>NW_008825076.1:6582080-6589893 GCF_000699105.1 Pygoscelis adeliae
ATCCAGTTATATATTCCAGTTTTATATAAGCAATGTCCTTTGAATATTTCTAATGCCAGGTAAAGTCTCACTAGCAACTAATAGATTAGAAATTTCTATTTAAAAAAATAAACCAGCTTCCTAATTTGATCATTTTAAAGTAACGTTTAGTGATATCGCTATTTGCTGTCCTCCCATGAATAGTTACCATATGTTGGAGTTAATAGAAACATTGCATCATCTTTTATGAGTGCATCAACTTATCTGCAATTAAGTTTAGAATGCCTAATAAAATTCTGTGACATTTTAGGCTACAGTTTATTTCCCAGTAAAAGACTCCTCTGAATGTTATTGCCATAAGAATTCATGTAATGACTAAAGATAAACCATTTTACTTCAGGCTGGACAGACGAATATGTCAGCAGAAAACAAAACAGGTAATATATGAATATGCAGTCAGTGAGGCGACTGAGGCAAGGAACTATCTGAATGAGGTTCAGACAAAACTGCACGATCCAAGAAGCTCCAGAATTGTTTAACAATAAAGGAGAGGAATCTATGGAGTTAGCAGTTTTAGCTTTGTGTTACTCCCAATCTCTGTAGAAGTGCTTACTGTATATGAAAGAGAAAGACAATGAAGGACAAAGAATTTGCAGAAGGAAGACTCAAATTCTCCTGGCAATTTAATAACTGTTGTGTTCACACCTTTAGTTGCAAGAAATGACAGACTAAGACACTTAATTTAGAGCTTGATCTGAATTCCTATGTTTATGGAAGTTTGTTGTTAACCAGAATCTAGTTTCTTGGAAAGTCTCACCGCAACCTACCAGATCCAACCTACTTTGAGTTGGAGGTCCACTGAAAACTGTAATTTTTTTTTTGCTCCTGCCCAACTCAGTAAAAAGTATGCATACAGTGTTTTCTTTCCCCAAACAGAGCACTTAATGGGAATGGATAAATTCAGCGTTCCAGTTGATCCCTGGCCTTGTTGAAAGCATTCCCAAAATTGCTAATTAATGCTTGTGCAGACAAAATTGTATTTCTGGATATGGATATCAAACATGGCAAGACTCCTAATTTCCTTAAGGATATTTAGACTCTGAAAGCACAGACTGCTGTAACAGACCATTCCTCAGCACTGTTCACTCTCCAATTTAAAAATTCTCCCCCTTTGCTGTAAAATTTACATTAGTCTACCTTTTCCTGAATGCCACACATTATTTATTTAATTTTAAACTCTTGTCTTCAAAAAGAAAAGGATAAGAGAGGAGGAAACTGGAATTCTGGAAAGGTTGATAGACAAGGATGGATTGCAGCCAAAACCTGATTGAAGAAAATCTGTCAATTCTCCATTTAAAACTAAAAGCAACTTTCCAGCTGAGGATTCGTCTTCAAACATGAGCCTAGTTCTTTAATGAAAAGAGAGCAAAACACACTTTAAAGAACTGTCCTGAGAGACTTTCAAGCACTTTGAATTTGTCACACCAATCTAGATTAAGAAATGTTATGGATGAACCTTTTGTTATAAGACAGAACATGTGCAAAATCCTCCATGATCTGGGGTTTTTGAAAATCTCTCTGAACCCGTTTATGAAGCAAGTTCACACATAAAATATCCTGGTCCTCACCCAGTGGCATTTTTATTTTTACTTTAGACACCAATGTCTAACTTAGGGGGAAGATAAAAAAGGACAGCCCACTACAAACACTTTAGGATCAGTTTTGCTGTTGGATGTTCATCTAGATCTCAATTAAAGTGAAAACAAAATTTCAACATCGTGCTGGAAGTCTGCATGCAAAAAAAAAAAAAAAAAGCAGACGTGTGAACCTTCAAATCATGTCACTGTGTGCTCATTACTGCTTTGGCTCTAGAAATGGCCATGATACAGGTTATCTTTCTTTGAATCAGCGGAATGGACTTGAAGGACCCTCTCAAGTCACTTCATGTCGTTTTTTTTTCAGAATCCTATCCATTTCCTTGTTTTCAAGCACAGCTATAGCAAAATGCACATTGTTTTGTATGTAGACCTTGAGCTTCCCTATTTGAAATGCATTATTTGAGAGTAACAATTTTTCCACGTAATACAGACCTATATTCTAACTGTAGCTGGTATGTTGATACAGCCACATGAAGACTAAGGTTTCCCTAGCTCTAGTAGAAAGTGGTGATTTAGAACATGATAGTAAATGATTTAGAACATAAATGCTGAATATATAGTTGTGTGAATTATGAACACATTTTAAAGATGGAAACTGTATTGGTATTTATCTAGTCCCTTTATATGATTTCACTGTAATGTCATGACATACATGGCAATTCCTACAAGCCAGTCGCATCAGTGCCACCACTGTTTGACTTTTACAAATACATATAAATACTGCTCCATGGAAGAGAGTAAAGCAACTCCAAGCTTATGAGAATAAGAGTAGTTAGAGGAAACAAAACAATAGCACAATAAAGCCAAAGCACCTTCCAGTGTTTTGTTTCTGATAGTTTTATGATTGGAAGTATAGACTCCCCTTGAGACACTTTTCCAGAAATGATCTTAAACTTCAAAAAGATGGACAAAAATGGCTGGCATTCTCTCTCTCTGCTTTTCTATAGTGTGGTATGAAGAAAACTTCACTGGAGACTGCTCATCGATGCCTTCATGTGCCTTCAAGAATGAAATCACCAAAAAAAAATTTGGAGGAAAGTTACATTCCCAAGTAGTCTTTAAATGGAAAGTGGATGTAATTTTAAAATATCTCTTACTTGAATGAAATGATGTATTATTATGTATCCTTGCAGATAATTTGGTATATTTACTTTAATAAGGCATAATAGGTGTTTGAATCAGATATGAACTTTAATAATATTTGTTAACAAAAATATTTACAAGGTGTAGCCATTTAGAGGGAAGATATATTAGCCGTAAAATTAATAGATAGTCCCTTCCCTTTGCTTTATTCAATACAAGATGACAAAGAGAGCCTTCGTTTAGTTCTTTATCTGAAATACTCTGTTATTCAACTTGGAATAATGTATCCAAATGATTTTTACACAACAATGAGCTGCATAAGCCTATCACTAATATTTAAAAGTGATGGATGTAAATGACCCATCCATATTTCATCCTCCTGCAATATTTATTCAGCAGAAAAGAGGTGTGGGGTGGGAAATGAATTTTACAAAGTAATTACTTTTGATCTTGACAAAACCTATTCAAAGGCCTTCAGGTAAACATCAGCTTGATGGGTGCACTGTGGTTTGCACCAGTTACGTGTCATGCTTAATGGAATTGTGATGTACGTTAAAACTAACAGCAGGTCCAGGGAATTACAGAAAATATTTAGAAAAAACATTGTGAACCACTTGTAATCTATCCACTGGAAAATCAGCAGGAGTTGCTTTCTATTTGCTTTTATTTCTGTGAAAGTAAAGAGAATGACTTAAAATAATAGGAAAAAATGCATCAATTCTGCTTGTGTCCTGGTTTCGGCTGGGATAGAGTTAATTTCCTTCCTAGTAGCTGGTGCAGTGCTGTGTTTTGGATTTAGGATGAGAATAATGTTGATAACACACCGATGTTTTAGGTGTTGCTGAGCAGTGCTTACACTAGCCAAGGACTTTTCAGCTTCCCATGCTCTACTGACTGAGAAGGCTGGAGGTGCACAAGAAGCTGAGAGGGGGCACAGCCAGGACAGCTGACCCAAACTGGCCAAAGGGACATTCCATACCATGGGACGTCATGCTCAGTACAGAAACTGAGGGAAAGTTGGCCAGGGGGGCCGCTGCTCGGGGACTGGCTGGGCATCGGTGGGCAGGTGGTGAGCAATTGCATTGTGCATCACTTACTTTGTATATTATTATTATTATATTTCAATTATTAAACTGTTTTTATCTCAACCCACGAGTTAGTGGAGAGAGTGAGCGAGCGGCTGTGTGGTGCTCAGTTGCCAGCTGAGGTTAAACCACAACAGCTTGTAAATGCAACTAATAATAGATGAGGAATATATGAAATAAAAAGACAATCAATGGTAGGGCTAGATTCCACAACAAAGCAGTTACCACATCTAACACATATGTGTATTTAGCCCCATTGTCCTAAAAAGAACTATTTATATGCTTGTATATAACATGCGTTCAAATGTTTTGAAAGACTGTTTGGAGAAGTCCTCTAGAGTTCTAGATATAATAGCTTTATAAACAGTAAGGAAACAATATTGCTTTTAACATGTCCCGAGCCCCTTCCCAAAACAAAAAAGCCCTGCTGTTGATGTTCAGAATATGATCAGTTCTCAGCCTTTTTGGGCTGAGAAAAATCCTTTTTTACCAACAGTCTTATTAATATTTCCATTAATTTCCATAGCTCTGCCTGCTCATGTGAATGATCTTGTCTTAGGAAGAGTTTGCAAAACTTGTCAGCTAGATATGGCTATTAGAAAATAATGAATTTTACATAATAGCTTCAGCAGAACTCAATTTTTATAAAGGTAAATGATAAATCTACATCGGAGTGACAGTTTGCTCCCTCAAAAAACTCCCTTCGTTTTACAAGAGAAACCAAAATACCATAAATATTACTTTTTCATAAGGCCACAAAGTGTATCCCTTCCACTCCCTAGCCACGCTGGTACTGGAATTCTGCACTAGCATTGCTTGGAGTGCGACATCCAGATCATTGTGGTTATGAGTAGTGGACTTCAGCTCTGAAAACACATACTGTGTGGTTCCGTTGCAGCTGTGTCTCAGCATTCACCGTGCATTTACAGAAGATCTTGCAGCCAAAGGAGAGCAAAATCAATCTGTCTACTGGGGGCTTATGAGAAAAAGACAAGTGCACTGTAGGAAGCAGTTCTGGTGATTTTCAGATAGGAATGTGACTGTCTAATTTCTGAAGCAGGTGCTAAAATGGAGACCTTGCTGCAGGTACTCTTCCAGGCAGACTGACAACAAATCCAGGCCAATCTAGCACTCCTCTGCTCCTGACATGCAGAGTGTGCTGCTTCTCCTGCCCTGGCTCCCAGCCACACAATCAGGCTCCTCTTGTCCTGGCTGCAGACCTTAAGTGACCTTTGGTGAGTTAACTCAGTTCACTTAACCAACAGAAAATTATACTTCTTTTTTTTCTCTTTTGAATTGATTTTCTGGATTAACTCAGTGAACTTGATTGGCTCACCAAAGGGGTAGATAGGCATCCCAGCCAATATAAAGGTAGCACTGATGAAGTATGTGATCAGGAACAAAAATCTGTGACTAGTGAGGTTTCTGCTTTTCTTGGCAGTGAGTTGTGGGAGTTCAGTCCTTGCTACGGAGTCACACCTTCAGTGTCATCACGACTAAAGACTTATTAGTACTTCTGTTGGAAAGGCATTATTTTGGAAATTATGAGGCGCTATATCCATCCTACAAACATCCGATGACATTGCTACTGGATACTCACTTTCAGTTTGAAACCACATGTGTAATACTGCTGGATGCTATCAAACAGTATAACAATCCACATGAAGTTGGCTGCATTCTACATTTATTTATATAAAAGTCTGAAAATCACATTTGGATCATCCAGAATGAAAGGCATTCTGTAAATGTAAGCGATTATAAATTGGTGCTGCTGAATTTGAATAAAATTTATGGTGAACAACAACAGACTTTACATCTCTCTCACACATGCAAGCACGTATACACACAAAGAAAACTGAGCATAATGGAGCATTCTAATGGGAATAATTAGTGTCAAATAGGACCACAAGAAATTGAAAGTTCCATATTACAGTAAGCAACACTGAAGAAGTTAGTAGGAAATGTTTTATATGCATATTTTCCTTATTATACATTAAGCACACAAAAAAGTAAAGTAAATTTTGTTGCAGCAGTATACTTGGTATGGTAGTTGTTTTACTACTCTAATGATTTTATCTTCTAATTTCTTCATAGATAAGCAGCAATAAAGAAAAATTGGCCAATAAAACATTACTCCTTCATTTTTTGCATATGTTGCCTACTCTGGGTTACATTCTCAGTGTTCCTAGATAAAAATCTTCTAATTTAATGATTTCTGTTATTGGTTGTTATGTGAGGAAACAGAGCTGAGAATTTGAGAATGAAGAGTCTTCCAGATGGAGCTTACACATTAGCATTTAATATTTATGACATGGAAAGGCCACCATACAAAACTTTATACCAGCTGAATGGAAAGTAAATTTAGAAATTAGGACTAGCTGATGCTCAGTTCCTGCTGTGGATGTTGCAGTCTAGGAAGCAAAAAGTAAAATTTGGGTTTCAAGGAACCTGAAAGAGATTCACACCTGGGGTAAAAAATTTAATAAAAATATTGTTTAACAATCTGTGCTGTGCTGGGGTAGGGACCCTTTCATAAACTACAACATTATCACACTGGCTGTTGTACAAGTGTAGAAAAACCACCTATGTCCAAGGATTCTGCAAGCTAAATAGTGGATAAGAGAAATAAGTAGAGACAGACAGATGGCAAAGTTCAAGGAAACAGTAAAACTGCCGTTCAATAGGAAAAGTAGAAGATTATGCTTGCTAGCTATCTACATGTTATCTCCTATTTTAAATTCTTATTATACGTTCAGATGAGGTCTAAAGCATTCCAATGTAACGGTACTGAGTTCCAAGCAAGGTAGACTTGTCCTGGGCCAACACATTATGACTTGCAAGAGGCGACAGATGGGAGTATAGACCTCAAAAGCAATGTCACTGACATACCCTCATACAGAACTGAGAACTGGAGTTTGAAGACAATGTCTGTGGAGGAAAGGCATTTGGAGGAAAGGAACTCTGGAGAGAAGGTGAATGTTCAAAAAATCCTGAAGGCATTGCAGACTCATTTTTTCGAAGCTTGTTGTTTTAAAATACTATATGTCAATCAATTCTACTAAAAAAAACCCCAAACACAAAACTATTAGAAGAATCTTTCTGCAGGTTACTGTGGGAATGGAAGTAGATTAAAAAATAATAGTTCCCAAGCAGTGGCTCTCAAAGTATGGGAATGAATCCTCTTTGGCAGTATGAATGTACCCTGGGAGAGGATCCTGTGGCAGAAGACCCTGAAAGGCTCCTTTTGCCTTTGTCTCTCCCTTCCCTCCACTTTCTCTTGACATGTGCTTTTCTTTGGCAGCCATATGAATACTGTAACGTTTACCTCAAGCTAGCTGGAAAAAAAGGATGGCAGTTTACAAAATTAGACTCTGGTCTAAATTTTCAGCTTCTATTTCCATTCTCAGATACATCTTTTCCTCTGGTTTATTTGCTTTTCTATGTTACATTTAGTTCCAGTTTTGCCCAAGTGAAGCCTTGTAAAAGAAGAAAAAGTGATGGTTTTATATATAACTTCTAAGAAGTCTTTTCCTTTGTGTAAGGGATCTGGAATAAGCCAACAAAGTACAATGATTTGTCTCAGTCTCACTTAAGTGCTATGTTTTTCCTTATCTCCTTTCTTATCTATCTTATCTTCCTATCTTTCCTATCTATCTTTCCTTATCTCAGCATTCTCCTCGAGAAACTGGCTGCTCATGGCTTGGACGGGGGTACTCTGTGCTGGGTAAAAAACTGGCTGGACGGCCGGGCCCAGAGAGTTGTGGTAAATGGAGTTCAATCCAGTTGGCAGCCGGTCACGAGCGGTGTTCCCCAGGGCTCAGTTTTGGGGCCGGTCTTGTTCAATATATTTATCAATGATCTGGATGAGGGCATCGAGTGCACCCTCAGTCAGTTTGCAGATGACACCAAGTTGGGTGGGAGTGTTGATCTGCTCGAGAGTAGGAAGGCTTTACAGAGGGATCTGGACAGGCTGGATCGATGGGCCAAGGCCAACTGTATGAGGTTCAA
>NW_008825076.1:6590561-6594485 GCF_000699105.1 Pygoscelis adeliae
GGAAGTATTTAAAAGACATGTAGATGAGGTGCTTAGGGACATGGTTTAGTGGGCATGGTGATGTTGGGTCGACGGTTGGACTCGATGGTCTTAGATGACTTTTCTGATCTTAATGATTCTATGATTCTATGATTCTATGGTCTACTTGTTTCTCTGTACAAAAGAGAAAGGTGAAAGTGAGTGGGGAAGTGAGGAAGAACATCATGTTGGGAAATAGCAGTGTTTTGTTTAGGAGATAATCTTTAAGTATTACTCAGGGTTAATTAAAAGCAACAGCACACAATATTCATGTAAGTGATCACTGTGACTTACTGCTTGGACAAGCAAAGATTCCCCTTTAACACTACAGACCGCCCTTGGGAAAGTCTTATCTACTATGTAAAGCACTAGGTTGCAGATGTCCCTAAAAGGCATTTTCTAGTGTTGATATTGACATATCTGTAATGAGACAATTGCTGATCTTTTGGTCTGTTTTGCTCTTACAGCTTGAGAAGTCTTTCCTCTCTGCCAAAATAAATCAGTATCGGTAAGATTTTGTCAGCTTCTCTGTATCAAACCCACAAATATGCAGTATTGCACATGAAACTTCTCGCCTTCATGCTTTCTTCCCACCACAGCAACACAAAAGGGGCGGTGCCTGCAAATCACTGCAGGTGAAGCAGTGACAAGCCCCACAGGACACACTGTGCAGAAAGATGTGAGAATGAATGTCACAGCATGAAAAGGGCCTTTTGGTAGTGCTGAGAGCATTCTGGCTTAACATGTTTTTGAGATGCTGTCAAAAGGTGAAAAACACTGTGGTAGTGTTTCCCAGCAAGCAGTAAATGTGCATATTATCAAGTGCATAGGAACATGCAGATGATGTATATAAACTGATATGAATCATCTATGCACACAACTGGATGTGCCTTATGAGGTTTGGGAACAATATTGGGGATCCTCTTTTGATCTAGAGGGAGAGGGAGTGTCTTGGAAGCTATCAGGATTGTAAGAGGGTCAGCAGTGGAAGGTAAGGAGGGAGGAAGGGAGGAAGAAAGGGAGGTAGAACGGAAGGACTGCACTGTAAAATTACATAATAGGCTTGACATTAATTCATAATTCCCAAAATATGCAAATATTATTAGGTAAACACTGCAAAGCAATGAACAGCAAGTCATTCTCAACTGTCATTTTTATGACTCAGATCAAACCAGGCCAGCTTGATAATCTGGTTTTCTCTATTTGCCAGCTCAGAAATTTGCCTTTTTCCATTTAGTATTCTCTTAAACCTGGTATTAAAAAGGAAGGACATATATGTTTTGCCTTTCAGCTAGATTCAGAACTCCTCAAACAAGAAGATAGAGTTTTCCCTACAGTCACTTTTTCAGAAGGGTAACACTTTGAAGGATAGAGGTTTTCTCTCTACTGGGGACATAAGAGCCTTGCGGGTAGAAGCTGCAATGTTTATGTGATCAATCAAAGCATCCCCATGCTGGCCCCAAAACCAATGCTACTTTAACCTCCCCGTGGTGGACTTTCTGTCTTGAATGCTGCTTTGTTCCAGTATCATCAAAATGAGAATATGGCCTTGTGGACATGTAATCCTCTGAGAGCAGTGATTATGGTTATTGCCATTTTCACAATCCACCAAAGGCCACAAATTTCTGATCATCTGGTTAAAAGAAACTGTCTGGGTGCAAATTTTATATCATGAAGCAATTGCAGTAAGCAGAGATATCCTGCTAATGCCATCCTTCCTGCTATTTAGACACCCTTAGAAAACAGTTTGCCATTGTAATGGGTTACCTGGTATGATTATAGAGGAGTTTTGGGAAATCAATCACATCTATTTGATACTTTAGTCATCATTTGTACCTAAGATAATGAACTGAGTAAACTCTATTCAGAATTGGCTTCAAAATTACATAGCAAATCAATCGATAACTTAATTGCAGCTCTCTTTTCCACACCAACATTGAACTGACATCTCCAGGTTATACTGAAGTGCATATAGCTCTGAGTACACAAAGAACATCACTTTTGGCAACTACAATAGCATAGTGGCTGGCGTAGCACAGTATCAGCTCTGGTCCAGGATCAATACAGCAGCATTAGTAAGTTAATATAGATAACAAACTGCTATGATGTCCGAGTATAAAGCAGCCTCATTTTAAGG
Source organism: Pygoscelis adeliae (assembly GCF_000699105.1). Classification (NCBI taxonomy): domain Eukaryota; kingdom Metazoa; phylum Chordata; class Aves; order Sphenisciformes; family Spheniscidae; genus Pygoscelis; species Pygoscelis adeliae. The sequence goes on from NW_008825076.1 coordinate 6,592,717, forward strand.
CAACTCACACTTTTCAAAAGATAAAAAAAAAAATAGCAAAATACAGACAATAATAGTAAAATATTAAGCTGCAGTGCTGCTCCTCTGTGCAGCTCACTCTAAATCTATACGTAGTCTCACAGGTCACCTCCTCCCGCTTACCTGCCTAGACTCACATTTCTTACCATTTCAACATTCTGTTGACACGGTGCTTATTCCCCTTCTTGTCCACTTGTCAGTATCTTGCCACATGGTCAGCTCTGGAGTCAGACTAGAGGCTAAACCACTGAAAATCTGGACCCAAGTAGTGTTGAACGAACATTCATGGGTGGAAATAAAAATTTTCTTTTCAATATTCCATGTTAACAAAAAAAGTTTTATTTAGGGTCAATCCAAGCAGAATTTATTTTTCCCTCAGTTTGGCAGCTGAACAACAACAACAACAAAAAAAAAAATCAATTATTCACAGAGCCCTAAGAGCCTTGCTGTAGCCACCAGGGAACAGTGCTCCACTAACGATTTTTTTGAGTTATTTTGGTTTAATAGTAAAAAGGCTGCATCTGAGTTGAGCCAAGAGCCTTTTGTAAGGTTTGTGTGTCAGCATTACACTGCCTTTATTTTCTCTTCTCTAAAGTCAGATTGTTTGAAGCCTAATACTGTGATCATTTATTTACACATAGCCCAGAAGGAGGCAGTTCTGGCTGTTTCATATGCAATACAAATTTCTGCAAGTGATTGTCTGTGGGCTGCATTTTCCACATTAGACATATGCTGTAAGTTTATTGTGCAGAAAAGGATGTTGTTTTCACTGTGTTGTTTTTACACGTTATAATTTTGTAATGAACTAATTTTCATCTTAACCTACTCATGGATGATCTATTAGTATTGAATATAACTGTCAGGCCCTTCTGGGCTTTTCTAGAGCTATCACAAGAGCACTTTACAAGTACTGAGACTGTTGTTTTCGTGCAAACCATGCTAGCAGAAGAATGAATACTGGAAGAGGAATCATTCACATGTTACTTCCCAAGGAAAAAAAAGGTCTTTTTAAGAAACAGAATCATTTGAAGATAAGAAACTGTAAAGAAACACTCTTAAAAGGTATATGACCAATATTTTATCCAGTATATGCTGAAACCAATGGAGCTGTCTCAAGTAACTTTATATGCAGAACTGAACCCCAAAGTTACTACTCAGTTTGGATGAATAACACAGACCATGAGATGCTGCTGCCACTGACAAATACCGGCACTGCACAAACTAGTGAACGCAATTAAGTTTGGCTGCAGAAGATATCCCATTGATAACACACAAGAACTCTTTGCAAAGACATTTACCTATATTTGATGTTTACATTAATTAAGAGAAGAAAAGTCAGTGAAAACTTCAGTGGTTCTTTAGCCACTAAGTAACTGACTATTATGGAGTTGCATGCTTTCTCTGAATTTTGTGGTTGATGAGTTTTGGTTTCTTTTTTTGCAAACATAAAAGCTGTTTCTAGCTCTGGTGAGGGTCACAGTTCAAGAGCAAGAGCAAAGGGATGGGTTATCAGGCAAGAAATAAAAAGCTGAGCTCTGAACATTACCTCTTTGCCTGTGGACTGTTCTGGGCCGGAGAGCAAGAATTGGGTGATGCATGGATTAAGCACTTCTGAGGATGCACCCCCAACTCTTCCCCTCCAATTTGCCAGGATAACAAAAAGAATCTGCAACAAAGTGAGAATTCAAACTATGTTACTTTGAGAGTTACCAAATAATTTTTATCTCTTCCTCTTCTTCATTCTTTCTATA
>NW_008825076.1:6594528-6611947 GCF_000699105.1 Pygoscelis adeliae
TTGCCTTTTCAATTTCTCCTTTCATGAGTCTACAGGCATGTTTGGAGAGGCCGGTGTATTTTAAGAGAGATTCCAGTCAAAAACTGGAGAATATCTTTCTCTGCAGGAAGGACTCTATGAAGGTAGCTGTGATAATTAAAATTAGAAAGATTGTAAAGTAGGTCTTTGCCAGTTTTGTGCATTGAAATCTGGTAGTCAATCAGTTACCCAGTCTGATTCTGCTTCTTTGCGTTATATATATATAAACTCTAGGAAACAAGAATTGGCCAGTAAGCTAAGAATCTATCTTGAGAGTAGCTGAAAAAATGGCTTTAAATTTTTGTACTGTATGTAGGTTAGTGACACAATGCAGGTTTTATTGCTGTATCATTGGTAGGATGTGCTAATTTATCTTGAATCTTTTTTCCAGTGTACTTGTCTTGTGGTATTTCCAAATGCAAAAATTGTCATAGCTGATGCTTGCTAAATGCAAATTACATGCAAGCTGTTAAAACAGAGCCTTAAGGCATGCATCAGGGTGTTGAGGGTTGTACATGTTTCCTTTGGTTTGAAAGAAGGGAGCAATTATGTATGGGATTGATTCAATTTATATACTACACTTAATACAGCATAACTGACATTTTATCAGCTATTTCAAGAGTGCATCTCACTAGTGAAAACAATGTGAATTCTAATACCAAATCTTATCTGCTTTCACTGGAGTGCTGAGTAAATCCTCCGAAGAAGATTGTAAACTGTTTTCTTGGTGGATTTCAGCAGCCTCGTGCAAACTGGCACTCAGATAATTCGTCTAAATAGCCTCCTACCATCGAGGTCACAGAGAGGCTGGAATATTATATATTAAAAAAAAAAAGCTTTGTCGTTTCAGGAAGAAAGTGGAATTAACTAGCTGTTACAGGAGTGCTGTGAAGAAGAACTCTCTTTGCAGTTCTTTGTTACCTTCATCTTGTGTCTATAAGCATACTGGTCTTGGACATGTAAGCCTATATAAGCATGTACCTGCATTTACTTTACATAATTATGTTATTTCTTGGTAAAATTATAAGCTTCATAGACGATGAGAATTATGGTTTAACTCAGGAGTAAGTCAACTCTTTGCTAGACATAACCAATTAACATTCTTCCTAGAACTGCAATGCTGGATGAATTAAGTTTTACCAGTGATTTAACAAAAAGAGGATCAAGATAACAAACCAGATATCAAGTATTAGGACCATATTTTAAAATCTGCAAGCAATGTTACGATTCTGAGGTGAAGATTTAGGTTAGTCTATATCCATTCAGATGTTACGAATGACCATCTCTTGAGTCATCTTTTGCTAGTTCTAGTGCAAACTCATTATTCAGTTTCTGTTTAACCTTTAAAATTCCATTTTAATTTAATTAAAAATACTGTTTTCCTCACTTTATCACCCAAGCCATGTCATCCCCTCCACCTCTTTTCCACCCATGCCAAACAATTATTTTGACATATATCTGTTGAGGATCTGGTTCATTATCTCCTGAAGAACATCTTTTTCTCAAATGTCAAAACAGAAGTTAGTATGCTCAGCTGTTCTGCAGAAACTTGCAACTAATGGACCTTTCACTCTAGAAATAAAGGATTATAATTGACTATTTTAATGTCGTTAGGAGGATGTTGAAGATGGATGAATGAAAGTGATACATCTTCTACCAACAGAGAGTAACGTTGAAAGAATGTAGGGGGAAGTGCATAATTAGTTTCCGTTTTCATCAGAGAAGATACTTAGCTTCCAGAAGGTCTAAACTAAAACAATTTGGGTATGTAACATTTTCAAAATAAATTTTTAATGCTCATCTAGTGCACAAGTGTGGTGAAGGATGGTTTCCACAACACATATTAAAAGTACAACAAGTTGGATGTATTTTTACCAGACTTTTATCTAAAATGTTTCTATTTTCTTCTAAGGGTAAATTATTTTAAATTACATTTATGCGCATTCTTATGCTAATGGCTTTCAGGAACAGCATCTTTCTAATTTCCCGCTCCGATAAGTCTTTGTCATGGGATCTCCTGCCCATGAAATGAATCATGTTGTATGCTGCTACCAGCGGGCTTGATGTATCATAGCAACAACCGTTAACGTGGAAAATTCAAACAGAAAAAAGACACTTGACAAGCACTGAAGTGACATTCTAGAAGACCTCATAGGAAGTTCCTCAACTGTTTAAGTTTAAAAAAATTTTTTTTTCAAAAACAAATTCTACTCCTACTTTCATAGAAATCTTATGTCTAAATTTTAAGCCAAACATCACTCTCTCTATATAGCAAGAATCTGAACACCAGGAACTTCACCTCAGTGCAGACTAGGGATGTGAGTGAAAGAGGCTTCCCATATTTGAAGAGCAGGCTGCATGTTGGATCCCATACGTGCATAAGCCAAATATCTCAATGATCAAATTAATTTTGGGGAATAGATAGCAGATACCCAATTAAAATTTTCTCTGTCCTTTTCACTGTTCTGAAAACTATGCCCAGACTCTACGAAGTTCAGACAGTTTTTGAGTTTTAAAAACTTAATCCATATTTCTTATTTTTTGCGTATCTTTATACCTCATTCTAAAATAAATTTGATCACAGGTGTGCTGATGTACAGCCAAAAGAAGGATTTTTCTATGTTACTTCTCTATGAGGCTAAAAGAATTTTCTTTAAAATTAAAATGTGATTTCTGCTACATATTTCTTAAAAAATACCCCACAGCTATCTGAACCCACTAGCACTCAATGACTTATCTTAACTAGTGATAAGAAACTGGCAGAGGCAGAAATGGGAATCTTGCCTCCTGTAGTGCAAAATTCTAACCATTAAACCTAATGCCTATCCATTTGTTTTTCTGACTAATTTTGTAGACTTTATATTTCTGATAATTTTGCAGCAATTCAGAATCCATCCAGCCACAAGAATAGTAGAAATGAAGGGAATTTGTGACTGATGTGGTCAACTAAGACAGCAAATACAGAGAGAAACACAGCCTTTTTCCAAAAATCTTGCAGCCCTGTCCCATGTCATAAAGGTTTCTGTCACTGATTCACAGCAGTCCAGCAGTAACTAGACAGACTATAGACCAGTGCTGCAAAATCCAAGAAAATGTAATGAGAGACCCTTCTCACCAGTGCACCATCTGTTCTTCCTGTGCAAGGATATAAAATTGTTTTGTTATTTACATTAAAAAAAAACTGCAAAATCAAGAAAATGTAATGAGAGACCCTTCTCACCAGTGCACCATCTGTTCTTCCTGTGCAAGGATATAAAATTGTTTTGTTATTTACATTAAAAAAAAATCCAGCAAAGATCCAAATGATGGTGATTTGTGTTTATTAAGATCTGATGTATCATCAGGGGGATTTTCAACATAACTAGAATGCAGATGCTCAAAATGTACTTTAGAAAAAGAGAGCCCTGTATGGGTCTGGAACATACTGCACAGAGTAGAAAGAGTCATTAATACATTTGGCTGATTTTTCATTACAAATGCTGGTTAAATAAGCTTGTTTATGCTTCATTCCTTTTTAATTTAGCGGGGCTTCTTTCCCAATCATACAAATGCCTTTCAGCCGATCTACCATGGGTCAATACTGTCAAGTAACCAAAAGTATAATATGGGTGTACTAGCACTCCTGTATTCCTTGGACTATTCTATCTAACTTTTACCCTCTCTAAGATCCTGTGATCCTAAGCCCTGAAAATGCCCTGAATACTAATGAAAAGAGCTGCAGCTCTACTTCTTGGCTTAAGAATTCTGCATTAAAGAGCAGAATGAGTTTGTCCCTCATCCCATAGCAAAGTTTAATTTCTCATGCTACTGTCATTTTGGTAAAGCAGAACAAATGTAGAATTTTGCTGTTTAAATCTTAAGTCTCAGGAAAGTTATGGCAATTTGTTCGTTAACACCTAATGTTTTGAAATAATATATCATATAAACATTTCCTGGAAAACAAAAGCCACTTATGTGCAGGCAACTTATAAAATGTTACTTGTTTATCTAATAAACTACCCTGGGGCCAACAAGTACATTAGCATTGCACAAACTTTCTGACTTATTCATCATCACTATTTATTATTAAAACTTTATCTGTTTCAACTTAGTGAATAGCTGCCTTGGGATACACTGCTCAGAGCAGAAGCAACAAAATAAAGTTTATGCAATTTGCATAATATTGTACAACGGATATTAGCTTAGAACAATATGAATCCCCTGGATCATTTGCACAGCCCCTTTGGTGTTTAACGTTGGTAAATATTTAAATAACAGCAAGCCTATATAATTATGAAGATTCCTCTTCCTAATCCACACAGATTGTACAAAATGTTGTAAACCATGTCTATTACACAGTCTTAGCTAGACTAAGAATAGAGAGATGATTTAGATATGCTTGCTACTTTTTCTGGGAATTTTATGACCCATCATTCAACAACATGTTGACTTACAAGCAGAGCATATACACAACTGAGCGCTGCATGGTATGTACACTGCACATGACTTAAGATGAATGACTACAGCATGCTTTAAAAGCTGAGGACCGTTTTCTTCATTGTTCTGTTGTGTTTTTTTCATTACTACAAATCATATGTAAATCAATGCTATCCAGGTGTATGAGAGTTTTACACTCACTGTATTAATTTTGTGCTGATGTACAAAGTGCTGGATAAAATGGAATAGGACGAGCTTTTTTCACAGAATTGGGATCCCTCTTGGAAGGGGATGTCACATGCAGTGTAGATTAAATTGTTTAGTACTAGGAAATTACTGTTAGCTTGTACATACACATTTAAGGGCCTGATTCTCAAAACTGCAGAACACCTTGGGATTTATGATGTTCTGCAGAACGGCAGAACTCTTGTAAACCTTAAGATCCTTCCTGAGACTCTGATTATGAAATTCATGGCCTTCATAAATCACTTGTTTGCACATTCACATCTTTTTTTTTAACATTTCTTTCTATGTTACATTCAGTTAAAGATCAGTTCTATCCACTACTGAGCAAGGGCAACTTCCACTAACGTCAACAAAGCTGGGACATTTCCTACATTACATAAAATGCTTAGTACCCGCAAGGATCAAGTTCACTTTTAAAGTCCTCTGAAAGTGTGGTCTGGTGGGTGATCTACTGGATAAGGACGCATGAGACCTGGGATTTATTTCTGACTCTGACACCAATCCACCTGTCAATCAAGTGTTCTTTACTTTCCCCATCTGTAGAATGAGATTAAAAATTATAGTTTAAAATCTTCAGTGTAGTCAGGTACATGCATCTTTTTGGGTCTACAGATAGTTGAATGCACCTCTATTATTGTAACAAACAAAATTACAATCAAATCAAGATAAAAACAAATCAATTCTTAGTGCGTCAGTGGTTCTAAATTTACCTAGACCAACATAGCTAATTTCTAATCCAGCTCAGAAAGTAGCCCAATATCACCATCATATTTTCATGACTAGTACAAGATACAGATAACTATTTTTAAAACACAGTTGCTCTTTTTCATGTCAGTCAGTAGTCCATCTCAACGGGCTTATGTTAGTTCAGTAGACAAACCGGGTTAATCCACTGCTTCCATCATGGTGTTCAGGAAAGCAAAAATAAAAGAAAGGGAGAAGGAGATGTTTTAATGAATCTAACTTATTTGTTACCCTTTCCCCTTAAAGACACACGCTGGGATTTAAATAGATATTCTTTTTTGTTGTTGTTTTAAATAGACTAAAATTAATATCTGTAGAGTAAATAGAATATCTCACCCTTGAAGAGTGATTATGTTTCTTTCACTCATGAGAAAGGCCTTCATAATTCATTCATACCTGAGGGTCTTGTGAGTTATAGGTCCTTCACACTTTTGAAAGAAACATAATACTCACCCTTCATGGATGACATCTCCTATATGTATTTAAATTGTAAAATTAAAGTGTAGACGTTTTGAAGGCATATTCTACATATAAAACATAAATGCAAGCACAGAATGTTTCCCTCTCCTGTTTGAACGGTCTGTGAGACCTTAGGAGAACATGACAACATGAAATACTATAGTGGAAACCAACATAGGATGTGCTGTATGCAAGATGAGAAGAAATAAGAAATTAAGTTTTGCATTCATCTATGTCAGCAGGATGCACTGTTATAGCTTTCTTTGCAATGATTTAGATGTATTTCTTTTATACTTTCAAATTACTAACAGAGTATGAGAATTGCAGCTAAAAGTATCAGCATTATGTCAGCAAAACATCCTGATACTGAAGAAACATTTTAAGCACTAAAAAAGGTAGAAATCCATGTGTAAAGGAGAGTGAGGGGACAAAACAGTAATAAGCACTGCATAGCCTTTGCAAATATTATACTGAAAATATCACACAGGTGCCTCATTTTATTGAGATTTGAACACAATTCACCAAATTTCCTCTGTGTTCTACTTAACATTTACAGTTAACTTTTAGTTAACTATCACATGACACTATTTAGATGCTTAAATTGGTACACTGTCCTTCAAACTAATTCCTGAAAGCCCTCATAGAAGAGGAAGATAATGAAAATATGCATTTCAAAAAGATCATCACACAGATGCTATACAGACACGTCACCATCACTGTGTGCTTTTCCTGAGTGTTCAAGATGATATAGGTGTCAAAAGTATTTAAAAGTTGTTGTTCATTGGTCCAGCCATTGCAACTGTTCCAGGAAAAACATACACCATCCGGTCCACCAAATACTTGTAAAGATATGTATACATAGTGAAGGTAAGGAATCCATTCTGCTGTGGTCCGAGTCTATGGTTTCACACAGATTGTCATATGGGCGAACTTGATACTTCAGTGGGGCTCCAGGCAAGGAGAAGGGGCGGACTGTGCTCGCTGCCTGAATCCCTCTGCATAGCCACGGACCCTGTTACTTCATTAGCTCCTAACCTGTAATCTCATGTGACTTCATTACCCTGAACAGCTCCACTGATGTCAACTGACAGAAGAAATAAAATTTGCATGGCAATTAAGCAGGCATGTAAGTATTTGGAGAGCTGTCCAAATAACATTTTACTGTCAATAACACATACAAATGTTTTCTTCAGATACAACTTGACTGCTCATGCCCCTGTATGCATCACTAATCATTGTGATGCATATGAAAACACAGCATGTAACCAAGTGACAAATGAGCGCTTAGACAGTTTGGAGTAAAAGATGAAGGAAAAATAAGGGGACAGATGTTGTGCAGAAACATTTTAAATAAACGGACAAAGTGTCACAGTAGAAACAGAACTGTCAGCTTAAAAAGATACTAGGTTATAGACAGAGATCAGCTGTGAGACTACCAAAGACACACATCGGTCAGCATCACATGGCTGGAAACATACAGAAAGTCATAAAAGAATGGTGAAATCTGGAAGGAATGCCAGTTCAGAAATAAAACAATTAGAAGGAACAATTAACTCATCCATTTTGTGGAGAAGTCTTGTCAGCACATAGCCCGAGTAACATTAAAATGGTAGTTAGCAGTGATTCTAATATATTAAGGCAGCATAGAATAATTCTGTTTTATTGAGCTCATTACTGCACTTCTGTGTTCCCAACACTTTAATCTGTTACTGGCAGAAAATATTAATGCAATCCTTCAGACAGCGGAAATCAGCATTGTCCTTTTCTAATGCCCTTAAGTCCTCCAAGTTCTCTATATCCATGATAAACTACAGCACCTGTATTAAGGTTTGGCTAAAGGCATAAGACAGAATGTGTCTGGGTAGTCTCAAGCTGTCACACATGGTTGTGGTCATAAGTCTGCATCCCAGAAACCAGGACTCTGTACAACAAAATAATGCTAAATTAAAGGGGGGCAGGGGGAAGGGAAGAAAAGATGAGAACCCTGACTGGATTCTGCTAGTGTTATTCAGAACGGGAATAGGGCAGCATAAGCTCTCTCCCCACCTCCTTAAGATCAGGCAGAAGAGAAAAGATTAAATACTGTATTTTTCTGCCTTTTCTTTCATTTATGGTGTTTTTAAATAAGAGGTGAGTTAATGAGGGCATCTCTTGGTGGTGAGATAGGGGCAGAACTAGATGGAACATGAGTGGTGTCATAGAGATGAATTAACTCTCTGATCCAATAACCAGGAACAAATTGTATTCCCTTTGTGTTGTATGGCAAAAAAAAAAAAAAAAAAAAAGAGAAGAGAAGGGACTGTGACCCCAAGGCTCAACATAAAAGATAGTAAATGAAGACTAAAGTAGTCTTCTTTGGTCCACCTGATGGGAGAAAATAAAAAGTCTTTTCACTGAAGAGAATGCTGATAAAAGGAAGGAGGAGAAATGGAAGCTTTTGAGGAGAAAACAATATGCTTTAGTTTTCTTAGGGCAGGAGAAAGTTAGATGAAGCAGAAACAAATCCTTTTCTTATTTCCAAGGAAAGAAAGGCTACAAGAATATTCCATATCCTTGTAGAGTGCCCTGTTTAACTGGGGAATGAGTATGATGGACTGATGAGCTGACATGTTCAAGATCTTTTCTTTTTAAAGATAAGAAGTGTTTAAAAGGAAGGCAGATAGACTGTGGTAGTATTCGCTTTTAAATAGGAAGGCTTTTGGCTCTCAAATTTTCCAAGTTTTGTAGAAAAGCTTAAAACACCATGTATTATATAGGAAATTTATTTAATTTTTAAAAATATTTACTCCTCAAACAAATTAGCAGAGTTTTCTGTAAACAAGAGAAGCAGCAAATGTTGCTTTGGCAAGATTTGAAAGGAAAACGGTAGTGATCCAGAAGCATCTTTTTGTATATATTAAGACTATAGCAAGATGTCTCATACAACACTTACAGTTTACTGTTGCTTAAGACAATTTACACCTTAAGAGAACCTATGGAAGAGTTGTTTGGTCTCACATTTTGACTCTTACTATATACTCTTTCTATATGGCCACTGAGACAACGCTCCTTTCATTAACCTTTCTTTCATGCCCTTGCTTGAAATAAAAACAACAATATGATGCACTGTAAGGAATACATATTATTCTTGGATGTAGATTAAAGCAGGTAAAAAAAGAGGAATTACAGAAGACGCGTTCATTTGGCACAATATTCTGTCTGCAAAGCTGCCAGGAGCAACTTCTTCAGACACAGAGGCAAGTAAGAAATTATCTTTCTCAAATATAATTCGCTCAAGTTTTGTTTCTTCCCAAATACATTAAATGAGAGGTTAATTGTATCATCTACCTCCTCTGTGGGAAAAGTCTCCTAGACACAAATTCTTCTCTTTTTGGCCCATATATAGCATTTGTATTTTCAAGCAAGTGAGCCTTTTTAATGTGCAATGCAGGTGATACTGTAACTGTCCTACATTCTTGTCGCTTCCACAGCAAATGTGCTCTTTAGTACCATGGCAATTGAATTTAAAGAGAGTGGCTGCCTAGAATCAGAAATCTACACCATTTCTAAATGAAGCATATGGCGGGGCACTTCGAGAGTATACTTGAGGACATACACAGATAATTAGCATCAGAATTTTTATAAATTTGTGTCAGAAGTTCTGAAATAATGTGCACACTGTAGAAAACAGAAAATTTGAACCTAACAGAGAATTAGCGCAGATATTTCCATCCACTGAATGATAAAGAAATGTAGAGTTATGGGTTCTTTCTTCTGTAATAAATTTTGTTTCATATATCAATTTCCAAATTATAGTTCTTTGCAAATGTATACTTAATAAAAATTATCATAACTCTGAATTTTATTTTTAAAAATCAGATTTATTTTTGATGACACAGTTTACCAAATAGCAAAGAAAATTAAAAATATACTAGAAGAAAATGAGCTGAAAGATTTTGAACAGAACTGATCAAACACTTTGGTGTTGTAATGGAGACATTTTGCTTTTCTAATCAAACAAACTAAAATGCTGGTGTGGAAAATCTAATGAAACCATTAAAGAACAGAGTTGGGATGGGATGATAATCATGTCAGTCCAACAATATCTGTGGTGTTTTAGCTGTGTCTGAATGTGAAAAATAAGCCTGGGCTTCCCTTTCACTGTCATCCATGTCTGCATTCTGAAACACTTGGAAGGATTTGCTCTGAAAACTGCAGGTCTCTTACTGATTGAAAACACCCAGGGAATGCAAAGGGCTCACAAAGAGTAAAGAGGTCTGGGAAGCTAAGCTCAGATGAAACTTTGAACGCTTTCATCAGACTTCAGAACAAGTGGGGAAAAAAAAAAATCACATGAGCCTTTTTTTTGCAATCATCTTACTTTTCTGTAAAAGTCCAAGGGTGAATTCACATGCGTCCTCTATCATCTTTTACTGAACTTCCTTGACATATCCTACAATGAAGGGGATGTTGAGTCTGTCCTAGAGATGGCACTGTTGCATTTCTGTGATTACTGGTAGTTTGGTAATGCAAAAGTCCTAACTGGGGGGAAAAAAGGAAATTAAACTATGCATCAACTGTCATGTTATAGTATTTTTAATGTTAAGTTGCTCCTAAAGATCAAAATCCCCTCACCTTTTCCCCCGTCAAACTCAGATAACTTTGTTGGTCTACCTAAACGAAGAAAAAAGGAAAAGATTATATTTGTCTCTGTAACAAATTATGGCATTTTGCTCTTTGAAAAATGAATTTCTTCAAATAATTATCTTAAGTTTAATTTTTATATGAAAAAACTAACTTAAAAAGATGAATTTAAATACCAAGACTCCAGTTACATTTGTTCTACTGCTTTAGACATCACATTTTATTTTTATGCATGTGTGGGAGTGGGCATGTAAGTGTTACATTCTGGGAGCAATACCGACTGCGCACACTATATCTGAGACACAGAGGAACACCAGGAGCTTAAGCTTCCCACCTTGGTGGTGTCATTTAGTGGCTGACAGAACAAGATGTAAAGCAATGCAGAATCAAAACTTGAAGCTTCAGCTCTTAAAACCCCTAAATCCCAAACTTAACAGTTTAGATTCTTGTTCTGTGAGCTGCCCAGTTTTCCAAAGTGGGAAACTCTGCTTTCAGAAGTAGGCATCTACTTAGCTGGTTACAAAGCAAAGTCCTCGCTTTAACTGAGGTGATATGGAGGTATTCCCATAGAGCGCCTTGCTCTTACAACCCAGCTCGTACTCGGAAGTCCTTCATAGGAAGGACATAGGAACAGGCTGATTGATAAATAAGGCTAAGGAAACACGGCAGAGTTAGAAACTAGCAGATAACAGAAACGGTGGGGCAAGTCCCCAAACCCAAGCTGATTTCTCAGAAAGAGGAAGGATCAAAACCAGACCTCTGCCTCTTGGCTTGCATGAATAAAAGTGACATAGCAAACAAACCGAGCAGATCATGTGAAATTTTGCTTTTGCCTGCTTGTCTGGAAAGCAACATCTGACCTTGTGGCTTGTCTGTTAGCTGCCTTGATAAAACTGAGTTCATTTGCCAAGTAGAAGAGATGTATTGTGGACATGAACTGATCAGCTCAACTGTCTCAACTCCGCCAAGTTGCCTGCACAGGTACAGTTATTTCAACAACTTTCTTTAAATAAAATGTACCACTGTAGGCCTATATTTTAAAAGGAATTCAGTGATGAGGTGAACTTGTACAGCCAAGTCAAGCACATAAATCAGTTAAGAGTATTGAAATCCTTGGAGGACACACTTTTTCTTGCTCACATATGCTTACTTTTTTCCTAAATACGATTTAGTGGGGCATTTACAGACTGATAGCAGCTCTTTGTTACAAATCAGTGTACAAAAATTAAATACCCAATTAACTGCTCTGCAGGACCAGATCCTCAGTTTCATACTATTTAAAAGAAATAGCTCCTGCGGAGTAAAGAGATTAATTCAAAGTTTTATCAAATTAAAGTTATTAAAAATTTGCTTATAAAATCATTATGCTAGAATTAGAAATGGCTGGTTTGTATAATTTTTAGCATATACTTAACACATTAAACACATAGAGTGTTTTAAAAGTGACGGCTTTGCCAACCAAGCAATAGTTTTTTTGCCGAAAGAACTTAGAAAAATGATTGTATAAAAAAGTACAAATTTTTATATGACAGCAGGCTACTGTCATTAAAGCTGAAATGTATCATGGAGTAGGCAGGTATAGGAAAGCAATCTGTGTTTTTTGGCAGACAGAAGTAACAGGTGATTCTTCTGTGCCCCTTATCTTGTGTTCATGTTGGAAAGCAACTGCACTGCAGCACCAAATGTGGACTCCTGAAGCCTCTGAAACAGATTGTTGGGCACTAAAATGTGACCCTAACATGTTATTAAATATGTTTTGAATACCAAGGAGAAGATACGCTTCCATTATAAAAAAGTTTGGAATAATGTGTTTGCAAGATCTTTCTGAACAGTGTGTCCTCTTAGAAGCACACAGAAGAACATGGTCCTGCACAAACAGCAATTCTATGTGCCATGAAAAATGGTGCCTACATACTCTGCTTATGGGTGGAACAGGGAACACATGGAAACATACATTAGAAAGCTTTGTGCTCTTTTCCTTCATATATGCAGATCAGTGAGTGCAATGCCTGCATTTTAGGAGAGCTTATAGCTGAAGTTTCATAACGAATTGTGTAAGATGCTCCAGCTGAAAAGACATTATCTTTAAAGACAAAGGCAGATTAATAGCTTCAGGGCATTCTATCCCCTCTAACCTGCATGTCCCCTATTCCCCTTAATGCTGTAGGCTATTTTGTCCATAACAGATAAATATAACTAACTTGTTAGTCCCAGGAAGCAAGCACAATTCAATATCGCACCTGTAAACAGTTATGCATTTCTATAGCAACTAATGTTCACCAGTGTGACCAAAGAATTCCCTTTATTATAAAAAAAGCAAACAGAACAGTAGGGGGAAAATCCATTACTGAAGAAATACCCAATTCCAGGTAGAAAGGCCAGAATCGCTCCTGGGTTCTCAACATCGGGTGCACATACCTTTGGGCACCTTCAGCAATCCACTGAAGTGCTCACACTGCATTTTTTTATACCACCCACAGGCTGCTACTTGAGGAACAAAAGTTTTCACAGTCTTATAAAGAATGGCATTAGAATAAAATCCAATGGACTATAATGACCACGTAATTTTTTTCCTCTCCTTAATGTTTCAGGGATTCTTGAAAGTAGTAAAAACAGAACCGTCATTAAAATGTGATAAGGTAGCCTGTGAGTGTAAAGTTTTGGGAATAACTTTCTGAGAACCCCTTGTGGCCAAAACCCTGACTGCCTTGTTTGGACACAGTATAAACCATTCTAGTTTGGTAGCACAAGTTATTAATTATGAGCCCCAGCACTTCAGCTGTTATCAATATGGTTTCCATGGAATTTAACACAGTGCATACTCAAGTCCATGGAGAATACATGGGGTGTTTTGTAGAAGCAGTGCAAGTGAAAATAATAGAGGAGGTTTTCAAGTTGAGTTCAGAATTGGTACAGGTCCAGTAAGAAAATCATGGTGCCACAACAGGTTACTCAGTATCTCCTTGCTTCATCTGTATCCAGAAAAAAATTGCAAAGTATATAAAACACAGGTCCTGCCAATTCATGCTAATGATCTGTATTGCTGCTCCTTGTAGGGTAGGAAACAGCAATTCTATTATTCATAATTATGGCTTATCTATTTCCCGCTCCTGTTTTACTTGGAAATAGTTTTAATTAATCTGGTTTCCTTCTTACACCATACCTCTTAGCAGAATTGCTGGGCAGAATTAAAATCACGTTACAAGTGTCTGTCTAGAGACTACTTATTTAGAAGGTATATAATGGATGTGAATAATTTTCAGCACTTTCTGTATTCAGGATTCAGGTTAAAATGGTATTTGTTAGGAAAAAAAATTTGGACAAAAGTGTCTGCATTGTCACAATCTGGCAAAGAACTGTTGATAAATTAGCTTGGCAGCACTCATCAGAATTGACTGACCCTTACAGATTTGGGCACGACTTGTGTCATTCAGTCCCAGCGATCTTGGAATATGGAGGCAGAGGTCAGGACTGGTGCTGTATATTTGAACTGAAAGTAGATTCATCGCTCAACTAATGACGGTTTGTTATAACATGCTGTATGCAGTTAAAAACACTATCCTGTGCAAGACCCCATGAAGTCTTACCTGATTTCAGTAGGACTATGAACATACCTATGCCTGGCAGAATATTACGGTTTAGCTACAAAATCAGTACAGTTAAGTCAGCATGGTGTCACTAGCAGGCTAATTCGTCTTATTAAAGTTGCCATCAAGTACCATGCTTCTGGTATTTGAGATAATTTGGAGAACTGTAAGACAGAAACGCTTTGCACAGTATAGACAAATCCTACACTTCATAGTTCCATGTAATTTTGGAACTAGGAATCCAGAGAACACAAGTGTTTGCTTCAGTTTTCATGTTAACCACTGTCATGAATTTGTTCAGCAATCTAAATACTGTACAGACATACACTGCAGTGACACAACTTCCCTGCAGTCATGCCGAACTCTCAGTGAATGCATGTAATGTAGACTAGGAAAGGCAAAGCCTATAATTTCTGAGGCAACTAACTGTAGAATGGGAATCAAAATGCAATGTACTTCACGTACTCAACTCTCTTAATATCTAAAAACCGGTGATAAAGATAAAATTCTCCACATGGACAAAGGTGTATAAAGTATTCTCGATTAGCTAAGGTGAAGGGTGAAATGTTGGACATTACACTGGAAATAGTTTTAAGTGGGCTATTTTTCAAATGCAGTCTGCAAGTGTTTCAGCAGCAAATGCTTTGGCCCAGATTTTCAACAGGGCTCAACACTTTAAAAACCCAGTGATACCGAGTATGCTTTGCTAAAATTGATATTTGTACCAATTTTAGCATATGATATTTCCTTCGTTAATAAATTATGTTTCAAATCTGGAAACCTGAAATTATTCCAATCTAATTGAGAACAAGAAACCACATTACAAATAGCCAATAAAATCTTACAAACAACCAAAAACCCCCCCCCCCCCCCAAATCCTTCAGTGAAACAATACACAAGTTGTACTCTTAAAAGGTGTTCCCATGAAGAACTACTTTGTCTCTAATACCGTGGAAATATCCAGCATCTGGATCCATATAAATTGCCATGAAGATTCATCATGCTCTCTTGAAACATCCCTGTAAGAAACTGCAGTTGTACGAATTGTCTGGTATGAGATACTGCTACAAATAAATCTGACAAGCAAACAGCTACAGCAAAATGGATTGCCTCTGATAGAGTGTCAGCTTGCTCAGTAATCTGTGGTCTTTTATGGCTGAAAAGAATGAAAGAACAATTTTTGCGAAAGAGTAAGATGGCTGATACGGTCAGTACTTGGGTACAACTATTTTAAAATACCCCCAAGTATTCAGTATATTGTTAACTGCCTGGTCACACAGTATGATCAGTGAATCCTAATAATACTGAAGTCTAAGGTTTAAGAACAAATCTGATACATCTGGGTGTTAGTCTGCGTACCCTGAGCTCTATTTTAAAGAATGCTCTAGAGATAAAAAAACCCACTGAATTATGCAAAGTGATACCTAGTGTTCTATTTGTAAAATCTTCCCAGGAATGGTAATTTGAAAATTTACTTTAAAATATTTTTTAAAGTGATAAGTGATCTCTGACCCTTGGGTATTCTGTCTCAGAAAGATTAACCACTATTATATGTATAGCTGTATGTGTATGAGAATTGCCTTCTCTCCTTTTTCCGGTGAAAAAATGACTATTGGTTGATTGGTTTCTTTAATGAAATATGCCAACTGAAAAAGATATTCCTATACTGGATTGAGCATATCCACTCTGAAGTGTCCTACCACTTTGATATAACTGCTGTAAAATCACGTCACCTTCTTCTGAAATAATCTTCCTGTATACCCCAGGAATCTTCAGTTATCTTGTGATATTAAAACAGATTCCAAACCCCAATTAAGGATAGCATATCAACTTTGAAGTATAATATTAAAGATGCTTTTTAGACTCAATATTGTAATTGTTTCATGTTCTGTCTTGCTACTACTCCTTATTTTGCAGGCACAATGGGGAAATCTCTGCAGGTTTGGAGCTATTGCCCTGATCACGTGAGTAACAAAATGTTGAGCTGCATTTCAGAAATCGTTGGTGCTGTCTGAACTACTCTTGTTCACAAGCCTAGGCTGGCAATGCCCTGTGAAACTGTTTCCTTGTGACATTTCCAGTACTTTTGATTACAGCTGGGCAGAAAGGACAGCAATGTTGTGACTTCTATGCTTTCATTTTTAGTTAAGAGTGACAATGCAGAAATTAAAAAAAAAAAATTATTGAGAGGCAGCATGAAATATTAAAGAAAGCTTTAGCCTTAGATTCAGGAGAGCTTAAATTTGCTTTGGGCTCAGCTATTAGTGGCCTTCGCCCATGAGCGAAGGCAGCTGCCCTCTATTTCTTTTGACTATTTAGATCGTACGATGCTGTGAGCCTGACATGTTTCTCATTATACCTTGACCTTAGCACAGCAAGGCAATAATCTTGGATTAATGATACCATACTATAAATAAATAATACTTAAATATCGACTCTAATTAATGAATTTGAATTAACTAGTTTGATTGAGCCCGAAAGTCCATTCCAATATTAGAGACTAGCAATTCAAATTAGCAATTCTTAAAGCTATCTTATGTTTAGTCTAAGTCCAAGGTCTAACACCAAGGAAAATATTAAAATGTCTTAAAATACATTATATAATAAATGCTGTGTGTGTTCATTTATGTGAAGAAAATATTATTCCGATAACAAGAGTATGATATAGTCAGGCTATTGGAATATATTGGATGTTTATGCAACACTTCTAACATCACGACTGTGCATTTGTTTCTGTGATTACTGTAAATTATTTAAATATATGGTAGATCAATACAAAATGTTTAAAGAAAGATCAAGGAAATTCAAACTTCAGAACCACTCTGAAAAAAACCCTGGAAACATATGTATCTTCACAGAAGATTAAGCATTTAAAAATATAGTCTATAAAACCAATATAAATTCATAGCATAAGATCAAAAGTTTTGCGTATACCTAATTCAAACTAGATCATAATTTAAATATTTTCTCATTGTGTTCTAGCAGCCAAATATTAATTCAATGTTGCACACCTGTAAGACTACTTAACAAGAAGAGGCAGAAAAATAATTCAAATGGCAGATAGTGTGTTTTACTGGGTATTTGTGTGCATAGCATAACTGTGTGTGAAATGAACAAGTATTTCTGCTTTTGGGGAAAAGATAGGTCCAGACTTCTAGTTACTGAAATTAATTCTAGATACACAATAATCTGGCTTTTTTTTGCTTTGTTTCACAAACAGAAGCCTCTTGCACAAAATGCACTTTGAAAACAAAATGTACTATTCTTAAGTATTAGAAAATAACACACATTTCAGAGGCAGAACATCGGTCACAAATATTGGCTAT
>NW_008825076.1:6611990-6639232 GCF_000699105.1 Pygoscelis adeliae
CTTTTCCAAAGAAAACGTACACACTTCAGTAAACCGCATAAATCAGATTAAAGAAAATATATGAAGAAAGAAAAAATAACGTCCAATTTTACAGTCCAATTTTATATCATTACGTAGCTTTTTATATTACAACACATGCATAAAAAGGCACTGTAGTGCCTAACATTTGCATCTCAACTTAAAAAAAAAAAAAGTCACTTGCCTCCCATTTGCCCCTCTGGAATCAGAGAGATCACCCTACCTTTAAGAGTGCATTGCATACAAGGCAGGATGACATATATTTTCAGTTGCAAGACTGTGCAGACCAAGCTGTTTATCTGAGTTTCCTGCAGTAATTCCCCATCCCTTCCCCTCTGCCACCACTAAAAATTACTTGCTTACAAGGGCTTTGTCTATACAACAAATAATTGGGTGCAAAAGGAAAGCATCAGCAGAACGAAGCTGTCGGTGTTAAGGTTCATTTGTTGAAACTGTTTGTAGTTTGGGGTTTTACTTTGGACTGAATTTAGTCTGATCTCTTGGATCCCTCCCATCACGCACATAGACTGAAGCTGCCTAAAGGAGCAACTGCTGGTTTGGACTTAGCATCCCCACTGATTGTTGGACGGCATGCTGTCCACTTCAGCAGCAGAGCTTCTGATTTATTTTTTTTGGAAAAGAATCTAGCTTGGACTTACCAAAACATCCTGCAACTGAACCAACACATGGCAAGTGGGGACAATAGGAGAATTCATTTACGAACTGCACTGCTGCTCTGAACGGATAGGCTAACGGAGACGCGGCCCGTTACTGTGAAACAGATCATTTTTTGGGAGGCTGGGAAAAAGCAGAATATATCTGAAATTACATGTTATATTGTCAGCAGTGGCCAGTTCAATGAAACAACATATATGGTGTAAGAATTGAAACCACTGGGGTATATTCCAGTTTTGGAAAGTGAAAACAAAGAATATGCAAGATGAACGTAATGTCTTCGTGTTAAAATGCTCATTCCTCTGGCAATAAATAGGAGATACTTGGTGACTGAATGGTATTACGCTGTGAGCTTGAGACATTGAGACAACGTTTGGAAGCAGGTGAGGAAGAACTTTTTATAGAATAAAAAACAGCTGGGAAAGCATTTCTGAAAGATGTTACATATGAATAGTATAGTATAATACTCATCTGAAGCATGTCCTGCTTTTATGTAATAAACTAAATCTGTGAATGGCTTTTTCTGTTTTTTTTTTGTTTTTTTTTTTTAATTAATTTCTGTTGGATTCCATATGCATTCCACACATCTCCGAGTATTAGGGTTAGCTTTGTCTCTTTGGTGCTGATGCAACAGGTTTTCCATTTACAAGGTTAAATTTCTCTCTGTACAATAGAGCGGGAATATAAAAGTCTCTGGAAACATTAAGATTGCATTGAACTATGACAACTGTTCTTGCTAACTTTGCTGCTTACCAGTGCTGAGGCTTTCTACTGAGCAGAGAATTAACATCTGCTGTCACAAGCTGATTCCAGAAGTGACAGTAAGTTGCAAACTGAAAAATGTTGGCAAGATTTCTCTGTATCCCTTACACTGAAGACAACTTATGGAATTCACTGACTATGTGCAAGGGAGGCAGTGTTCAGTAATTAATGGCATATTTAAAATCTGTGGCACACATTTGCATTTGTCTCTAGAGAAAGAATAAGATGACAGCATCTAGGTAAGTACTAAGCAGAATTTCACACTTACAGGATTCTTCCGTCTCAGTAATCTGTAAGCTTGCTGTAACCAACTGGAGATTATATTTACCCCACTGGGAAAAAATCATCTTTATTAAAAAGTTTTCTGACAGTTTGTGCTATCCTTTTTTCTTCTTTTTTTTTCTTTCAATTAATCAATTTTAAATTCAGGGAAAGAATCTAAAAGAAGATTAGAACCTCAACCTGAACTTCTAGGGGATAGCATGAGGAGAACTGGCTGGTTCATCCTCTGTCACTTTTACTTCTTATTTTGAAATCTACTGGTGGTGAGTGAATACTATCTGTTCCCTGGGAAACTGTCAGGTTTTCAGAGGTCAATAAAGCTTTCACTTCTTTCCAGGTGAATAACTGATACAGAATGAGAAGAGAAGTGACTTAAATGATCAATGCCCAGAAGTAAGAGCCAAATTTGAAGACTGACATGTTTGTCTTGTTACGTTTGGCTCATTGATGCAACATGATTGGATCTCTAGATAACTTTAATAATTAAGTGAAGAGAGCCATCTGTTCAGCTGTCTATAGGAAATGAATCAGTAGTCTTGAGCCCAGCTATACCTGCTCAAAATACCTACATAAAACGTCTGTTGGAGAAAGTGAGGCAGTTGTAACCCCAAAAGGCTTCATGACTGTGTCAGGAATACACAGGTATCTCATACCAGTTATTCAGCCGACTTGGACCACACTGCAAGCAACATCAGTGAAAAACCTGACTAAGACTAAATCACATCTCCTCTGCCAGTGTGGTATTTCTCTTTGCTGCAACTATTTTAAGAACAATATGGAGAAACATCCCAGTCACTTGCATGGAAAAAAGAGGGAAGTCCAGCTTCATCTGTTTGCTCTCAGAAGACATGGTGAAGCTGTCATTTCAAATCGTATTTTAAATAAGTGTGTGGGAGTATGTGTGAGACGGAGAAAAGATAAGAGAACTTACACTCAGATAAAACAAAGACAAGCTTTTAATATACAAAACCTATTCTTTTGTTGCTTCTACTAGTTCCGCCTCCTTCTCTCTGAAGTTTCCACTTCCTTTCACTTGTTAACATTTCCTACAGCCTCAGGTAACACACTCTGGCAAAATGCTATGCTACCCGAGACCTAAACTTTAAGACACATAGAACACATCAGTAATTTCACACAGGAAAAACATATTCAGCAGGCAGCCTTCAAGAATAAGTAGCGTTAAGTAACAGCTTCTGAAACCGTCCTGGTAGAACAAAAAACCTCCTGACTGACAATTCATTCCTCATAATACGGTAAGATTGATTGCCTTAGAAAGCCTATGAAATCACATTCACAGTGATATTATTTGAAGGCTCTGTATAATTCATCGACCACCCTGTCATGCATTGTGCATGTGATGTTATATTTTGGACACACTGGCAAGTATTAGATATAAAATTACTTTGTATGATGCAGCCCAAATGTAAAAAAGTACATTGCTTGGGACTACATGATTCAGTGAGAAAATATAAATGGGAAATTACTGGAGCTGAAATTTTATTGCAAAGTTATTTATCTTTGTTATTACTTTCTGAATCCTTTTGTGCTTATTGTTCGCTACAACAGATAGAGCAGCTCTTACTTACACTTTAAGCTGAGGACTATGAGGTGGAAGTAGTCACTGCATACCAAAAAAAGACTAACAAGTGGTCCAAGTTGGTGTTTATTCTCCTAATGCCTGAAATTGAATTTTTTATATGTATGTATACATATGTTTATGCATACACACACACACTTTCACATGCACACATATCTCTTCAGTCTGACTAAAAGTTTCAGAATCACACTGAACACGAACAGCGATGTATTATTTTAAGAGAGAAAGATGTGAAGACTATCTGATTTTAAAGAAAAGGAAGGGTCTTTTAATTGTGAGAAGAAGAAATTATACACATATATAAATGCCCTGGCTCTGCATAGATTTCATAGTTAGCAATGCAAATGTTTGTAAGAAAAACATACCTATTCATAAAGGTAAATATATATATGTATCTATCTATCTATCTCTATATATAGCTTTTAATTCTCTAAAATATAGAGCATGCTTTCAGTTTCCATCATTGTATCTGAAGCCTGTCTTAGGACTTCAGTCAAGGTCCATCCCATGTACAATTTAGTTTGTCAAATTAATTTCATGTTCATGTATGTAATTAGAGCACTGATGTTCCAAAATTTCACAAATGGGCTTTTATTTGCATTCTGAATGTAACCGCTGACAGTCACAACTCTACTGTAAATCAGTCATGTCCTGGCACTACACGACCATGTGTGCAACTGGATGTACGCGGGTTTTAACTTTGGCTTGTGCCAACTTGAGTTTCTGACCATTTAAACTTCTGAACTGTCTTTTCATAAGACTCTGACAAATTACATGCAACAAGCTTGAAGAGAACAAGGCATGAGAGAAATATGCACACAGTTTGCAGTGAGAAAACAATGAGGCTTCAGCTGACTGCAGTATGCTACCATGAAACATCTTTGCATCACTAATTCCAAAGCCATCCTTATTTCTCCTTTATAAAGGTTCCCAGCATGTGATCCATCCCTCTGGAAGAAGACGGAAAGGAAAAGGACATTTGCATTTAAACATCATAATCTCCAACTGGATTTCACTACTGCTAAAAGCAAAGGGAATTAGGGATTTACAAAGGAGGCTTCAGCACAATATAAATTTCCAAAGGCTTGCCCTTTGCTCCAGCTACTTCCCCGGTCGAAGCTGAGTAGACTGTAACTCATGCTAGTTTAAAAGCATCTCCAACAAATAGGAGAAAATGAATTAAAAACAGGACACAAAGAATCCCATATGATGCAGACAGCTGAGCTCTTTACATTATTTCTTATTCTCCATAGTCTGAAAGGATTACAATAATGCTAATTTTTGTGAAGCCTCATCATGGCAAGTTGAGAAGGAAGCATATACCACATAGGTTTATGTGGCTATAACAGAACTTTCCGTAGCTCATAAAAAGAACCTAAAGATTCCATGAACCGCACAGCTGTTCATCTACAGGATAGCAGCAGAAATCCTAAAATACATAAGGAACCAGATTTACCAGAAAGTGGTAAATATCCTGGGCAACGCAGGATCTGGCAAGCCTGTAAAATGTGAATACAATTAAAGAAGAAATCATAGCTGTATGTTTTAAACAAGATACTTGCAAAGCTGTGCATGCTTATAGTTTCACAAATCAGAAACTTCCAGCTGGCAACTTTATTGTGTATTAACCTTTGCTCAACGTATTGCTCTTAATTGTGGTAATATGACAATAATGTTAATTAAATGATCCTGTAATTTATCTCACGTAGGTATTTCTAAGGATCTACATACTAACATGGAAGTGCAATTGCATTCCTGATAGTAATGTCTTGGAAATAAATCTAAAAATTGTATGAAATCCTTACAGAGGGAACTCTCAGCTTCGGTTTTGAGATGTTCAGAAATAGGAACATTTTTTTTCCAGTGAAAAGGTCCAATATGCTGATTCAGAGTAGTTAATGAACAACTAAACAGATTCTGCATGTAATTAGGGAATATATATTTGGTGTGAGAGGGTATTTTGAAGCTAAAGGGTAGAGAAGGAGAGAATTTTTTATTTGAAGCAGGTAATATCATTTAGTGCTTAGTACCAAAAAAAAAAAATAATTTCCAGCTTTTCCCTTGCCTGTCATTTTCCCGTGCATGTCAAGTTGTGTGCAAGCCTACATAAACCAGCTACAATAAAATCCAGCTCACAGAAATGGTATCAAGTTATTTAAGCATGCCCAGAAAGAAGACACAGGAATGACAAATACTGCTTTTAACAAGGTAACACGTTCATATTGGCTATTAATTGATGCAATTAATTTATATTTTTATTAAAAATATTTACAACTGCATTTTCACTGTCCCAAATTCAAGTGATCTGTAAAAATACAGAGAAATGCCTATGTTTGGTCAAGACATATAGTTTGCTCAGCTCTTTAATCAAGTATTTAACCAGAATGTCTTGCAATTCAGTGCCATACTCATTTTTGTTCAAAAACTGATCTCAACAGCTTTAGTCCTGCATATATCTGCTGGAAAAATGCATTAGTACACTGTTGAATAAAAGGGAACTATTTTAACCTTTTGTAAAGTTAAAGCCATTTTCCAAAGGTTAATATTTAACATGGAATGAACAAACTAAGATTTTACCCCAGCCACTGTTAGCCGAGTGTTTAAAAACCACCTTTTCTGCATGAAAGGATGATTCCAAGTGACTAGACCCCAGGTGTTCAGCTAGTTATTTAAGCAAATTTTTCCATCTATCTTTACTGAGCAAAGAACTGAAACATGCTTACACATGAAGTCATTTTAATAGCAGACTGTTCACAGCAGTAGATTGCTGAATTGGGGCTTTTCCCACTCATCCCAAACTACACCTTTATGCTCTCGCTGATACAATTTTTATTTGAACTGAAAGAAAATACGTCTCCAGAAGAACTTAACTGTTTACTTTGTTACAGCAAACTATGCTTCAGTCACCACAGGAAACAAAAGCTGGACCCTACATGGAATTTCCAATACTGTAAATATTCATTGCTATGTAAGATTAATTTCTTTTCTTTGCCTGTACACACAGAGCCCTTCAAAGCACATTCAAGCACCATGCAGCTAAAAAAAAATTCTCTTTACTCTTCCTCTTTGACTGGGATTTATACTTTTTTTTTTCCCCTAAAAAAAGACAATTTTTAACTGGACTATCTTAGCATGGGTTTTCTTCTATATCACTGCAGCCAAGCAAGTGGTTGCCTTGTGAAAAATTGCCCTAGATTAGTCCAACCTGAGTTTGCGCTAACTTCTTTTGTATCATGAGCTACACTGGCACCTTAACCTGAAGAGACATGTCCTCTAAATGTGTTCTTGCTGTTGATTTTTTTTAAACACTACCCTGTACAGAGAGCTCGGTAACATACTCTTAAATCCCATCAAGCTCAGACAGCCAGCCTCATAAACTTTGACAGTTTTGTGAAAGAGCCCTAACTTTTCATTGTCTATCTACTTCATCTTTCTTCATAAAAAGGAAACTTTTTATAATTCCTATATTTTACAAAATGTTTTTGGGTACCAACTTGTACCAGTATTTTAAAGTAAACAGTATTTGGAAAATACAACTAAAATATTTATGTTAGAAAGTGCTCCTTTGCTGCTTTATAAAGTTTCTTAATTTTGTGATGGCCTATAACCGAACGCCCAACAAACTGGTTGTACGCTGTACTTCTTGAGTTCACAGCCCTGTTTCTGGCTCTGCCCCTGATTTAGCAGCTGACCAGGAAAACAATTTCCTTTGTCCACAACTCCACTTTCCCATTTCTGAAACCCTGAGCCAGCAAGAAGCCCTAATTAAAGCTTCAGGAAAACTACCGATATGCACAGGCCAAGCTACCTGTGCATCTTACACTAGACAGCCTGTGACTCACATTTGAGACGTTATGATTTTATGCCATGAAAAGCAATGGTTGCTCTAATTATGCTCTAATTAGTTCATTATTGACTGCAAAGGAAACTGCGTATGTCTCTGCATGTGCTCCTCTGACAGGTATATGAAACACAAAAAGAGAAGTGTAAAAGTACAATATTTTCAGATATTCCCTGACATCCTAACCAATATATCATTCCAATAAATTTCAGTTTTGAGAGGAATATAAAAGCTGAACACATTCTATAGAATAGCTCTAGACAAACTGCCAGAAATAAAAAGATCTTGAATTCACAGTGTTTAATATATGATCACGTCTCCAAGTACAGTAATTCAGAAGTGGGAGGATACTGAGGGAATGTTAAATGTAGGGCATTATATATTAATATAATTTCTTTCTTTCCTCAAGATAAAGAATATTTTTGCTCACGCAGCCTTAATTTAGATGGTCTGTCAAGTCCTCCTTTCTGCAGTGTCATGATGAAAGACACTGATGTGGGCCAGCAGAGGCAGTGCTGGGGCTTTTCAACTATTACTGTATAAATGTTAATGAATCTCCTCCAATAAAAGGCCCCAGCCAGCTTCCTCCTCTAGACCCTCCATTATAACATCCATAAATTATCTGTTTGTTTGCTCATGCTGAATCTCAGAACATTTTGGGATTTGCTGACATCAGCATAAGGACTCACACTGACTTCAGAGGGTGCTGTAGCAGTCCTTAATGCCTGGATCCTGCCACAAATCCATGTTTGTTAACTGGATCTGCATTAACGTCCATAGACTCTACACGAGTTCAGTGGTTTGCTTGTGCAGAGCTTGTGCGAAGCCTAAGCAATGACAGTGGATCTATGGTGAAATAGAGATGCGAGTTCAGCTTGGACTGTGCACACCCAGTCTAGCTAACACACTTGCAGGGCCACCCCTAGGCTTAGGGCAGGAGCCAGATGTCGGGAGGCAACAAAACTGCCGTGACACTGCT
This sequence comes from Pygoscelis adeliae, assembly GCF_000699105.1. Classification (NCBI taxonomy): domain Eukaryota; kingdom Metazoa; phylum Chordata; class Aves; order Sphenisciformes; family Spheniscidae; genus Pygoscelis; species Pygoscelis adeliae. The sequence continues at coordinate 6,620,145 of NW_008825076.1, forward strand.
ACCCATTTTGTCTGCGTTAGAGCCCCGGAAAGCAGGGCAAACCCAAACGGCTTTGGGCATAGTCCATACGGACTGTGCTGTGGGGGCAACCACCACCACTGGGAGGGGGCTGAGCATCATCAGCGAACGCCACCAGCAATCCTTCCATTTCCACATAAACAAACAATCCAGCTTTCCATGAGTCTCTGCCTCACTCTCAGCATTACTCCTGTCAGGTGAAAGCCCATGTCTCAACCTGACACATGATAGGCATGTTAGGGCCTTAGCTCCTCTGGGGAGTCATAATTCAATTTTGCCTACACTGTTGAGAAAACCTGAGCCTGCTCTGTGCAGTTAGCAGTGCTGATATACTGAAAACTCTGCCTTCATCTTCAGTTGTCATTACACAAGCGTATTATCAGAGTATGTTACAATCACAACTTTATTTTTCAGAATAGACATATCTTGACGTTTTTCCTGTCGTATTGCAGTAGAAATTTTCTGGTTTGACCATCCTAATTAAGCAGCTCCTTTATAGCCACAAATTGCCACAGTACAAAGCAGTTTTAAGCTCTCTTACAAATAAAACAGTTTATCATAATTAACTGCATGATAGGATAGAGGTCTGTAAAGACAACTATAAATATTGCTTCCTTGCTACTGACAGGTTGGCAATGAGGATTTGCCACTAGGTGAAAGAAACATCCATTTTTTACTACCTCAAGTAGCAGTGTGGGCTAACCAGTATAGTAATTGCAATGATCAGACTCTTTACCTATTGATTTGATTGTGCAGAGAAATATGCAGTGACATCACTATAGAGTGGCCTCTGCTGAGCGGGATCAGTGGTGATGCAGCAAGGACTGGAATGTTAATAACTTGCAGTAAAATCAGCCTATTTATGTCCTCATCAATCACTATCTCCACAGATACCAGAAATGCACTAAAAGAATTTCCATTGAAGGACTAGCTTTAATTAACTCTCGCCCTCACTCAACACAGGAAAAACCGTGCCCGATTCAAACTGCTCTAAATGTGCTTTCTTATGCCTGCAAAGTGGTTTGATTTAGCAGTGTGCATGTCTCAGGTGGCTCATGCAGACCAGTGTTTCCCAGCTGGGAGAGCCACAAGAAGGAATCAGAAGAGTCAGGAAGCTTTGAAAACTTTACTGTAATCAAAATCAAAGGAAATCATGTTCATCCACTCCCTTTACATCTTTAAGCTTCAAGGTCAAGTATTTTCTGTAAACTTTTCCGGACGCACACGGAGAAAAAGATGCAGGCTTATCCTTGCCACAGAGCCACTTTAGCTCTCCCATGGTAAACGTAAAAAGTGCAATGAAAAATGCAAGGAGGGAAATGGAAAGGCTGTGGGATCTAGGGTGCTCAATCAGTATGTAGCATAATAGCCATTTCCAGTGTGAACAATGTCAAACTAGATCTCTCTGATTGTTGGCACCTTTGTTTTCACATGAGACTCTGAAGCCTGACTGCTACAGGATCTGGACGCAATGAGTACCTCTGAAAATAAGGTCCAGCGTGCTCAGACTTAGAGATAACTTCCCTAAATGGTAACTTTGAAAGAATAAGAAATCTTGTGGTGGAGAAGAGTGAACTCAGCCCCAGACAATCAGGAAAATGGACTGACAGACAACAAAAGAGGCAGTAGGCTAAGCCTGGTCACAAACACAGTGGTGTTTTACCTCCAAGAAAGAAAGTACTAAAAAACAAATAAAATCTTAAGAATGAGAAAGCCATCAGCTCAAGATACATCACATGTTCACTGATTCAGATCCTTTTCTTATTTTTGTGCCACAACCGTTAATCCCTGGTGTCAAAAATCTCATCTAATTCTTTCACCTACATCTGGATGCTTCTTGAATATATTCTCTTACATTGTTACGCAGGGGTGCATGCTCATTACCTGCTACATGAACCTGCTCTGCATAGTTTGTATTTGACTCCTGATTTCGTAAGCCTTCAGATTAAGTCCTCTTATTGTTAGGCTCTTTTGGATCAACTTTATCAAGATTTTTATTTCTTCCTTGAGTTATTACTTTATTAAATTTAAATCTTTAATAAAGTCTTCTTTCCCCCATGACAATAAACTTAACATGAATAAACTTTTCTCACAACTTTTGCAATTTTCCAAGCCTATTATTTTCTCACTCTAATCTGAAAGACTTCTACATAAGATACATTATTTCTTTAGTGTACAAAAGAAATAAAAATAAATCTACACCAGAAGTATGAATTGTGGGTGAAATTCCTGTCTTCAGCGTATACCGTGTTCTAGGATTTACACATGATATCTGGTCTGTTACTGGAATGCCTGTACTAGATTAGAGGCAACTACATCTGTGACAACGTGATTCCAATTCTTATTGATTATATACACTTGTATAAGCAAAAGCCAGCTCCTCAGTTATGTTTTGCTTACGTATGCTTACTGCAGAGTCCTTGTCACAGACTCTAGTATTCATGCTAATTGACAATGGCTTCATTTAGACTGTGATAGAATAGAGCAAAATAACATCCTGAGTTCTTCTTTACCTTCCCTACTAAATAATGAACTAGGGCTTTGTTTTGAGTTATGCCTATTTTTTCACAGCATCTAATTGCACAACATGGCGGCTTTGCTGCTGTGTCGGGAGGGACAGTTCCCGATCCATCCAGGGGAGCAGACAAAGACATCCTTCTTTAAATGGCAGGCTGCGCTTCTTCAGGAGCATAAAATCCATGTAAGGTCATACAAGCGACACTTGCAGTGCTGGGGACTCCATTATTCTTTGGCTAGTTTCCCATCAGACTTGCAAGTTAACCTCTCAAGTATAAGCTAATTAGAAATCACCCATGAAATTATCCAGACTAGTACCTCACATCTCCGTATTCTTCCTTCAAGCACTCTTGAGAGTATGTTGTCTAGATCTAGTGGTTTATCAATTGGAACTCAAGACTTAGTTTCTTTAATTAGGGATGTGCCAAAGTACCTGAGTTTAATGGAGACGCCTAGCAGAGAGCTCTCTCTCCATTCCACTTCTATTTTAACGGTTTCATTACAGATGGATGTCCACAGTGATAGCCTGTGTACACTTTACAGAACAGCTGATCTATTGAAGTGCTGCTGGTTTTAATTTGTGTCCTTGTTGCGCTGTGCCACGTTACAACACTTAAAAATCCCTATTATGCTGGGCCACACAGAGAGTTGACGTGATATAATGTGGCATGACACTGCATAAGCAAATTAATAGCTTAATAACATGACACCTGGTGTCCGCAATTACAGTGGCCACTGCTTATAAGTTTGGCTCCTGGAAAAGGCAGGGATAATGAATTATTCATCAACTACTCTGATCATCACATAATTCAGTACTCATACCTCCTTTGCCTTCAATAAGCCTTTTCACTGTTATTTATAATCATCCTTTTGCTTTGTAAAGATAAATGCTAAGTAATTTTAAATATCTCTGCCATTTCCTGAGTAAACTGAAGATACTGAAAAATACTTACTAATATATTTGCAATATATTCTTTTTATAATGTTTGAATTAAACTACAAGAAAGAAAAAGGAGAGAATATCACTAAACAAGAAACCAAGAGGCCCTGATCAGTGTAAAAGTAATGCCTTGACAAAGAAAAATACTGATTTGTTGACATCAATATTTCTTGTAAGTCAGTCCTGGTATTATTGCATTCTAAATATGAATACAAAATGCAGTGGCTCTTAGTCACAAATTAGATGAAATGTTGATGCTATTTGCTTTAAACTTCTGTAACTAATATTTGGTTATTTAAACTAATAGATCAGACTGAGATAGGATCAGTACCTGCTACATATACAGTCCCCACAGTGAATTCTCAGGACCAGTTTTGCTACACATATTAGACCAAAATATACTAATAAAAAATCTGAGTAAAGGAATATTGCATGGGGAGTCTCATAAAAGTTAGAGACAATTTTATTCCAGCTCACTGTAGCTGTTTCTATGCTAATCTTTGATGCTATTGTGCCTTTTACTGAATACTGTAAGCACATGTACATTGCAATGGAGATCTTGAGTAACAACAGGGATTGAACCTGCTGTGCTGAAAACACGTCTTTGCCTTTTGAAAATCATATTCCTTCTGCCCTCGGTCTACAGAGAACACATACAAGCCAGTTACAATGCATTAAAAAAATGCACTTTTTCAGCTTTCTTCTGGCTTCTTTAAATTCCACATTTAAGCAGCTGCTTAAGTCTTACTGTTTTCAAAGTCACTGGCCATCTAAAGCCTCCTTTATCTTGCTGTGAATATTTCACTCTTTGATATTGTGTTTGACTCCAGAGTCTAATTTTTAGCATCCAAGTTTCTAAATATTTGTCCAATTCTACTGGTCATGACCTGTTCTGAGTCTAATTTGTAATATAAACCTGCATTCAAAGTCCATGGAATCATAAGCTAATATTTTCATCGAGTTCAGTAAGCTTTGGATTAGGGTTATTGTGTAAAATAATTTAAGTAATTTAACAATTCATAAGTTTCAACCCATAAGAACTTTGATCAATTCAGGCCTGACTGTAAGAAGTTCTGAGCAATTCTTGCTTGCTTCAAAATCAATAGGTGGCACAGCAGGTCTCAATCTCTGTTAATTTGATCCACAAGTAAGAGCTTAAGAATTTGACCCCATAAGGTAAAACTTTTTCTACATAATCAATATGCAAGACAACAGCCATATCCAAGATAGCTCTGCTGCCCCAAACCCTGTTTAAAAGTTGTATCACTGTCTGTGCAGTAGATAACCTCAGGCTCTGTGGAATTTCAGGAAAGCAGGCAGAATTATCAAGTCTATAGAAATGGTTTTCAGAAACGATAAAATGGAGCCTTTCATAAATAGGAACTTTCTGCAATACTGAACTATAAATTACTGTATAATAATATCTTCCCAAAGACAGTACCCCTCATTACTGTGTGTTTGTGGCTTGTTTACTCTGGCACCAGAATCAATAATGTCCTATCAAGCCTAGGAGAAAAAGAAGGGAATTTTCAGGACCCACAGCTGAACTCTCTTCAGGATGACAGCACTTACTCTTTGATACGACAAAGTAATAAGGTTCTCTACATTGATGCAAATGGATTCCTAAAGGTCACCTTAAGTTTAAAGGAAGCGTTGTGAGGAAAATCTGATTTCTCAGTGCTGATTCAATAGCACAACGTGTTAGCACTTTCACAATGTGCTAGCACTTTTTGGGAGACTTTGCCACTGGCACTTGCTATTTTTATCTACCCACCAGGCAGCTCAGCAAAGCCCAAGAAACAATTTAACTTTTTTCATTCTTCCCCCTTGTGTATATAACAATATAGGAAGAAGAAATAAGGGGAAAACATAAAATGATCATTAAAAATGAATGAGAAGAGTACGGATAGAAGAATTATGGGTAAATGGACTGTATCCTCATTGGCACATGACTTTTTTTACTTTGCTGTAGGTTAAAGAGAATATTAACTACTTGCTCTGATTAAAGTGCATTATGTTGTCGCATGGGACGAAAAACAGAGGAATAAATTCTAAATAGGAGATCAATACTGCGGTTGCTGCTTCTCCCTTGCTCCAGGGGGAAAGGAATTATGTATCTTTTGTTCTGCAACCTACTTCCATTCTGTGCTAACTCAGTTGCTACCTGGCACATCAGGTGGAGCTATGACTCTCTACTGCTTAACTGCCTGCCTGCTCTTTACCCACCCATGAAAAAAGTACACACAGGAGTACAGCATGGTCTTTGCAACCTTTTTCCATGTATGCAAGTGCTTGGTAGTTTATTGATCTGATCTTAAAGCCAGTACGTGAAAAGATCACTGTGTTTTGCCATTGACTTCTATATTACGTTATGGAAGATTGCTAGCTAGACATTCCAGTGGTAATATTAGTATTGGAATAGTAAAGTACATAGTTACAGAGCGTGTAATTTCAATTGCAGAATAGTTCTGCTGCCATCTTTGGAAGTACCAATGTCTTTTAAATGGTTTGTTGCATTGCATGCTAAGGTTATAATGACTAATCAAAAAAGGAACATAGGTTTAGAATAGCCATCCCACACTACACTAATCAACAGCCTAAAGGCTCTCCTCCTTGAAGAAGGAATAAGGACATCCACATCAAGCCTTAGTGTGCAGTATTTTGTTCAAGTTCACACCTGAGCTCATTTCACAACTGCTTTCTCACACAGATAAGCAGAATTCACAAAGGAATTCAGGCAGTCCTCTAATATTGAGTTAGGATATATGTAAATAAACAGCCATTACATACCTTTGTGGTAAAGAGGAAATTAAGGATGCCTTTAAGATGATACCACTGAAAATTCAAGTAGCTACATGTATCTTAGCATAGAAGACTCTTGGCAAAACGTTAGAAAGACCAATTTTTGCACTCCAAGTACTCTGAAGGAGCTGGTCACCAAATGGCAACTATTTTGCTTTCTGTATTTGTTGTTTGCTCTGGGACCCTTGACTACAACTACTAGAGCCTTCCTAAACTGATGTATAGCAGGAGTTCAGGCACAAACTGTAAGCCAGGGAGCATTTCTAGTTCAATCTGTTCTACAACTGCATGATCATATTTAACACTTAGCCAGCATTTAGTTCTACAAAGTGACCTTGCCGCAGCAGTTTCAGTGGTGTTCACACAACACTGATATTACAAAGTAAAATTACAATTCATGGAATACACTGGTTGCTTTTGAAGGCATTCACGAGAGCACTGAAACAATAGAGCCGCACCATACAAAACCAAAACCCCCTTTAAGGCTGTTGAACTGTAGAGCTTTAAAATTGCTTTAATTCCACAATGATACTGAAACAACAGATGGTTTGACAAACATTTTCCAGAAGTGCAGTTAGCTGACAAAGCACATTTCTTCCCCCTCCCCTGCCCACCACAATTTAACTGTCTTCTGATCGATGTGAAAACAACAGAGCTAATAGTAATACTCCAGAAGGAGAGTCCCTAAACAATACACTGCATGCCAATGCATTTATAAGGTGTGTTCACTAATAAGAAAGCTGCCACAAACCTCCTCTTCTGCAAGTGAAGTAGGGTCCACCTTCCTGTACCGCAGATCATGCAGTATTAGGTCATCTCAAAGCATACCAAACTGTACATGGCCACCAGTACATATAAACTACAAAAACGTTGTGTGTGGAAGAATTGGAGAGATCTCAAGAAAAGTTTGCAAGAATGCAGCAGTAGGATACAGACCATTACTGCTTTAGCTAGTAACGAGATGGCAGCGATAGTATGTCTCAGAAATAAGTGACCAGAACTGTTCAGTGCTAAGCCTCTCTATGGATTATTCTATCAAGAGGAAAGTACCCTACCCTTTACACATTTGTTATACTTATTTTTCACAGAATAGCAAGAAGGCATGTGGGAGGGAAGAATACATTGTTGCTTAGCAATGAGATGCTCATAGCACGCTTGATTTTTAAAAACTTTTGCTAAATATACATGTATAAAACAAAGATAAAGCCACCTCAAGTACAATGGAAAAGTAAAATTGCATTCCTATGAAAGGAATTACTTGGTTAGGCCAAAATTCCATTTCTCTCTGTATCTGGTATCCAACAAAGTAAATACGCAGGAAGAGAGTATAAGAAATGTGACAAGTATGAAAAGCGGTCATTTCCATGGTATTCTCTCTTAATCGTGTCAGCAATTTCAGGACTTGCTGAGCCACAAAGTGCATCCATATCATTACTGTATCCTCATGGAAGTATCCTCCATTAATTCACAGTGCAGTTATACAATGTGTTAAAAATACTTCCTTTGTTTGTGTTAAAACTGCATCCTGGTGATTTCATTGTCCCCTGGCTCTTTCATTGCTCCTCATTCACCTTCTCCTAACTAGTAGTTCAGGCATTGTACTCTAACAAAATATCTCCTCCGAACCACTTTGTGGATCAGGGTTTGGGACTAACCACGCTGCTGGGTGTGCAGAGACGAAGGAAGTACGCAGGAGCGTCTCCAGTGCAGATGCTTGGCTGGGACCTCCGGCTGCCAAAGAGTGCGGCAGCACCACCGGCAAATGGGAACTCCAAAGCTATGGTCTGGCCCCCAAACCTCCCAGCAAAGTAAGATGCAAAATTTTCCTGACCAGCTCTTCACTTAAAAGTATATATTCAAATACTTAGGAAATATATAGATTATATACCTACAATTTGCTGGAAGACCAAAAGATCCTACCAGAAGATCCTGCCAGTTGCAAAATATATAGGAATGTCAGGTTTGGCAAACTAACAATAAAAGCATCTATATACAGAAATACCTGCAGAATTTTCTCTTTTCTATAAAATTAAACAAAGTACATTATTTTTACTTAAACGTACAAAAAAATCAATTTATATTGAAACACCAGTGAAGATTTGGTTCCAGTTCGTATTTCTTTTCTCAGAAAGGTTTCTTTTAAATCTTGAAGTCAATAGAATTTACAAAAATCTAAGTTCATTACTTGTAATATGTTCCATAAGATTCTTTTCCGCTATGATTCACTAATATTCATGCTGATGAAAGAAAATCTTATCTACTTTTTCTGCCTAATTAAAATGTGAAGAATGCACAAAAAAAAAGAAGAAATAATCAAGCATATTTTTCTGGTTCTTTTTTGCTGGAATAACATTTTGAGAAGAGGTCCTTCTTGTTTTTACGCTATTAATAATCCTCCATTTGCAAAATCATCAATGTCTGCACAATTATAAGACTGTAATTTCAATTACTGGAGTATGAACAAGTGGGATGAAAGCATGAGTTATGAGGGAGAAACACTGCTTTTTCTTCAACATTTCACTATTAAATCAGGAAACTAACAATCTGTGAGTGGTGAATGGACTTATTTCTAAACAGAACATTGGGTAAAATTAGATTACACAGGCAAGTAATTTCTGAAGCTAAGCAGATTTGAAGTACTATCAGCTGGGTGGACAAGTTGCACAGCTGGTGTTCTTATGGGAGATTCTAAGCACTGGCAAAGAAGAGATACTCAAGTGAACATACAGTACTTCAAGTATTTTGGCTGCTGCTCTACTGTGATTTTCACCACATCTTCTGGTCTCTGTGATGGAAAGAGGGGAGGTGAACTTCTTTCTTACACAGATTAGCAAAAGGCATTGTTACAAATAAGTGTAATTGAAAATAGCCGTCCTTTAGACACTTAAACATCTTGTCTGCAAATAACAACAAATAGTTGCCACCATCTAAAAAACAATTGTACACAAGCCTTTATAGTTGGCTTGCCATGCAAGTTGAGGATTTATGGAAAGCCTGAAGTAGTAAACACAAGGGTCTGTGCACAGATTAGTGACGACAAAAGTGTCTGTCTTTTGGGAGAAATAGGAGAAAAGCAAAAGAAACAGTCAAAACAAAACAAAACACACCACCCAGAGCTCTCTTGTTCTTCTTCAGAGTTATCTATGGACTGGAAAGAGTAGAACTATGAGAAACTGACTCTAAATAAGTCCTGAAGTGTTGAGGGAAACAAGGTTTTTCAACGCCTTTGGAATTCACAAAGCATAGCATCCGTGAGACTCCTGTTCCACCTCTCTCCCTCTGCAGAGAGAAAAAAGTTTTGTCTGAGGTCTGTTAAGGAAGAGAATTACAAATCTCCAGAACTGTAGGAGCCCAGGGTAATAGAAGTGATAAAATTATTTCATTTTCTGTATGCAACCCAATTTCATTTCATAAAGGTCAAAAACACAGTCAAGCTACAGCACACAGTTTGCTAGTATTGGTTTACTTGCATTTGCTGCAGCAACTTCTGAAATAGAGAGGACAAATTTTATTTTGGAGTGCAATGAGCTATATGCTCTCATAATCAAGCTCTCTTCAAGGCAAATATCTCCTGTGGGCAATTTAAGAACAGGTAATTTGAATAGCATTTACATCTCAGACTGATGATCTGTAACTATTACAGATCTTAACAAAAAAAAAAAAAAGAAATGACAAAACCATTCATGGTTGTAAAAGCCTGCCATTAGCAACTAGAAATATTTACTGTAACACATTTGATTTATAGCATCACATCTTAAAGACTGAGCTATACTGGAGTAGCTGGAGCATTCCAGGAACTGAAAAGGATTTGACTGTTTTTGGAACTGCTACCTTCAACACCAGAGAACTATTAATTACAGCAGAAAAATGTTCTGAACGTGATTTTTCAAAACAACCAAGTCACCAATACAACTGTATTTCAGTCAAGCACAAAATGACAATATATAGCACACAGAAGCTGATTACACCAATTGTCTGACAACTTTTTTTGCTGAAGCAAGAATGACAAAAAAATCACCCATGAAGTAGTCATGAAAAAAAGTTTTATCAGGTAGTTCAAATATCTCCGAGACAAGTTTCACTGCATAGCAGTTGGACTGATTATTGCATCAGTACAAATAATCTGTTCAAAAAAGAGAATTTCTCTCTTTAGAAATGGGGCAAAAAGTTAAAAAATGTGTTGGGAATATATGTTGTATACATATAAACAACAATTTAGTTGACCAGCACCTTCTAGGACCCTTTGCCTTGCAGATACTATTGTCACCTTGTTTTCACCTTGTGCTACTTTCCACGAGATGATCCAACAGTCTATTTCCAGAAAACAACAACAACTGTAATGATAGATCTTGCATGAAAACTAACTATATGGGGTATTTCACTTGTAGAATGCAGGTCTCAGTTCCCCACACCTCTCCCCCCGCCCCAATTAGACAGACTAAAACAGACATGCAAGCAAAATAATAATAATAATAATAATAATAATTTAAAAATATTAGTATTTTTTAAAAATATGGACATATATTACAATAAATATTGTCTTGTGCCCAAAGGAGAGCATGCATTTGATATTTGCCATTAAATTAAGTGGATGGGTATTCCTGGTTTTGAAGGTATGTATTGTCATTTATTCCTGGTATGGTTAAAAAAATCTAGTTCTAAGTAGCCTGAGTGATTTTTGCGCCAGCTTCCATTTCTAAAATATCAAGAACCTGATAAGAAAAGTGATGGGGGGGGGAAGCTACTGTGAATTTGTTTTAAGAGGAAACATCACTATTTTTAATCCCTTGTCCTAACAACAAAACTTTGCATGTTTTAAAATGAAAACTGCAGCTTTGCAAAACTGAGCTTACAACTTCCAGCCTTCTAAAATTCTGCTTCTTCTGTGTGCAGTGTTAATAATCATATAGAAGACAGATAATTAAACCATAGAAATCACTGCATTTCCACCTCCCATCCCTTCTTGGTTAGAAATGTAAGAAAAACATAGCAAATGAGATTTTGTCTCAAGTGTTTTTTCCCTGCTATTAAAGATGCTTCTCTGAAAGGAGCACTTGCTGGTTTTATGCTATTAATAATCCTCTATTTGTGACATCAGCCCATCCCCACAGCAACACACTGTGTTTCAGCTACTGGCTTAGATCCTCTGGCTGGTTTTAACGAGAAGATGGACTAAAATCATGGAAAGCTGGATCCCTTTTACATGTGAGGTTGGGAATTTGGTTCATCTGTATTTTTCTTCAGTAGGTTAGTGTTTCATTAGTAAGAGGACTGTTCATCTATTTAATGAAGCAAATCTGCATAAAAGTTTACTGATATGGTGCCCATTTGCCCTCACATAAGTAGAGATTAGTTGGAGCAGCCCTATCATTTGCTAGTTAATGCTATATATAGTCTGGTAGTAGCAATGGGGAGAGGATTGATGCGCCTAAGTGGAAATTCGGACAGCTTGTCATGTGCAAACCTATTATGTCCTGTAAAAACCTCTCTCTCGGACAAAAAAGAAAGGAGGAATAAAAAAGAACAAACCCCCACGTGATATTTAGACTATTTTAGTGCTGCCACTGTTTAAATCTCTGAAATACTGTGTTCAGGAGTTCTCATTAACATGGATTTTAATGGAAGATACTTGTCTGAGCAGCTAAGTCGTTCATGCTTACATAAGGCTGCCATTTACAGCAAGAAGTATAATAGCATCTTTGAGCTTTTTAATTAAAAATTAATTAGGAGATTTAAGAACAAACTCATTGGGGGTTACTGTACAATAACATGTTTACAAAATTAGGTCTGGGCTTTTTGTTTTTGTTAAGTGTTTCAATCAATTCTGTGTCTATTAAATATAATTACGTATGATGCTTCCTCAAAATTATAATGTAGCATTTAAAAAGCAGCTGGGAAAAGTCTGTAATTTTAACTTCAGAACTAGGGTAACCATTAAAATGCAAATAGGTGGAAACAGCAGTTTGTTGATGAAGAGAACTCTCAGCATAAACATTTTATCCATTAATCTTGAGATTACAAAGATTCCTTCTGTTTTATTACTACTTATTACTTTTGCCAGTTAGGTTTCCTAGAAGATGTCAGATTCCCTCAAGAATAATTCACTGTTAGGAATAAAGGTCCGCTCTTACTCCATAGGAGAACACAGACATAAACATTCACTTCTGTACATACACGTATGCTAAGAATATGTTATATGGCAATATGTCTATAGCGAATTAAGCAAGGGAAAAAAAAGTAAAAAAGAAATATTTTGTTCCTTTTTCATAATAGACTTACCACTTTGAAAAAGCGGCTAGGTATTCCACTTCCACCCCGGCTTAAGCAAGTAGCTTAAATGGATCAGACTTCAATCTTCTGGCCTGATTTAGGAAGGCATTCAGCCATTTGCTTAATTTTATTTTAAACAAGGAAAACAAAGAATGATCTCAGGTTTCAGAGATGTATTTCTGGCCTGGGGATTTATTTATGCTAAATTTATTTATTCCAAAGCTTTAAATGGAGTTATTCTAATTTGCTACTGCTTCTGTGAGAAGAGAATTTGATCCACTGCATTCTTCAATAGAACTATATGGATGAGCAAATAAGTAATGTGTATCTGTTTGAAATAACTGATTTCACAAATTTAAGTAAATTCAGTTTAACATCAGTTTATGCAACAGAACTAAATCAGTATAGAAGTTTGAATAAGATTACAATTATGGATGTCACACTGTGCTGATATCGAAATTGAGAGATTTTCTAAAAGGTGAACATAAGAATTGTGCACAGATAAACAAACCTGGCCACACGACAACTCAGTTGAATGTACACACAGAAAGCAACATGTAAATCAAACATGCCACTTTTGTGAACGATACCAACACAAGTAAAGTATCAGTCACTGTGATACCAGTGTGGGCAAGCAGAGCTTCACCCACACTGTGGCTTTAAAGCTTTCCCTCCCAACATACGTCAGGAGAATATATCATTATATGGTTCTAGCCAGTCAGTTCCTACATTGTGATTCCACTGTCAGACACTGAAAGAGCCAACCAGCTCCCCACACATACATGCACCCCCTTGCCATTCAATAATGAAGGATCACATACTTAGTGTTTTGATTGTTTTCCAAGGCTGTTTGGTCATTGTTTTCATTGTCAGCATCATGGTCTTTTACACTGTTAAGCCCATTTCTGGATATCCTTTTGTTAAAACCAAGACAAAGTATTCTACCCTCATTGTTACCAAAAAGAAAACAAAAACCCTGCTCTTACAGTTGATCAAAGGAAGGGTCCTAAACACTCTATTCAGAAAAAGATGATGTCATAACTTCAGATTGCTTAAGGCTGGTTGTAATGTATATCACACAGTGTCTCAAACACTGGAAAAAAATAACAGATTATTCCCTTCATCCACATATGCTCTGCCCCAAGCATGTACTAGTCAACTGATTCATCCTAATGGTATCCTTTCTACTTTCTTTTTATGTAATGTTTTCTGTAATTATTTGTTTTCTTTTAATGTAAATATTAGGCATGGTCAACAAATACTTCATCTCACTGCCATATCATGCCAGGCTATTCATTCTTTGAGAGGTCATTTCCTTGAAGGCATTGCTTAGACTTCTGATATACAAAAGCTAAGTGAGGGTTGTGCAGTGAACAAAGAACTTAATTACGCACCTAACCACAAAAGGATTCACATCTTGTCTGATAAGTTTGTGACTCAGCCAAACAATTCATTAACAGACAGATGTTTTATTAGAGCTTTCTGGGGGATGATGAATCATTATTACACTTATAATGACAATGCTTGGCTTAAGGCAACCAGCCTTAAAAATTCATGAGTTTTAGATTCAGAAAAATGTCACCGAAAAGGAAGAGGGAAGAAAACAGATTTTGCTGATAAAAATCCGAATTTAGACTAACATCATGACAGACAAACTTTTTCAGAGAGAGAATGGAACCTTAAAGAAAAATTTTCATTTCACTGAAGTCAGTGGGAGCTTTTCCTGACTTGGCAGCGTGAAACTAGAAGAGTAACATTCTGGGATTGATTCCTCCACCCCTTTTTGCCCCCAAGGACATGAATTTTCATGAAATTCAAAAACATGATTTCAAAGTGAAGATCAAGAGGTAGCATGAATATAGTGGATGAATACCCAGAGTACCAGAAGGGCTTTTAATCTATCAGGAGAAATTATCTCAAACAGAAGTTGGCTACTGAATCCAAAGAGAAAGCACAGGGGGCTGTGGAGACCAGGGGAGACTTCTGAGGACTGGAGGAAAGCAAGAAGGACAAGGAGGAGGATCTGAGGAACTACAGGCCAGTCAGCCTCACCTCAACAAGGACAAGAGCAGAACCTGAAATGCAGGGAATTCCATTTAAACATAAGAAACAACTTTTGCCTAGAGAGGTTGTGGAGTCTCCATCCTTGGAGATACTCAACCCCCAGATGGACGCAGTCCTGAGCAACCTGCTCTAGTTGACCCTGCTTTGAGCAGGGTGGTTGGGCTAGACGCTTTCTAGAGAGAGATAAGATTTGAAATGTGGCATATGTTGTAGCTGACTATTAGACTTCTTTATGTATGAGCTCTGTTACTTACTTATGAAGTAAAAAGATGTCTTCTTCCTCTCTGATATTAGCATGTAAGATAGGTCCATATAATCAGCATTTTCAATAAAGTAACATTTACTGAATGATATATTGTTGTCCAAGTATGAGCGTTCTGCTTGTCTTCAGCTGAAAATCAAATTATTTCAACAGCTTTATTGAACTTTAAATGAGGCAGAAATAACAGAACCATTAAAAAAATTGTTCTCTAAACCAGAGCAATTTCTTCATTCCTCGTTCAGGTTAAACTCCTATTGCATACACTTAGAGAACAGAAATAAAATGAGATAATTTACTCAAGCCAAAAAATCCTCCTAAAAAAAAAAAGATAAATCTAAGTGGTGACATTAAAAAAAAAAAAAAACACAACCAATTTTATTGATGGAGAACTGAGTCAGAGAGATTCAAAGCTATACTTGGAACCGCAAAAGAAAAAAGAACTAAAACACAGAACTGAATTTTAGGAACTGAATCTTGGTCCAGTGCCTTTGCAGAAATGACCTGAGAGTCAGGGTTGAATCTAGTGCAAAGAATGCAGTGAAACCAAAGCGATAAATGCCAATTGGCAGAAGTGGAGTGTGGGCTCCTAGCAAACAGCATTTTAAACAATTCTCCTTACTTTAAAATTCTGTGGAGTTTGTTTATCAGGCTTGGGACACATTAAGTAACACAACGTTTACAGGAAACATCTTTACTGCAAACCACATTCTTTGTCTGGTATTACTGAAGCTATTAACTCCTTTAAAGAAATGAAGAAACCTGCAACAGATTTCTACTGGCGTCTGAAAAGTAGACATTAGAAAAGTACAGTGAAATTGTACATTACTAAAAAAATGCCTGTTCCCTTTTTTGGGAATAACTGTGGGGTTTTTTTCTTTTGTTATTTTAAAAACACAGCTATTGTCAATGTTGAAAGAAAAATAAAACTAATTAGAACATAAAGATAAATGTAATTTTTTAAATTTTCCTTTCTTTAAAAGCAAATAGTATTTTGCCATTTTTACCAATTTTGGTCTCTTTACACAGAAAAGACTTGCCAAAATTTTCTGAAAGCTGGTAAAGAAAACAAATATGAAAATCCAGAGTTGTCCACGTGTGAAAATGAATTTTTTGTTCTAACTTGCTTCCATGCAATAAAGCTGATTTTCATCTGGCTGTCACCTTCTCAGTACACTAACCTTTGAAATTAGGATTCTTGGTGGAGCCTTTAAAGTAGCTGTAGTAGATGACATTACTGTGAAAGACTTAAAAAATCTTGATCAAGATGCAGAACATGGTAGGCGAGAAGAGTAAAGATGAGGAAGAGGTTATGTGTAGGCCTTGTGCTGTGTGAAGCAAGTATTTTTTAATCACAGTTTCACCAGGGGTTGGAGCTTGTTGTTAAACATTCCATTTTCAGTGCAGTATCTTTAAACCAAGGCTGCACTTCTCAAGGGTACTGAGTGACTTTGCCATATAGTCAACTTAATTTGTCACACTTAAGTAGCTACCATAATTAATAGTTTAATTATAATTTGTAGAACCACAGAACAACAAGGAAAAAGCAAAGTTTAATAGCTTTGCTACCAAAAGGTAATAAGCTTCGGCAAGTATTCAGCTGATACAACCTGTGATGGGAAAGTAGTCTTCTAGAACAAATCACTGCATGCAGAAAATTCTATACTGTTCTTTGCTGCAATTCTGATAGTATGTGGGAGTAAGGAAAATAAATCACAAGACACTGCTAATTAGGGTAAAGGCTGATAATGCAACATTTACTGAATTAAATCAGACTGCAGTGGTTAAGTGGCAGACAGTAGTCTGTGTTCCTAAATAATCACAAGTGCTATCATGCTCTGGGCATGAAGCAGATGGGGCCTCCAGGTCTAATTAGACATATCTTAGACTGAAAGATAAGATTCTATCAGATGATCAGAAAACACATACACCTACACAGAGCTGGGAGATTTGGGAATTCTAAAACACAAGCTGTACAATATATATATATGAAATATTAAAAGAAAAATGCTCCAGCTTTCACTCCCCCAAAGAAAATAATTTTAACTTCATGTTTTCTTTCCCATATAAGATTCTGGGTCCCACCATTTCTTCAGCACTATGGCAGCTCTACTAAACTGTTTAGAGTCAAGTTGTCAAAAAGATCCTTTACGCCTCATCTCTAACTTGCATTTATATTTTGGGGCGAGAGAGAGAGAGAGAATGAATATTACCCAGCCTAGTTAATGTTCTGAAGAAAGTGTCAGTCCCAATGAAAGTTAAGACTGTCACCTAATTTTCAGCAAAGAATCTGTGCAAGGGAGAGTTGTATTCTTATCTTTTTCTTTTCAATAGTCTGCCATAATTAAAAAAAGTTATATTCTCTTATTAAAAGCTCAGGTTTCAGAAGTAGAACATGTATCCACAGAAATGTTTGCAGCAGCCAGAATTTATTCATTTACTGTTATTCACAGAAGTCAAAGGCATGCTTTTATTTAAAATTGTGAAGATAGAGCTGGTTGAGAGAAAGGTATTTTTCACCTTGAATAACTGAAACTTTTATGAGAAAAAGAAAAGAAAAGCCTACCTTGAAGAGTCTTTTATCATGTGTTGAAAAAAAAACCCAAAGTTTTGGTAGAAAAATCTACAACTACTCAACTACTTCCCCACCCCCCGGCAAATAATTTTGGTTAAAACTGTATGCTTTCTTTGATCAAGGAGACACTTTCTGCAAAATACATCATTACTCCATATTCCAGATTTTCTACAGGAACAGTTGAGATGAGGCAGCCTTCAGTAAGAGCTGGCTTTACAGGGAGCTGAGCACTTGCAGTCTTTTGAAATGAATATAAATGGCAGCAGAAGGTGTTGACCACCTTTGAACAGCAGACAGAAAAAGTCATGTACCTGCTGAGATATCAATACTTCATCCCTTTTACTTACATATTTGATTCCTAAAACACCACTTCTAGGTATGTAATCATTAACAATTCTAACGACAAGGCTACAGATGCAAAGTGGCATAAGTACCAAAAATGCATTTTACTCAAACAATATTTGATACACATTTTGCTTCATACAGTTCTGCTATGGACAAAACCATTGTGAGGTTAGAAAAAGATAAGATTAAAGATTGCAGTTTTATACATGCAATTCATATTTCTGGGAGTGCTTAGTCAATGGCAGCGCCACTGATGTCAACATGAGGTGAGTGCATTTGAGGCTTGTCTAACTGAACTGCTGAAACACACCTTCTACATAATGATTAGACTCCTAGCAAATTGTATTTCCTTGAGATTCAGATCTGAAGCGTTCAGAATTTGTTATTGGTTATATTCCTCTGCTAAATTCCCATGGGAAGAGTCTATAGGAATCCATCAGAAAAACTGTCCAACAAAGCTTTAAAACCTTAATAAGCAACAAGATCTCAACCTACATTCAAACTATAATAGCAGTGCAGTTACCAAGTCATTCCACTTAGCAAATATGCCGTTCAGTTCTTTCATCTACCATTTTCAGACTGTCATCTCCTAGTTCTCATGCCATTTCTGCATATAAAGACATTAGATGAAAAATTTCAGGATGATGTGTGAATTTCTGCCTTCTGTACTTCGAAGTATCTGAATTAATAGAAGCTACTTCACATACCTGCCTCTAGATACTGACGCCCATATTGCTGACCTGCTAACACGGCCTTTTAACCATAATCTTAGTAAAAGTGACTAGGACGTAGTTTCAAGACAGACATACCTGGTGCTGAATATATTTGTATTGCAGCAAAACAATGAAGGAAGAAGTTGGTCACCCAAAGTTCAAAGCAAGCATCCTGCTAGTTCAGCTAAAAGGACGTGCTGGGTACAGTTGTGAGGAATGATTTATACTTGATCTGTATTCAATTTCTCAACTCCTGCAAAGAAAAACAGTAAGGATGTAAACTAGTTATAAAAATATGAGTTATACAAAACCAGCTAATTATCTAATTTTCATAGAATCACAGAATAGTTTGGGTTAGAAGGGACCTTAAAGGTCATCTAGTTCCAAATCCCCTGCCATGGTCAGGGACACCTTCCACTAGACCAGGTTGCTCAAAGCCCCATCCAGCCTGGCCTTGAACACTTCCAGGGATGGGGCACCCACAACTTCTCTGGGCAACCTGTGCCAGGGCCTCACCACCCTCATAGTGAAGAATTTCTTCCTTATAGCTAATCTAAATCTACCCTCTTTCGCTTTAAAGCCATC
>NW_008825076.1:6641797-6704690 GCF_000699105.1 Pygoscelis adeliae
ACTCCTCTTCTTTATTCCCCATTGTCCGTTCATTTGCATAGAGGCATTTAATTTGCGCCCCTGATGAAGCTGACTTACTGGCTGGAGTGGCTGGAATTCCTTTGTGCTGCTCTTCAGGCACTCTCCTGCTGATCTGTGTTCCTTCTCCAGGCTCTGGGCATCTATTGCTGGCACTGGCACCAAACTGATAGGAGTGGGATGGATTGAGGTTCCCCTCCCCTAGCAACTTCAGTTTAAAGCCCTCTTCACCAGCTTGGCAAGCCTATGACCAAAGATGCTCTTCCCTTCCTCTGACAGATGGACCCCATCAGCCTCCAGTAGACCAGATTTCTCAAACCAAGTCCTATGGCCTAAGTAGCCGAACCCCTGGCTGTGGCACCAGTCCTATAACCATTTATTGATTTGCCAGATTTGACTGGCCATTTCAAACCCCTTCCCTTTGACCGGGTGGATTGATGAAAAAACTGCCTGCACTCCAGACTCCCTCACTGCTGCTCCCAGGGCTCTGTAGTCCTTCTTGATAGTCCTCAGATTGATCCTGGCTGTATCACTGATGCGCAAGTGAAACAACAGCAGTGGATAGTAGTCAGTGGACTGTACGAGGCTTGGTAGTCTCTCGGTAACATCCCTGATACAAGCCCCCAGTAAGCAGTACACCTTTCTAGAGGGTGTGTCAGGTTGGCAAATGGGTGCCTCCGTACATCTCAGAAGACCCACTGAGACTGTTAATGAGTAACTTCAAGGGAATGGCATATCTTGTAACAAACGGTACTCTTCGGTATGAAATTTGCAGCAAAAGGACTATGACAAAGTCATATATTGCAACCCAGTAGACTATTCAAAATCATGGTAAGTAATTAGGAGGAAGAACCACGCAAGGCAGACACAGTTACTTGTCTTGTACTACCTTGTTTCTGCAAGATGATGTAATACAGTTTAATCAATACTCTTAATATGTGCTCATACCCATTGTTAAAGGAATAATTTTAACAAGATTTGAGTTTTATCTCTTGGAGTCACAATAGTATTCCACTTTCAGACCTGATGCAGCCTAAGTGTCTGGAAGACTTAGTTTTTAGGAGCTGAAATATTGCCTACATTGATTATTTAAATTTTTTTTGCTTCCCCTATAATAAAAAAGATACATACATCATTGAAATGCACAATTTATGGGAGCACATGAAAAGAACACATTTTCCTAGCAAGTCAGTGAAGTTTAATTTAGTGATGGAGGACTAGATCAAGGAATACATTTTAAAGCCATTTTTCTCTTTCTCAAGATTTACACATCCTTTTCTTTCTGGAAGCAACCACAGTCAGTACAAAGCTATGTTTTAGCATACTATATAGAGCTGGAGAGAATTCACACAACTGCTTATATTGTAACCGGGATAACTTTATGTAGTGAACTTATGTTATGAATGCAGAGTTTCCATAATGGTCAGTGATCAGAAAGTATCTGTTAAGAATTCTTTTCAGCCAGAAGTATAAGACTGATGGTATTATTCAACAGAACTTAAAGAAGAGTCTGGCTGCACCTTCTTTATACCCTCACATTGGGCAGCTGTAGACAGCAATAAAATCTCATTCTTCATATATTACAATTTTTTTTATTTATATTTGTTTAGATCCACTCCATATATATATGAGATGAATACCTGCATAATATGTGACCATTTACGAGTCTCATTAGGGCTTGGAAAAAAGACCTGAAGAGAGCTGAAAACTCAAGCTCAGGCTGAAACTAACCCTTCAAAACACTGTAGAAACACTTTTAAAAACTAAAACCAATGAAGACAAAAATAGGAGCTTCACTGAAGAGCAGTAAAGAGACAAAAGCTTCCAATCACTATTCAGAGATTCATTCTACAATCAGTGTGCTATGTGTGCGCAGAGCATTTACTCCAGCAAATGACTGTAAGAATGCCACGCGATGCGAGTATTCAGAAAAATGTCGTTATGCTTTGAAGATTTTGATGATTTGTTCCCAAAAATATGTGAGGTATGGTGGTTTCCAAGTTCACCTGTTATCTTTTCTAAAACTTCACTATTTGATACACTACCTTTTCTTTGCCACTACATTAACCGAGAAATAATTATATTTTCAGCATACAGAAGTGACATGCTCTGCCATGTCACTTTAGCAAGGTCAGATGTTATATCAACAGAATCAAATTAAGATGCGATTTTGGAGTGGCTTGGACACCTAGTCAAATTTGCTTAGATGAGTCTTAGATTTCTGAATAAACCTATAAAAACAAGTTCAGGAATTAATGGAAGGACATAATTCAGGTGAAGTACAATTAACATACTAGCGAAGTCTGTAAGGGTTTTTAAAATTGCTTTTGCTGTTTGAGCCCTGCATACATATATATTTTTTTATATGATTCCGGCTGGAGAAGAGCATGCTAAGACCTTGTGTAAACAGAATGCTCATGCCTTCAAAGAAGTCATCAAGAATTCCAGATCTGCAATAATATAGAAGTTTTGACAGATGCTAATATTACAGTTTTTCTAAGCTGAGGATAGAACTTTGAAGAAAAGTGTAATGAATGAAGTTGGCTAGAGTCATTTGCAAGAAACATGAAAATAGGAAACAGTTTTATGATTTCCTGGTGCTTGATAGCTTTTATTAATTTCACATAACTTTTCTGCCAACATGTAGGCTGGTACAAATTAAAGCAGTCTCATAACTATGCTAAAACGTGTTCAGTTGTAGAAAGTCATAGAAGGTCTATAGGAAGGAGATATTCCAACCAAATGGCTCTTTCAGCAGACTTTCCACTTAAGTTGTTCTTATGCAGAGAACTAAGAAAGATACTCGGGTGGGCTGTAACACCAAATCTCAGGGGATTCAGAGAAGCATATGCTGTCTTCTCTCATGCTTATTATTGTCCAAGTAAGATAAATGAAGAATGCAGAAGTTCTTCTTTTCACCTTTTCTCTCCAAGCACATTTCTGTCAATTGCTAGGACAGCTACTTCACTGAAATTTCCAAATAGATGCTTTACTGCATCAAAGGACATCATGGCTCAGCTTGCTATGATGTACCCTTGAAATGCCACTTCACAGATTCTTGGCACAATACATTTTGTGACTTCAGTCCATAGCATAAATAAGCTATTAAATAGATCATCCCCAGGATACACTATGAAACCTTCCAAGTAGCCATTAGGGTATATTGTGTCAATCTGCCCTGCGGAGACATTTATAAAAGGCTCTTTTGCAGAGTACAATATAATGGCTCCTTCAGGGAGTGTAAAAATGAATAAGATCAGTCACAGTATGGAGTCTTAACAGTATGAAAAGGTGATATATATTAATACATTACGATGAATTACCATGGAGGAAAAGCAGAGAATATCTAAACATGGTTTGGTTTATGTTACATTATGGTAAAATAATTCTACAAGCATTAATAAAATCACCTATTTACTTACAGTGGACTAAGTCCTGGGTTTTGGCGTTAGGATTTTTTTGTTTGTTTGTTTTCTTTTTTTTCTTTTAATAAATTTTTAAAAAGCTATAATTTTGCTCATTTTTTACCCTGGATATCATCAATCAGAGATTAACTAAGAAACCTGGGGGAAACAAATATAATTTCTTACGTCAACCGCTATCAGCCTGGTTTATTCAAAGCAATTGAGTCAGTAATTACAATGAAAGTAAACAAAGAAAATCATAATTTGTTTGCTGGAAAAGCTTCTGGCAGTGGTCTACTTGAGAATTGAGGAATTAACTGTGTGTAAAAAAGAAAAAAGCTGCAGATACTGGTCTAGTAATGTTGAATTAGGGTTTTTATATGCCATTTGCAGAGAAAAATGTTTACTTTAGCCTCAAACTTGCTGTCACTGGGCTAGAACTTTTTCCCAAGGAGATTTATGCATGAAATTCAAACATGGTGAAAAATTTCCTTTTACGGTTTTTGTAAGCCACGTACAGAAACCTACATTTTCAGGTGTTAACTTATTCATAGGTATTTTTAGCTTTTCATTGGATGCAGGGAAGTGTTTTCAAAGCTACAAGCAAGGTTTGTTTCAAAATCCATCCAAAAAGTATCACTATGTACTTTTTTTGGGTTGATGCAATAAGCGACATGCCAACATCTTTGCGTGAAAGCATTTTAGTTTGAAATATTGCACAGAATTTCCAAAAGACAGGAAGATTGTACTTCTCTATAATATGTGACAAAGAATCTACCCTTGAAGATGCAATACGAGGCGGGGGGAGAGCAACTTCTTACATAGTAGATGAGGTTAAAACACGTTGCTAGATGCTATCTAAAAATACTACAGACATAAGACAGATGGCAAAGGTGAGGCATCTTCCTTTCTTCTGCAGAACCATTCTGTAACATTAAAATTCACAGTACACATTTTCATGAAACTGACGGATCCTACACATATTGCTAAAATAAAAGTCTCTAAAAGAAGAAATGGAGAATCTCATCAGGCAGACTATGCGTGAGTAGGTTTTCTTTCAGGGTATTCCTTACCCAAGCCCAAATCTGGAAAGTACCTCTGTTCAGAACAGGTCTTAAACAAGAGATTTCTTAAGGAGGGAGACTAGCTTGACAGTCAGGGAACTAGTTTCTCTACACCTACTTTCCCAATCTATAAAAGTGAAGAAAAGTGACAAGAAAATGGGACGTCAAGTAACTACAAAACATTAACAGGCATTGTCCTTTCTTACAGATGAGAGGAAGTACATACAGCATTTCCAAGAGACACTTGTACAGTATGTTTCAAAAAAAAAAAATCCAGTGACAGAGAATTCGTAACCTCCCTACTGAGGCCATTGCTTATCTATCCTTACCTTTAAAAAAAGTTTTTCCTAATGTCTGTTCCTTGCTACAATTCAAGCCCATTATTTCTTGCCATTTCCACCATGCCTGTGGAAACCAGTTTATTTCTCTCCTTTTTGCAGCATGTAAAGGGTAAAAACTTCACTTTCTAGACTAAACA
This sequence comes from Pygoscelis adeliae, assembly GCF_000699105.1. NCBI lineage: Eukaryota > Metazoa > Chordata > Aves > Sphenisciformes > Spheniscidae > Pygoscelis > Pygoscelis adeliae. The sequence continues at coordinate 6,646,762 of NW_008825076.1, forward strand.
ATCCCAAACCTTTCAGTCTTTCCTGTACATTTTTGGTCATTCTTGTTCCTCTCTGGCCTGTCTACATTTTGAAGTGATGTGGCCAAGTTAGACATATTACCCCAGACGAGGCTTTATTAAAGTAAACCCTATCAAAGTGCTGTGAGTATCAATATATTAAAAACAGTTGGGCTTTCCCTCAAAATGCATATGGGAGCATACACACTTATTTCTCTCCTTTCTGAAAACAGAGGCTGAGGATGCAGTAGACAAGGGTGAAAACTGCATTTCTCTGCAGTGAAACAGGAGCCCCCTACGTTAGAAGCACAAAGGTAGAGTGTGCCCCATGGAAACTAGCAGCTTCTGCTGATCCAGATCTCCTTGCAACCTACATATTGTATTTCAACCTGCCCACCTTTTTGCTTCCTTGAACACAACTGCTATCCCAACGCTTCAGACCTCACCCCCCGCCTGCTCCTAAAGGCTACTGGTAGCCTGAGCTCCCCCTCTACCTTGTCTTACTGCTGTGAAGCTCTTATCTGGCAGAGGTGTGCCAGCAGTGGGTGTCTTTACACTCTTCTACAGAAGTCCAGCAGCAGAGATGTGGGCTATTCCTGTCTGATGCAAAATCTAATAGGAGTTGCAACAGAGTAGGCCGAGTCTCTGTGTCCTCCTATCCTTTCAGGAGAACCTTGTTCATATTGCTGTTCTAGTTTCCTTGCTTTACTTGAGTGTGCAGATGTGCACAAAATGAACAAACTGTGAAGGGTAGCTAGTCTGCTTCTGTTAATTGCTAGAGCACTTTCTGTCTCTATAGTTTTTCTTAAAAAAGCAGCAAAACAGCAAAAGGCAGCCTTCATATACATGCACCTGTAATTGACTTAATGCTAATGGTTACTAATGACTGAATTACATGCAGCAAGTTAGCTATTGGGAACAAGGACTACAGGCAACATAGTCTTCCTCTAGCTAAAAATTAATTCATACTAAAATGAAGCATTTATTTGGACAAAGTTATGTCAACTTAGGAACCAGTTTAGCCACTGTGACATACAGAAACAGAAAAGCAAACAATGCCCCATTATTTTACTCTCAGCAATAAAAACAGTCAGATAGCCTTTACATTTCCTATAGCTACAATTAAGTTGATGGCAGTCAGGGTGAAAGATATCTATCCCTGTATTGCTACAAATTAAACAAAAATCACTTACAGAAAATTGTGAACAGAGCCCTGGAGAGCCAAAGAGCAGCTTAGCACATTTCAGAAAGTAATTTTCTGCGAGAATATTCCATGGGATAATAAAACTGCAGATAAGAACCCCATTTTAGTGCATATCTTTTGCCTCTGCTGTGTTATTACCTCAGGATTATGGTAGTGTTTTGGGAAGATAGGAGACAAAACAGAAACCCCAAAGAAGATGTGTCCTCATTATTCAGACATTGTGATGAGGGGTGACATAAAAATGCCTCTACACAATGAATGAGATACTCGGTGGAACCCTTCTGCCAGGTGTTGTCAGGTTCAATTACCTGGAAGCTCCAGCTGAAAAAATTAAACAACTCTGGCATGAGCCCCCACCCAGTAAACCTGAGAGGACTAAATTACCTCCCCTAGGTGCCCTTGACAAGTAATATTTCTGAAAGGTCTGGCTTTACTGATTTAAGACAAAGCATGGTGTATTGAGAACAAAAGAAATTTCAGATAAACTACAAATAAAAATTAGCAATTTCCCCTAGGTAAGACCCTGGTTCCCTAGAGTATCCTGCCAGCAATTTTAACCTCACTGCCCTCCCCCACCAAAACCCTCACACTCTGGAGTAGATAATGAAGTAATGCTTATAATGGTAGTTGCTCTCTTGTCACACCTTCGCATGCTGTTTGTCCTCCAGTACTGCCTGAACTCATCAGATGTCTGGGTTAGGGGCAACGTGTCTCTGCCAGAAGTTACCTGCACTGATGGAAGTCTGTGTTGCCTGAGTAAGGCCAGTGCTCCTGTGAATCTAGGCCAGTTCTGTAAGTCTGGCCTGAAACAGCACAAGCCCACATCCCACCTCTAAGGCACAGGCTGCCTATGAGAGAGGAGGAAGCTTTGATCTGTTTCTGCTTACAGCTGTAGAGTTTAGTGCTTGATTCCACTTATATTAAAGCTCACAGCAAAGGCTTCAATTATTTCAGGTGTGTAGAATCAGACTCATAATCTCTCCACTCAAGAGACACCAGCTCCAAGAATAAAGTACACACATAAGGACATTTAGAACAGGAGTGGGAGAAAAGACATGTTTGTCTCAAAACCACAATGTAGAAAAGGATTAAGAAAGAGATGCTTTCCCTATTCTTTTTCCACCTGACCTGTTATTTTTGCTGTCTCTGCTGTACCACATACCAATGTGGGTGATGCAGAACTGGCATGAGCCTAACCTGTACTGGAACACTTTGCCTCTGGGCAGAACGTTTCTTCCTCATCCTTCAATATTTTTTTTTCCATCTCAAGGAATCAAGGCAGCACTTTTGCATAGTAGGACTGGTGAGTCCTGTGAACATGGAGAATACTGACTGTCTCAGGACAATATTGTTTTGCTCTTCAAGAGGTACCCTTTTACTGTGCATTTCCATAGTGGCACTGGGCAAATTGGCAGCAGCAAAGGAAGGCTCAGTAGAAGAATGCTTCTCACCTGAAAAGCGTACAGGAATAAATCTCAGAAAAAGCATCAGCTTTCTTCCTGGTGGTTTGAGTCTTGATTCAGTTGTTGCCGTTAGTGAACTGTTTAAACTTTAGTGAAATACAGTGTATAGATAAAGCATGTGTCCAAAATTACACAGAGAAGTGGGACTGCTTACTTAAAGTTCCTGGCCAGAGTGCCCAATCTGTAAGGTGTTTTCTTCCTTTTTGGCGCTCTCACCAGTGTCCTAGTCCTTACATCTCACAAGATGCTGCATAAACCACACTAAACTTTCCATGTTTAGGCTTGGAAAGTGGATTTTGCCTATTACTAGTTTATAGTCTTATGTGTAAATCTTGAGTATCTAAACAATGACTCTGAAAGTATAAATCTCAAAGTACTGACAAATATAACCGCCCCCAAGGTTCAGGGAACTGAGCAACTACATCCTCTGAAACAAGGTTAAAAGCATCTAACACAGCTCACTATGCATGCTTTTACAACTATTTTACAAAGTGCTAAAAGAATGGTATGACAATAAGAAGGGCAAATAAGTTTTAGTAACAGTGAAAGTTCGAAGCAGAAACTGTCTCACAATGGTACCAAGTCATGTAATTTTATTGAAAGTAATTTGGATTTTGTTTTTAAAGCAAAACCATGGATGCAATGGAAATCTAAGCTTCAGTTAAATGACATTTCTAGTTCTCCTTGTTGCTAAGAAAGGCTTAAAAATAGGATAATGAAAACAGAATAATCATGATGATTAATCAAATGAACAGAACGCAGACAAAATACAACACATTAATTTAAAGTAAAGCTCAGGATTTAAGGCAAATTTGGCTGGGATTATTAGCTCATTTCAGCCGTGTTGTAACTACATGGCGCAATACGTTAGTGTTTGCAGAGGAAACTACAAAATCTGTGCATCTGAGCAAAGCTCCAATGTGGCAATAAATAATCTTGCTGGACTTGGCAGAAATTTATAACCGTACAGCACAAAGGCCTGGAAACTGAGCAAATCTTCACTATCCCAGTAATAAACAAAATAAACAGTGAGCTAGGCTACTAGTTTCCTACCCTGAAACACCAAAACCAGAGACTTTATGCAAGTGACATAAAGCTTCTACACGGAGGGGCAGGAGAGTCATGCTGTGGCCAAATCATGCGCAATAATTAAGAGGTGAATAGGGGTAAGAAAACTTGGCTCTGAACAAGAACTCAGGATTTCATTTTAGGCAATGAAAATAATTCAAATTCAATGAGCAGTAAGATAATGTAATGAATAAAGGGTTATATTACAGATTTAATACTTTGCAGAAGAAGCCTAAAAATAATATCCCGTACATTAGTAGACATCTTTTTAAATTTTTGTTAAATTAAATACATGCTAGATTCAACTGACTTGATCTCCTCTTTGCTTTGAGAGCTGCATAAGCGATAAGAAAAACAGTCACTTTTTGCATGCTTTCTGGCTTTTGTCATGGCAGTAACTTATTATGTCAGGTTACATTTTAACACATCTATTGCGTGATTCTGTGCAATAGATTGTAGCTTAATAAGGTAAGTCAGGAAATTCAAGATACAGGTAAGGTCTTTTGTGATTTGGCAATGTCTTATCTGTCAAGCTACTGGATATCTGAGCTGAAATAGAAATGACAGGGAAAAGAAGAGTGTAGGACAAAGATATGGTTTCCATAATGCCGATTTAGTAAATATCATCCTGCAGATTGCTCAGACAAAGTCATTAGTGTCCCCAGGAGCTGTAGGTTAAGTCTGCCAAAACAAAGAAGAAAACCTGTGTTGCTCCTGTTGCTGTCCATAGCCAACAGACAGACAGCATCAGGGACTGTGTCTGGAACCAAGGTATGCAGGATGTTAGATCATGGCATTTGCACCATTGCTATGAGCAGGGAAACAGAAATAAAAGAAGGTCTGATCAGCTGTTTCTTCCCCTTTTCTCCCAACAATACTTATGTATCCCATTCCCTCACACAGCACCAAATGATGCTCCTTGAAAAACAGGAGTATTAGGGATGGGATGTCCTTGTATGTCCATGCAGCAGGAGGCCCACAGTCTGCCCAGAGAAAGCAGAAACCTTCCCAGAACCGGTATTTTGTTCTGTGACTGAGATGGAGCTTCTAGGGAAACTAATCATCCATAGTCCTCTTACTGCCTGAAATACTGGCAAGCTATCCTGACAAAGAAACAGTGGGCAGGGCAGAAGTATCATTCAAGCTATTTATTTTCATTTATAGCTCAGAAGTAGAACGGTAACAAACAATATGCCAGCTTTAACAGAAGAAATGTCTGAACATTTACATTCTCTCCTTTCTACTGCGTCATCTCTGGGCTATGTCACTACTGCCAACTGCCTATATGGAGAGGTGTTGGCAAGGGTACATGAGGTTTTCCTGTTGGTCAGCATCCTCCTAATGTATAGGTCTGGCTCAATTTTCTCACCTGGCTCAGGGCAGAATAGATGCAAGGAAGGAAGGTGGAGAATAAACCGGCAGATGGGTCAGGGTAGCTACAACCCCCCCTTTAAACTATACTATAAGCTGCTGAGAGAGAAAATATATCATAAACCACTTTTTTTGTTAATCCAGAACTCCAGGATTATATATTAGAAATTTGTCAATTAAGCCTATAGTTTGTCACTGACCGAATGCACCTTGTTGATTTAGCAAATTGTATGTAGTCAAAACTGTGAATGACACCCTTGTTCTTCCAACACTGACCAGGAAACTGGAAGTAATATACTTAATGCAAACGAGACTTGGATGTTCATGTAGGAATCTATTATGGGAGGACAGGTTGCTGAAAAAATGTTTTATAACTGATCCAACGAGCATCTGTAGAATACCTGCTTAAAGAAAGCTGCACCGCTAGCACCAGAGAGAAACCTTACATGAAAAATGTGTTTATAGTTACTAAACAAACTAAATAGTTCTAAACAAAAAGCTATTCAAGAAAACTACACTACAGGACCTTCTAAGAAGAGCAAATTTGTATTTTGTTCTCTTCTGGACTTTTAAAAACCGGACCTGACAGGTACTGATTAACTGAACTAATAGTACATATCTATGCTGCCTATTAAAATCCTCATCATTATGGGTCAATTGATAGATATCGAAAGGAAGGACATATACACTGAACAATTCTCTAATACTCTGTGAGCTTGATTCCTTATGTTTCCTAAAATTCCTTATGCTGTATTGGTCTCACACGATTATTAAAGATAACGCAACGTCTCTGTCTCTCACAGTTTAGAGACATTTTTCCTAACATGCAAAAATCCTTTATTTTTATTTATTAACCCAGTGAGGGTACTGGTGGATGAAAAGCTGCACATGAGCTGACAGTGTGCACTTGCAGCCCAGAAGGCCAACCGTATCCTGGGCTGCATCACAAGAAGCGTGGCCAGCAGGTCGAGGGAGGGGATTCTGCCCCTCTACTCTGCTCTGGTGAGACCCCACCTGGAGTGCTGCGTCCAGCTCTGGAGCCCTCAGTTGGAGCGGGTCCAGAAGAGGGCCATGCAAATGATCAGGGGGATGGAACACCCCTCCTATGAAGAAAGGCTGAGAGTTGGGGTTGTTCAGCCTGGAGAGAAGGCTTCGGGGAGACCTTATTGCAGCCCTTCAGTACTTAAAGGGGGCTTAAAAAAAGATGGCGGCAATCATTTAGCAGGGCCTGTTGCGACAGGACAAGGGGGAATGGCTTTAAACTAGAGGGGCGTTGATTTAGACTAGATCTAAGAAATTTTTTATGCTGAGGGTGGTGAAACACTGGCGCAGGTTGCCCAGAGAGGTGGTAGATGCCCCATCCATGGAAACATTCAAGGTCAGGCTGGACGGGGCTCTGAGCAACCGGATCTAGTTGAAGATGTCCCTGCCCACGGCAGGGGGGGTGGACTAGATGACCTTTAGAGGTCCCTTCCAACTCAAACTATTCTATGTTTCTATGATTCTATATATTCTTTGTGTGACATATCAGCATAGCTAAATAAGTCAGTCAACTCTAGCACATACACCAGTCTTTATGGAAAATATGTTTATTATGCATGAGAAAATACTTTCAGAATGTGCTTTAATGATACCCTGAATAGCATTTTACTTTCAATCTGAGAAACACAGTTGTACTTGGTACAAATTCAAATTAAGATTAGTGACCAGCATTGCCAATAAAATAAATGAATAGTTGGGGAATATTTAGATCTATCAGTGGAGCGCATGCTGTACTGAAACAGCATTATGTCCTTGCAGGTATAGAATTTTAAATCAAAGTAACATTATTATCAGTGTCTAGCTTCATGCACTTTGCTTCACAGACACTATTATGCATTGAGCAGCAATTAGTGAGTCACCAGGGATACCTTCCTAGACTCTTCAGGTCAGAAAAGCTAATTAACCTTCCTCCTGTATTCTGAACAGACTAACAATAATCAGTGCCAAATCTTACCCTTTTTTTTCTTAAAAAAAAAAAGGTTTTAAAATATTGGTGGCAAATCAGAAAAAAATGTAAAGAAGCTCTCCTGATCAAAACAGAAAATCCACTAAAGAGGTCAAAGAGCTGAAAATGTGGCCCAGGTTTGTTTGTTTATACCAGTGATTCTTTGTTTAATAGATTTTTTACAAAGCTCTATGAAGGCAATTTAATTAACTATCCACTTACACTACAGGTAACAGCAGACACACAGTGGTGACTGACATGTGAAAACAATTGTATTTCTTTGACATGGTGTGCAAATGCAATGACATTTACAGTAGCTGCCCTTGAAAAGAAGGAGCATCTAACCGTCCAGGCTGGTGATACAAAGTGACAAAGGTATTACATTATGTCAATATGCACGCTGTTATGACAGGTGACGTGGGATGACACCACTGGAGATGAACTAACTCCATACAATGCTGTCATGCTGTATCTGCTAGTTTAAAGGAGATAACGCTATATTTTGGAGGGATTTACCAATAGGTCAACTGTAGCAGCCAGTGTCTCCAAAGAGGTGGCCAGAATGTCCACTGGCCCCGTTCTAAACTGATGGGAAATACTGGTTATGTATATTGGAGTCAAGTGGAACATACATAATTTTTGAGTAGCTTAGTTCTATGTTTAATACCTCATGCAAGGAAATACAGTGCAAAAGTATATGCTTGCACATAAGCAACTACTCCAGAGAAGCAAACTGACAGCCTGAGCCTTCTTTCATATAATGCCTGTATGATTTTCTTTGTGGCCTCTTCCCTTGCAGTTCGTTCTGAAAATGATGATGCATTTTTTTTTCCTTTTATAGTTGCTGTTCGGGCCACCTTGCAGTTCTTTCATTTAACCTATGACCATAACGTACAATGATCTTCCTGATGCAAGAAGAGGAAAACCTCCCAGCATTTCAGAAGCAATGCTATGCCACCATAAAAGACGACTTGCATAAGAATCTCATTCTGACCATAATTTCAGCACCTTTTGTACAAACTGCCCCTGTATTTTATTTATCTTTAAAAAGCAGAGAGACAAGTGAAAGCAAATCTGGCAACACCTGTCATCTTGGCAAGTCAACTTTCTAACAATGGGCATATCCGGATGAATCCATGAATGCAGGAAAGGAGTTGCAGTTTTCCCTTGCTTCCCATGATGCGAAAGGCCCATGTAAGAAACTGCTACATTTCACTGCAATTACATTAACCAGATTACAGCCACGGGGTGTATTTAGAAGGGTAAAGTACATAGCACACCACTTGAGCAGGTCAGAGAATATTGTCAAGATTTTGACAAAAAAGGAAGGAAGAAGTAACGTGTATGTAGGGAATAGGTTAGAACAGTTTTTCTGCAGCATTTAAACACATGAAAAAAATCTTCACAACTCAGTGAAATGTCCACGTGAACTTAAGAGAATCAATTTAATGTTTCCAGTGTTTTGCTATGCATTGAATAGCGTAAGTCTCAGGACTTGAATTATATTAGAACAGCCTGGCTAATCTGTAAAACTAATGTTTCAAACTCCTGTGTGATAAATTAAAATAATTCCACTCGTCATACTGCAAACAACTAGCTGTTCAGAAGCCTTTGAAAAAGTACTTTCAAGATAAAATATGTGCTTGTTGTTTCTGTGTCTTTTAAAAAAATGCTGTATCTTCTTCACAGCTTCAGTGGTAGAAAAACATTTCATGTAAAACGTATTTTTCTCTGACATTTAGATGTCTTGCAAAGTGGTTTATTATAGATCTTGTGGATGTTTGGATATTTAATTAAATGTCAGAAACATATTCTCTGTCCTCATTTGAATGAATACAAAGAATTTATTTATTCATAGTCCATTTGTTATTCTTTTTCTGTTTCTCACACAAAATTATCAGTTGGAAAGTAAGTCATCAGAGACACTTAAAATTTTTAGGGGTCAGAAATCTAATTAACCTCAGCAACTCTGCTTAAAATGGTGACTAATATTAGTCAAGTTCTTACAGGAATCTATAGAACCATTCAGACTCAGAGGTAGTTTTGCAGCTGTTTTTTCAACTGACCTTTAATGTAATTTTCAAAACATCCATGGAAGGTGTGATGTAAGAAGCTGAGAATACAAAAACCAGGCTAGTACTAATTTTATTTCTTAGCAAACACATTTAGGACTTTACACTGCAGGCCTTAGTCTGAATTGGCCTTATTTCCAGGAATAATTCTGTTAAAGTTGTGGGCCAATGCTGTAATCCTTGCTAAGAGCAAAGAGTGTGATACACCTGAGAGCTGTCAGTAAGCTGTAGTGAAATATTTGCTGGTTTTTGTATTTAATGAATGAATGAAAAGAAAAGAAGCAATAAACTGTAGAAGAATGGAAACTAATAATCTGGAAAGATTTAATTTATTTAGGTTAGGTAGATATGAAATAAATTTTCTGTTTTGTCTTTAACTGTGAAAATGTTGATCAATTTGGATAAATCCTAAGTTCTCCTGCATTACAGAATGTACGGTGGGAGAACATTCCTTTTATTTTCTGTTTTCATCATAATTGATGGCTCTGTAATGATGACATGGGAGAATATCTATTTTTTTACTTATGAGCATAAACAGTGGCCTCTGGTTACCGCTGCCTGGTACCATCCTTTAGGGAAGAACAAATATCTCAGACCCGATAAGCTGACAAACATTAAATATTGAACAAAGTGGACTGTAAGAGACCATGTGATTGTAAATTTCCCAGTAGAATAGTGAAAGAATGTTTCTTATAATTTAAGGGGAAAATATATAGATGGAAAATTGAGCAAAGCAGATAAATGGTTTTCATTCAGGAGAAAGGGATAATACTATTGATGAGTGCTTGTTTTTGTTTCTAAATATCTGACATTAGATCGAGATAACACATGCTCATGCATCAAAATTAATAACATTCCTGTGAACATTACTCACAGCTTGGGCTCAGAAATGTGTTTAAACCCTAGTGTACTCAGGCAAAATGCTCGAGTATTTGCTGAACCCATTATGTGGCTAGTTAAGAACACCTGGTCTAAATGCAGTCAGGACAGGTCCAGATCAGGCATGACCCTAACTTCAAAGACAATCAATTCTGGACAGTTTATGCAAGGGATCTTTTCTGTTTTACAGATCTTTTGCCTCATCATATAGTGTGAAATAGGATTAACCCTAAGAAGAGGAAACAGATACATTTCCAGACTGAAAAGCTATTTTGATGAACCTGTCCATAAGTAAAGATTTACACAATTTACATCAAAAAGAATAACAATGCTAACTGGCATTTCCAGCATTATGAAACGGAGATGATCACTGTCTTCACTGATTGCTCTGGATCGAAAAGAAGAATGTTTGAAAAAAATTGTAAATAGTATACGAAAATTGTATCAGAGGTCCTGCAAAGAAAGACCATAGTATTTCTAATAATGTCAGAAGCCAAGAGGTTCTTCAGGTTACCTGGTTAATGTTGCACTGTGTTTTCTATATTTGTGATAGAAACTTTCACTGAAAATGATTTCCACATTAATCCTTCTTTTTACTGTCTGTAATGAAACAAAATTCATTCTAATTTATGCAGCTACATCCAGAAAAAGCATTCAAAGTCTGCTGGGAATAGTTGACTAGTTTTTGTATTATTTTTCACCAGTATATTCAGTAAAGTTTACAGCACAGCAGAAGACTTAATTGTATTGAACATTAAAATCTTGTATATGTTATATTATAATCTGCATTGGATTTTAAGAGCAGATAATCCTTCAATATTTGTTTATGTGTGGTTCTTTTTTGTATTCTCTGGTACAGTAATTGTTTATGACTAACAATTTTTAGTACTTGCTATTTTTATTACAAAAGTACTGAACAAAAAACAATGGTGCTAGACATTCAGTTAGGTATAATTTTATTAATTCTTTTTTCTACAGCAGCAGATGAAATTGTGAAAAGTAAAATTCTAACCAAGCATCTAATTGACTAGGCACTGGAGTGTGTATGTGTGAGGAGATTCAGCTGCAAAAGACAGAAATGTACTGCCTGGATTCTGTTCAGATGGGAATTACCTATCTTGTATGCTTTGAGCTTCCTTTATCTTTTCAGGGGTCGTTAAACCTAGGAAGTTTTAGGCATGTAGGACCTGTGATCTGAGTATAGCTGAGGATCAAAGGCTGAATCAAAAAAGCTTTCTGCAAATTTTCCTACAAGTCTTCCATCGTCACAAGCTACATCTGTTACAATTTTGCATCTACCACCAGTGTGGATATCAGGTTGATACCAGTACATTGCCTCTCGCTGCATACTTCAGATAATAATGTTAACTAAACAATTAGCAAAAGCTATAATATTGGATGTTCCTTTCTAAGGAATTGTGTTCACTGTTCCCTCCTAATTTCAGATGTGAAAACAAAAAAAATCCATAGTTTTATGAAATAAGGAAAATAGAATTAGATAATGTTGGTACGAGTATTTAAAAAAATCAAACCTAATGTACACATTTATGTCGTTATGTCTGTTCTGAAAGCAGTTGCTGATCTTTGCCACTGTACCAGTGCCAGTACAGGTTGCTCTGGCAACAGGATGCACAGGCAACAAGATTCCACTCAAGGCAAAAAGTTTAAGAGGGAAATTTTACCTCTGATATTTATAGCTAAAAAATTGAGCACACACTTAACTTTAAGCATCTAAGTAGTTACCATTGATTTTAGCTCTCCCTTCTCCCAACACTGGTCATTTACCTTGACTATAACAGAATAAAAACGACCCATAAGAAAAATTTATTCTACTGACTCCAACAGAGTTACTCATGTGCTCAGGTTAAATGCCTAGTTAGGAAGGAAGATTGCTGGTGGAATTTTTTTTATGGATTAGTGTTAAGGCCCATATTATTTAACATTTTAATTACTAAGCTGACACAAAAACCTGGGACAATGCTTGTGACATTTGGTGCTGAAATGTAGTTGGGAGACATCATCAATGCAAAGGAAGAGTGGAATACCCTACAGGACAATTTGGATGACATTTAGAACTGGAGTAATGGAAATAGGATGAAATGTAATAGTACAAAATGCACAACCATTCACTTAGGGATGAATAACAAGAACTTCTGGTACAACCGAGGAGGTCATTAGCTTGAAAATGACAGAGGTGGAGAAAGACCTGGCTGTATTACCTGATCACAGAATGACTATGAACCATCAATATGACTGTGGCCACAAAATGGTAAATGTTATGTCAAGACATATCAGGAAAAAATCCCTGTTGGAGTATGAAAATGGAACTTTTTATGAGTAAGATATTAATCATAGTGAGGAATTCTGCCAGAATCTGCCTTTTTGTCCACACATTTTGTATTTTTTTTTTTGTTATTTTTCATTGAGAAAGATATTTCTTGAGATGTGTCTTTGTCATAGACACAGATATTTATAAAGGCATTAGACTAGAATAAAGCTACAAAAAAGTTAGCAAATAAGTTTCACGCATGGGTCTCACACAGACTAATGGAAAAAACTAAAATGAACGCTAGTTAATGTTTCCCATTGTCAAGCCCATTCTTGGGTTTATATGGTATGAAAGAGCATCATAGCAGTCCTCTCTTATGACACAGCAGCTGTATCCAAGCCTAGTGGTTTGAAAATAAGATGAGGAATACAGGCCGACACATGTCAAGTTAGACATTTAAACACCTTCACTGTCCTCCTAGAAGAAGCAATCATGATACTAATGCATGGCTGGGCCTTCAGTTCTTTATTTTAATCTCTTTATCAGAGCACACATGCACCCCCTGCATGCATATCATTCCACGTTTCCACTAGGAAATGCATTTTGAGGACAGAATTTTCAAGGCAGGTTTCATCACTGCGGGAAAAATGATACTGGAGTTGATCCAATCTGGCCAGAAAAAAATGCATTACCACGTTGTTTCCCAATGACATACTGAACGTAAATATGAAGTGCTGACTACATGAGCCAAGCAAATTATTACAGTTCTGCAAATGAAAATTGGCTCTGAGAACTGCTTTTTCCAACCATGGACTTTGAATTCTTGACTATTTTAGTTTCTTATTAATACAGAACAATGATGAAGCTAGAGATCAAATTACAAGTTTGTTCTATGCAATCTTCATACACTTTGAAATGTTACAAGGTAATGATAGAACCCTGATGATTCATTTTGAGTTTTAATTCACAGTATTTATTTCTTTGACCACTATTGTCTGGGTGAGGAACTAAATAAAAAGCAAATATAAATAGCTGAAAACTGCATACTTTAAGATACAGACTGGGAAAATAAGGCCACAATTAAAATAATGATGGGAAAGCTAAAAAGTTTAATGATACAGATTGTGGGTTAGACTGTTGGACTATTAGAAGATTTCTTTACATATGAATGAATGTATTACTTAATGAAAGAAATGCCAGTAGATGGCACTCAGAAGTATGTAGCATGTTTCAGTTTTGTCATGTCACTAAAACCTGCTATTGCTGTTCATGGCCAATGCTGCTCTTTCTACATTTCTTAGCATCAGTATTAACAAAACCTTTACTTTTGAGGTTCATTACATATACATAGAAAACAATCAAGCATTCAGAGAGTGCACTACTCAATATATATAATGGCATTACAGTTCATATTGGAAAAATTTAGGACTACATATACAAACAAATTATCTGTACAGTCTTTTTTACTCTGTTCCCTCATTTTGAAAACTCTACTGGTGAAATTCTGACCTAGTGGCCTAACAAGTTGTGATTTGCCATTTCACTAGGCTTAGATGCCATCTTGATTAATGTGTTACGGTTATATCAAGTATAACACAAACCAAATTACCAAAGTCTTTGGATCTGTTTCAGTGACTCAGCTTTCTACAAGAAGGCATTTTTATCCTCTTTTTGCATGCCATTTTCCTTTTCTTTATGAATAACACTGCCAATTTAGCAAATGTTGACTTTGATCACTACATTGCATTACATGCTTATTCTCATGTATGGGAACAAGATTCAAGATCAGAAACTGCTTAAAATAACATAGACTCACTGATCACGTCTAGGGGTAGATAATTCTGTTGTTTCTAACCATGGAGATTAGAGTTAGAAAGGGAGATACAGCTTTCCAGGTAACTTGAGTCTGTGCCATGGAAGTCTTTGCATGCCACTGCAAGAACCTTGATACTGTATTCAGTGAAGAGACACTGCAGAAAGTGGAGCCCCAGGGTTATATGCTCATGGGTACTACTGCATTGGAAGATGAGTAAGTGATGAAATCCACCCCAGGAGAAATAGACCATGTAGAATACCAAATTAAATACAGTCTTTCTGGAAAAAAACCCTCAACACAAAAAAACCTACCGCAGGATTTAAAGACAAATGTTGAATAAAAATCAAAATAAAAAGAGTTCATTAATAGATAAGATGAGAATGCCTACATGGTAAGTTGAAGAAGGATGTAATGCTTACATATTGTTCTCATAAAGGCTGCTTGGAATGCTAGCTAAGTACTTTCTCCCAGTGACACCTATAAAAATATTTTATCCTTTAAAAAATGCAGCATGAAAATAATTTTGCTTTCTTTCCACGCATAGGAGTAGTATACAATAGCCAAAGGAAAGCCACAATATGCTTTGAATTTTACTGAAGAGGATCTGGATTTTCAAAAGCTGGATTCAACATTCTGTGTGTAATGTGATACTCTGTTTCCTGGGGCTTAACCTTGTTCCAGAATTGCAAAGGTTATAGCTACACTAGTGTAGATTGCTGACAAAAAACAGTAGATCCAGCTTTAATCGAGGACAGCAAGAGAATAGGAGTTCAAATATTTGTGAAGTAAATAAATACATATCCAATGTGTTCTGTGCTGAAGCCCATGTCACCATCATCAGTGAATAAGGACAAACATGGACCTTTCTTATTTCCATAGTAAAGCATGCACCAATCCCACACAGGAATATATATACACCACCAAAGCCAAGAGGGTCTGACTCAGGTTAGTGAACAAAAGCCATTCTCATGATAACTAGTGACTGAAGCATTGCATCCGGTAACTGGTGGTTCCACATCAAATACAGTCATATAAACCATGTGGAACACAGCTGAAATGGAGGTTTAAGTTCTTAACAAAATTATTGATGTTACGTGTTAAACAGGAATTCAGATTTGGAGGTCTCAGTAACGGCTTTCACTTTTACATTAATTTAATTATGAGATATCTTTGTTTATTTCAATAATCAATCCACAAATTAAATTGTCCTGCCAGCACAGAAAGGAATCTAAAGGACAGGTGAGCAGAAGTGTAAGACATTTGTGACTATATTGATGCACTAGCTAAGCATTGCGTCAGATTGAGAAGCAGCAGGTATGGGAATTAAAATAGTAATGCAAGCATTCTTCCTGAGGGGACAACTCCATCCCACCTAATCATATTTGCCTGGCTGCTTCTGAAAGACCTCTATCCTGCAAAGGGCTGTGTGTTTTGATTTCATTTGTCTTTAAATAGGTAACATACCTTAGCTCTCAGAACTTGTAGGATTGTGCTGTCAGATGAACTATATTAAAAAAAATCTGGCAATTGTACTTCTTTTAGTCTAATTCTTGTATAAAAATCAAAGCAATTTTACATAGTTTTGTTCAGCCATGGTTTGATTCCTGCAGGTTATAGTCAAGTAAAATATGTAGCTACTCGCCCCTCAGTTAACAAATGAGTAAAGGCACTAAAATGACTTCTATTCCACAAATGAATAAAACAATTGGTTTGACAGCAATCTGGTAATTTAATTACAGGAAATGCACTGCATGCAATGCATACACATAGGGTATAAAGAGGAGAACACAATAAGTAAATCATTGCACTCAGTAAACAACAACAAAAAAATCTTAATTGTCCAGTTAGTACTGATGGGACTATAAAAAAAAGCTGCAAACAATGTTTGATCCAGAAAAAGTGGTTTCAGTGCAATGTAATTTCTTTGAGAACTGTAAAAAACATAGAGAAAATTGCTGAGATATATTTCCTTGTTTGTAATTTCCTGTATGATGTGTAAAATATGGCAGCTAGCCATGATGTTGAAAGAAGTAATTGCCATTTTCCATGCAAAATTTTGAAAGAAGTAACTGCAATTTTCCATGTTTCTTTCACCATCTTAAATCAACTGCAATTTAACACATTGAGAAAAAGGACAAATGCTAAACCACAAAGGAACAACTGCATACACAGAAATAACGGGTGCTATATACAGATTTCTAGCACAATGTTTATACAAAACTTTAAAACTATATACAAAGCTTTAAATATTTGAATTGCCATTAAGTGTATTATAGTAATAACTACACACCATATTCCTCTCCCATGATCTTCTTGTGGAAGCTAATGTGCAAAACAGAACAAATACCCCAAGATCTAACTCCAGAACCTTATTCTTGAAGTGGAATAGAAATGGTAACTGATGGACACAAAAAGTGGTCACGGTGAGTTCACAGAAAACAATGCAGCAGTAGTGGTCAACATGGAAAATGTGTGGTCACAACACACTAGCTGTTCAGCTTTTGTCGTTTTTCATAAGGCTTGAGGAAGTGGAAAGATTATGAAAGGATTTGAGGAAAGTCAATTAAGAAAGTGGATAAAGTAGATAAGCTTTCATAAAATTGGGACTATAAAGTTAATTAGGTACATATTTAAATGTTCCTATTTAAATGTTCCTATTTAAGTGAAGAAATGGTAAGAACCTAACTGTTTTGATGCAATACCCTCACATTGTTTCATACGTACTTTTTTTTCCAACTGTTTCCTTTTAACTCAGAATGTGAGACCCTCATCCGAGAAATAAGTTTTACTTCACCCTTGCTTCTTGTCAACATGTTAAACCAGTTTTATAAATGTAGCTCCAATTTAACATTAGGTGAGGTATAGCTCAAAAATCTTCCTAACTTTCTACTCAAAGCAGTATGTAGTTACTCTAAAAGAAATGTAGACATACAGACTGCCAGAAACAAAGAATGCAGTTGTAAACCTCCTCTTAAATTGGGCTGTCACGAGGGTCTCCCTTCAGTTTCTTTTCAACCAAACTTGAGTTCTCTGTATCTCTACATCTACTTCTGTTTTTTTTTTTTTATTATGTCTGGGGTCTACTTTACAAATCACAGTAAATGAGCAGAAAATAATTAACATCTTCCAGGAGGGTTTTAGGAATCAAAGCAGGGTGTGTTAACCAAGGAACCTAGCCATCCAAAACCAATGTGTGATTTGGCTACCACATCTAAGGTATTTCTTGTCAAAATATCACATCTTTTCCTAAGATCAATTTACTTCATCCATTATTTTTTTCCTTCTGGAGATTTTGATTTGTTTTGCTCTGTTTTGTGGAAATATTCAGAAGGGCAAGCACGTCAGCTGTTTTCGGTTTAGTTCTTAATATGACTTTCAAGATCATTTGTATTATATTGTGGTAGCATGTTGTTTCCTGGTCTTGAATTGGGATCTCCCTTTGCTACATAGTGTGCAGACACTGAAGAAAAGACTGTCTTTACCCCAAATCACGCCGGCATAAATTAACATTCCATAAAAGCCCTTTTCCTGTAATTTTATGAGCTTCAGGATTGCCTACTCTCTGAAGAACGATCATCTCGGGGTGTCTAGAATGGGGAAACAACATCAATATATCAGCTAATGTTTTGGGAGAATGTTTGCATAGAGAGGCTATGCTGGGGTGGAGGATATAAAAGAATGAGTGTGAGAGAGATATCTTTAAATTTTAGAGATGAGAACTGTTTGTATTTGTATACAAACATTGGAATAAATGTGAGTGAATGTCTTATGTACTCCATCCAAGTCATTTTAACTCGGAGAAATTGACTGGAAAATCAACTCGTGTAGTAAATCGGGTTAGCAGATAATAACAATGCAGATTTTAAATGTGTTTCATCATTCTGAACATGTCTAGATTACAGCAACTCTGTTTTCACTATAAATATAAATCTGCATTTTTCCATGTTGCATATTGTATTCTGGATTCTGCATTCAGAATTTAATTGTCCTGTGAACTCTGTCCGAGGGAGTTAGTGTGCAAATCTGTTCTTTCCTCTCTTCCTGCTCATTGCTGATAGTGCTAACATTGCGGGTTAAAGCTCTGCCTTCCATACAGTTTATGAGGTAGTTATATAAATACTAAGATAGCATCAGATCTAGCAAGACAAAGCACCAACTATTCCCATTAACTGGGATTATATATTCAAACCTTAGAACATAAAATTAGGCTTCTATGCTGATATCCACTGGGCTTTGTTGGCCCAGTTTAACATCAACGGGTGCTGGGAGAACTCAGCACTTCTAAAATCTAAGTCAAGCTTTCTACATACAGATTAAACATCTAAATATTGGTAACAAACTAGTCCCAACCCATTAGAAATTGAGGTCTGTTAACAATCACCTAGATGCTGAGAGCTAAATAAATAGTTAGGTTTTGCCTCTCCTGTTGATAGACTCTATAGATCATACTCTTCCGTTGGCATCAAAAGAAATTCAAGCATTGACATGTGAGCCGAGTCAGACATTTAGTGAAATTCTCCTCATAACTGTTTTAGTGGGACCAATCAGTAACAAGTATATATAAAAACATCTATATAATTTTATTTTAAAAGCAAGATATTAACAATGCTAAACAGCACTTGAATCCCTTAACATTTTGTTCAACTTTAATAAGTGGCTGTTATGTTTGTTTGTTAAAAGAAAATTTTATCCCAGACACATATGTGTTACTACCAAGTCACGGACTAAGTTTTAACAGGCAAGTTTTAAGCTCCTGAAAGCTGGGATTTAGAATTGAAACACAGACTAACTGCCATGGAAAGAGCCATATATTATCTAAAAGAACTATTACTGAAGGACACTTGTTTTTTATGACTAGCTCCTTATTTCAGCAACTTTTTCTTTCAAGTATCCCTTCTATAGTGAAATAATTTTGTATTCAGCAGTAATCTTCATGAATTCACTTGGTATTCATGTAGATGTCACATGTATTTCCACTGATTTTCCACTGCTGTTTAGGATTAGTTAATGGGCACTTAAAATAGAGTGTTAGCCCTGTGGGAGTAAAATAACTTCAATCTTGGCACACATGTTTCCAAGTCGAAGTATAAATGATGACATTATATTAAGCAGAGCTCAGTCAGTTGTTGGCTTTTCAAATAATATACCAACAGCCTCTTTAAAAAAATAAGGGGAGGGCAAGTGGAAAGATAGCCTTTTATCTCTGAGAAAAAAACACTTATGAATAAAAGAGTTGCTTAGTCTATAGGTACAAGGAGACAGATGCTGCTGTAAATCAGTCTGGCTGCACTGAGGTCAACGAGGCTATGTTAATTTACAACTATTTGTGAGGATATGTTTTCTTCAGTTACTTTCTGATTGTGATGGCTAGTCTACAAACAATTATCTTTTACAGTGGGTTCAGTCATTTTACTTGTTTTCGACCTTTCTTATTAGTGTGTATTACAATGGTAGTAAATATACTTTACAGCCAAAGAATACACTCGCACTTGTGATTCATTGATTAGTTCTTATAATCTGAATTCAAGTATGATGAAGAATTCTTTTCAGGCAACTCAAAATAACTAAGGAACATAAATTTATCTCCCAACACATTTTCTTAATAAATACTGTATGTGACCATTAACTACTAGTTTGCCTCAAGGCTTTTGCTCTTCTATTGAATGGTACAGCAGAAAATTAATATAAGAAATGAAACAATTCTGATTTTCCTTTTGCAAAAGATTTTAAGGCTAGTTGCTTTAAGCACTGTGTATTCAGTCTTTAAATAGGTCATCATTAAAGACCAGAATATTCCAACAGCTTTGTGAAGTGCCATTTGAGACATCAATATGAATTCTGAAATAACCTTTTAGTTTACAGTTCAAATTCCCCAATGAATAGTCCAGTACTCATAATATTCAGGCTTATAGAAGGGGAAAGATGGTATAACAATAGACATCCAAGGCACTGTAACCTTTCTGGATGTGGTTACATGTGTTCTTGCATGCTGTGCACTCAGTAAAGGTGGGTGCCTTGCCAATATCTGGAAAGGCAGATACCATACAGGGTGTATGGAAGAGAAGATGTACAGCCTTGTTTTCAGGGGCAGTGGCTTTTCAGGGCAGGCAGGCACAGACAGGCAGATTTCTGATTTGCTTTTTAACATGTACTGCAAGCCAGCTCCTCCCTTAGGTTCCTACATCTATGAACAGAGGCATGTGTACTCTGACTTGAACATATCTACCTTAGGTCTCTGAGCGTGTGGGAACTGTTGAAAATGTTCAGGCCTGCTAGTGACTGGCATACAGTTGATGGTGTCTTCCCACACTGCCAATCTTTGCTCATGAGGACCTGCCTCTGAACTCCCCTAGCCATTCTTTAGCATACCAAGGACTACTGTAGCACTCCAGCAAAAGGGGATCACCTTTTACTCAATTCCTATTCTGAGTACAGGGAAAAGAATGACGCTATTACTAAACTACCCAAGTTGCTCATGGTCTGACAAGGCATCACCATACCTCTACTACACCCTGACTACCTTCCCTTTGGCTAGATTCTGGTTTTAGTTTCCACATTAAGAGTCACTGCTGATGTGAATAAGGAGGACAGGGGGGAATATAAGCATTTATTAATGCTTTGTGCTGAATTTCAAATGATCCCCAAGGAATATGGATGCTAGATGCCCATTAAAATTAATAGGAATTGGCATCCACCAAGTCCCTGTGGTTTTGATGTCTCAGCTCTAACATTCTGTTTGTTTGTTTGGTGGATTGTTTGAAGTGCACGTACCCTGAGCTGCATATTACTGCTGAAATCTAACATTGTTGTGACCAAGACATGATAACTGTATTTGATATTCTGCATTTGCACCTATCTTTTTTTTTTTATCACCCTGCACACCTTGGGTCAATTCTGCCCCAAGAGTTCATTTCAGATCACAAGTCTTCTAAGCTGACTCTGTTTTTTCTCTTGATAGAGTAGCCTAGGGGATGTCATTGTCCCAGTGTTTTGTTACTGGGATCCTGTCATCAGTTTACACATTTGATAGATGAAGCTCTAGAGAACTGTAATATTAGTCATATTCACACCCCTGAGAGATACAAACTGCAAATTGAGACAGGAAACTTTGAAAGCTCTCCCAAGAGGCAAAATCACTTCTTTTTGCTGCTGATTATAAAGAAGATTGGCTGGCAGATGTTAATATTGGCAGTTACTCTCTGACAAATTTTCTCTAGGTACGGCTAATCAATTTTTGCTGCATGGAATGAGAAATGGAGCTTGAATATTCAGATGTCTAGACATGTAAATACATTACCTTTATAAATAGATTTAAATGATTAATATCTATGAAAAAATAAACATGAGAAATGGATAAACTAGAAGCGTTGAGTGAAGATTCATGGACTATTTAGATGTGGATGGCAAAATTTATCTATACATCAGGAGGATGAAATGACCTATGCAGTTATCACAGACGTATTTATAGACAACACTGGTCTGTCTAAAAAAACTCTCTTAACGTAAAAACTCTCTGACCCTAAAGACAGTTTAAGGGCTGTTATTTGAAACAGACCTGTTCTAGACAGAAATATTATCAGTGTAATAAGTGACCTATTAACACAGTAGAAATAGATGCTTTCTCTGTGCAGGGTCCTGCAAATACTTAAACTAATTTAATAGACCCAAATGGTATGCTCTGAAGGCTAAGGTTTTTAGGAGTGACAGAAGTGATCCTATAATTGCAACATGATTATTTCATTCATAAATGTTCTTACTTCATGGCGATTGAGTACAATTCTCTGGAGGAAAAAGATGAAATTTCCTCCCTAGAGATTAGCTGTATCATCACAGTGACCATTCCCTGATGTGTTATTAACTGCTTTGATCTGCCCATGGGAGAAGCTTATAACACTATCATGCATCCTCAACCAAGCTACCCTGATAGTTTTACACACCAAATCACATCAGATTCCCGAAAGTGATGCTGACAGTCCCTGGCGGACTGCCACAGAGCAATTGTATTATCTACAGGTAACACAGAAGATACTACCTGCTTTACCAGCATATCTGCTCACTTAGCTATGGTAATATGATTAACCTTATTATTTCTGAATCAGTCCACTGTGGCAAATGATGAAGCACCATATGGCTTTCTGAGAATGAAAGCAACATGTCTGTGTGGTGCAAGAAATTTTTCTGGATGGGTGGGTGAATTATGTATTATGATTCACAGTTAAATACCAACCTAAAAGAAAATTCTTTCTATGGAGACTGTTTAGACTGTTTCTATATTTTATAAAAGGCAATGGATCAAAGAAGTCTGAAGCAGCAATGTGTACTTAATGACCTGTTCCAAGGAGTAAATTATGGCTGGAATTGTCAGGGTATTAAACTTAGTAGAGCAGACCTTAAGCAACAGGGATGGAAATTTTCAAAATATAGTTCATTCTTCTACAGTGACACAATAGTAAAATAAAGTAACCTCTGACAATATGATTTATTGAAGAAACTAAACAAAAGATGTTGGAGCTGCTATGTACCAAAGTTATTTAGCTGTTCTATTACTTTTAATGAATAGCCAAGATCAGTGAATATATTCTGCAAGATAAGGCTCAGTGCATTTCTGATAAGGGGAGAAAGGTAAAAAAAGGAAACCTGCATCAATTTTTCATTCAGAGATTTATTTACTGGAAGTTTATATATATAAAATCCCAAACAAGCAACAAAATGAAGCATCCTATTTTCTCCCTGGTCCTTTTATCCCTTTAGAACCAAGGACTGACTGGAAAAATATATTTGTGTGATAATGTTTCAGGAAAAGGTCAGATAAAAATCAGATGAGAGTTTCAGAAATTCACAGGTGTTTGTGATATGTTTCTCTGTTCTCAATGGGACATGAGGCTAAGACAAATCATGGCCTTTACTTGTAGCAAATGGCTAAGAAAGGCATTTTACAGCAATTTTACCTGAGCAATGACCTATGGGTTAATCAATAAAGGACTATAATTTTTATTAGGGCTAAGCCTTCAGTGACCGAACAAGCCTGAGTAAGTGGTCTTGCTGTCCTCAAATTGTGCTCTATGTAAAGACCATGATGGCATTCACGATCTTGGCTTATTTTGCCAATTTAAGCACTTGTAGCTTTCCCACTGTTAATGAGGGTAAGGACATGGCCTGCCTCTTTCCCAAAGATGACAGGACTATATAATTTTTTTCTGTAGACCTACTTGAAAGTGGAACATCCATTTCCTTATACTGTATTTTCTTCTTTCCCTGCGTCCCAGGGAAATACTTGTTGCCGGTGCCAGGGAGAGTAACAGAAATGAAGCACTTCTGTTGCTCTTAGATGCACAGCTGCATAGGATGTTCCATGAGCTGACTCAAAAATTATTAACAATGAAGTTTTTGGTGACAGCTGAAAAAATACATCTGTTAGAACTCATTTGGGCCTCCTAAAAATATAGGTGTATATAAACATAGTGCACTAATAACTGTTTTAAAACTGTTAATAGATATTGAATAGCACATTGATGATTAATTTAATAAACTATGACATACTATTAATCTGATGACTAAAATCAACACTGATCACAATTTTAGTAACATATAATGGTGTTCTTTTCAGACTGAAACCACACAGTCCCTCAGGTACTGTACATTTATATAATGAAAAGATGGTCTTTGCACAAAGTAGAAGAGTGATGGTTTTAGTAAGAGTAACAGGAATGACAGCATTGTCAAGCTCTTTACACAGAATCAGTAGATGCAAGTACAAGGAAGAGTTAGAGGAGAGCACTGTAGAAACTTCATACACCTTCACAGGGATCACACTGCAGGCATGCAAGGAAACAAGATGATGCTTGGGGGAAATTCTACTAAAAATCTCTTAAAGCTGGCCTTGTTGGTGAAACAGAGGGAGAATACGATGACAGCATGTAAGATCTGAATAGACTTTATTAATAATCCATTAAACAGCCTCATAAATATATAAAGAGCTATGCAAGACCTAGATTAATATAGTCCTTTCTTCAAAGAGATCATTCAAGTACCTGAAATTCTTCTCCCAGCTGAAGTAAATGGCAAAGCTCTCACGACTTCATGCCCAGTCAGAGGCATAAAAGCCAAAGCATGATACGGTGTTTTAGAAAGAGAAAATCCTTTCTTAAAAAAAAAAAAAAAAAAAAAAAAGGGGGCAAAAAAAGAATTCTTGGAAGCCAGAACACTTAAAAAAATATCTGCAACAAGAAAAGAGAGCATGAGGTAGACTTTCTGAATCACAGGTCTGCATGAAGGACAGATCTGAAGGATAATCTGAAAAACAGTTTAGGAAGTTACACAGCTTAGAAAATCCAAGCTCTGTGGTGCCTGTAAAGTTCAGTGTTAAAATCTTGGGTAACATTCATTCTGGAAGAGATTTTTTTCTATTGCTATGAGACCTGAGGTCAGATGTTGACCAGCCTGACAGAGGATCTGACTATATTAATACTGTCTACTTATAGTAGTTCTCCTCCTTCAGCCCTCCAACCCCCATGAAGGACACACTGTGATTACTACAGCATATCTGAGATCCCTGTGGCTATATTTTGGTATTGATCCAGAGCTCCCACTGACATTAATGGGAGCTTCTGTTCATCATGGATGGGCTCTAGTTTGTGTCTTTAGAGAATCTTGCCAATGACTAAAATCATAAAAACTATAGTAGAATAACAATAAATAATGTATTCAACAAGCTATAAAATAAACAAGAAAAAAATGCAGGTGAGTCTTCTATTATTTATACTCCTGTGTCATGAATTACCTGTAACTTTATAATTAATCTTAACTCTGCATTGAGAATTGACACTGTCAAACAGTTTAAGTCAGTTAAATGGGATAGCAGAGATTCTGGCTGTTTAGGATAAAAGTCTGGTAAAACCAGTGAGGAAGAAAAGGTGTAAAAGATGCGTAATGGATAGCAATTAGCTGTGGTAATGCCCCTGTAACACTTCAAAGCAGAGGCTTATCCATCTCACAATTAACACATCAGCTAGGGTCGTACATTCTTCAGTGACTGAAAGTTCAATGCCTGTCCTATTGTCCTCAGAAGCCAGTGGTTTAATGGGTGACAATATTGGGAAGCTCAGCGACAAGACACTTGCCTGCGCCTGTTCTGCTTGAGTGCATCTCTGTGACACTGAACACGGGACTCCACTTCTCAGTAAAGAGACTCCCTAGTTTGGGGCCAGCTAGGAAACAGATGAACCGAGAGCTCCGTGAACAAGAGAGCATGCAGTGTCTTGTCTTGTCATCTTTCCTTTAAAAAAGGTTGACTTGACTCAAACAATTCTGTGGTTTATCTTGTTTCTTTAAGGAGTTGTATATTTCAGATGCTCTGTGATAGTTGTGTCAGTGCTTATCGAATGCAACATATACAGAATACATCAGTTGGAGGTGTTCATTATTGGGCCACTATTTGCTCACTAGCTCGTGAGGTCTCAACACTGCTCAAGTGCAACACGGAAACGCAATGCAGCTGGCAATGTTATACAACACTCATTTAATGGCAGTAACACATTGCCTCCTCTGCAATCAGATTTGTAAAAAGTGATAGCGTCTTTGGGAGAATTTGGGGTATGTTTGCAATTTACCCAAGTAGATCCATTGCTCTGATGCTGTGATTCTTCCAACTTTTGGAACCTGCAATGTCCTTTTGGCTCATACGTCTTTGTACAACTGCCTGAACTGTTGCCACCAATTAATGATAGTTAATAGGTCCCTGACTACTGAGAACACTTGAAGCCAGTAATTATAGCCTGTTCACACTCCTCTGCCCTGTAGGAGCAGAGCTGCTGCTGACTCTGCTGAGTAACATTTTATGACCCCTTTTAGAGACTTGGGAAGGCTGTGATCGAGTATTTGAGAAAACATTGATCTAGTATTTATAAAAAGGTATTTTGTAGGAGTGTGTAAAACATGTTTTGTGTCCATTTATACTCCTGCATAGTACGTGGGCTGAACCACATCTTACAGTTTTATTTTTGAGAGTGTGGCATATCTAAACTATGCTTCTTTTTCCCCTTTTCTGAGTGCATAAAAAATAAGCAGTGGTATCAAATTGCATCATTTCCCATCACTGAAGAGAGGAGGGGAAGCTCTAGTTTTCATCTCTTCACTGCTTTAAAGCCAGATCCTGAACCCTGTGATACTGCTGTATTAATTAGCAAAGAGTTTTCTTCCTGCCCTGGACTTAGTTCTTGCATGATGGGATGATGTAGGAAGGGAGCAGACTGTAGAGCTTTAGTAGCCATCTTCTCCAAAATGGTAGCCATCTCAGATGGAGTAGTAAGCAACACTAAATGGGTTACTGGCAGAGCTTATTTCTCCTGCTACAGTAAACTAGAGACTTATGGAATCACATAATGGTCAAGGTTGGAAGGGACCTCTGGAGGTCACCTGGCCCAATCCCCCTGCTCAAGCAGGGCCACCTAGAGCCAGTTTCCCAGGACTGTGTCCACATGGCTTTTGAATATCTCCAAGGATGCAGACTCCGCAGCCTCCCTGGGCAACCTATTCCAGTGCTCAGTCAACCCTTCACAGTAAAAAAGTGTTCCAGGGTGTTCAAACGGAACCTCCTGTGTTTCAGTTTGTGCCCATTGCCTCTGATCCTGTCACTGGGTACCACTGAAAAGAGCCTCGCTCCGTCTGCTTTGCACCCTGCTTTCAGCTATTTTTATATATATATTAATAAGATCCCCCCCCTGCCCCTGAGCTCTCTCTTCTTTAGGCTAAACAGTCCCAGCTCTCTCAGCCTTTCCTCATATGAGAGATGCTCCAGTTCCTTAACCATCTCTGCAGCCCTCCTGTCTGGTATGTCTGTGTTTCTCTTGTACTGAGGAGCCCAGAACTGGACATAGTATTCCAGGTGTGGCTTCACCAGTGCTGAGCAGAGGGGAAAGATCACCTCCCTCGACCTGCTGGCAATATTTTGGCTACTGCAGCCCAGGATACCATTAGCCTTCTTCGCCACAAGGGCGCATTGCTTTGGGCATGACAGTGCAAGGGCACTGTGAGTTTGTGAATGAGAGCTGAACTCACTGACAACAGAGAGCTTTTTTTCACTGGGTTTCATATATTCCATCTCCATTCTCAGGGCAAAATGAAACGTTCCAATTTTACCTTTGGTATCCTGGGTATCTAGAATATTGCTCATTATATATCTGAAATACACACAAAATCAGAATTGTTTCTTAATTTCTCTGTTGGTTAGAAGGTTGGGGAACTTAGTGACGAAGGAATTCACATACAAATTCTCGCTTTGTTCTTGGTTTTACAAAACCTTCTTGTTTGCCCAGCGCAATGATAAACAGTTTTCTCTCTAGCTTCCTCTCTATAAACAAAGGGGAACCCGATAAAGAGAAATCAGGACATACTGACATTACCCCACTGCTGGTTTTCTCCCCTTTCCCCTGCCATCACTTATTCTCTCTTGAACTTCAAAGAAGCATTGTCCAGCTATATACTCTGAATATTACACACTACTTTCATTCTCAGTTGCACCATTATTAAATTGATAGTTTTAAGAATGTTGTACAGTTATAAAATATTGCATCTGTTTTCCCTTTCTCTGGAGATAAGAACTTTCTGGGCATTGGGAAAATACTACCAATATACATTAACATAGGTACAGTCAGGCTAATGAAAGCAGTAGGTGTCCCATTTCCAATTACCCAAACATGTTCTGCCACAGAGGACTTTACTTCCCAACAACAGACAGAGAGATTAGGAGTCCTGAGGCTTTCAACAACCTTTCATTGCATGCTTTTTTTCCCTCCATGTAATTACATGCTCCAGCAGCCACAATCACAGTGACTGTGAAAGGAAGCAGTTTCCTTCAGGGTTATATTATCCTGCCTCTGGGTTCTAATGAGAAGAGGCAAAAGAACAAAACACCTTCTCTCTTGTGATACATCTCTGGTGTCCACCTCCACGTTGCTCATAAACTCTGGTGTCCAACACTACAACTGTTCACAGAGAAAACAAATTCTTTCTCACCTTATGCACAGGGAATTTTTTAAACCCTGGATACAATATCTTCAGGAGACTACACGCATTAGTTAAAACTCAGTAAGTACTCTTTGTAGAAGGAGAAAGATCACAAAAGTCACTTTCAGTTAGCCAGAAGAATTAGCAAGTGACTCAAAGATATTCACTATAAAAAAGTGATCTACACTGAGGATACATTTCTTACTGCCTCAGTACACATATTTCATCTTCATGAGTTACAAATATAGAGCTCTGGGTAATACTAAGTACAGACTGGACTACTTCTGATTTAAACAATTTTGGCAGATTTATGCTGACTTGTATAGATGTAAACTTTGAAGAGTGGTTCATAGGTGAAAAGGCTTTAGGAGGTCAGGATGTTCTTGGAGAGGTCTAGAGAAATAGATAAAAGTTGGAAATAATTTTCCAGCAAGGCTGCATGGAAAGGTGCCTCAGGGTGAGCAGGCTGAGTATACCTCTCCAGCAGTCTGTCAGGTGGGATAAGCTATCTTCCTTACATGACCCTGTTTTTAACAAAGAGAGAACTCTATTAAGAAATCAATAACAAGTTAATTACCACTTGGTCATCTCTGCTTTACACTCATAGTAACGAAGATCAAAACTTCCTGTAGTCTGAGTTATACAAGCTCTTTAAAAGCAATTGTTTATGCAGGAGTTCTGTATGTTTCTGTGGGATTGCTCTTGGGACTGGGTACCATTTAGGAAGCAGCTGTACAATCTAGCCTTACAGTATCACCAAAGGAAAAATTTCAACCCTTTTACTCCAGAAATCCAAACTCCTATGGCTGTCTGAAAAAAGAGGTACATAATCGAACAATTCTAGTTCCATCCAGGGGATGGCAAAGGTATACATACACATAAACCAATTTCCTGACTTCCTAACCGTGCTGGTGCTCCTAAATGCCAGCTGAGACATGAGAGACTGTGAGAATCCAGCCTGGAGCCTCCCCCAGAATTCAGTGTTTCACAACAGCTATCACAAGCCAGGCAAGAACAATATTCACAAGACACAGCACAAACCAGCTGTTGTACACTGTTTAAGTATTTGATGTATTAAGCTCCCTGGAAGTATATTTCTGGAAAGAGGAAGAAAAAACCCACCCTTTGGATTTATTAACATATTTTCATTTCTTAAAAAAAAAAAAAGAAAGAAAAAAGTGAGTAATGAGTACAATTGAATCCCCATCAGTGTAGTATAATGAAGCACGAAATGGTGTTCAGAGATGAAATCCATCTCATGAAAAGCTTTTGATGGACATGAATTAACCGTTTAAGCTAAAAAGGATAAAACTTCAGAAGTAGTTTGTACAATTAGATTGCTCCATAGGTTTGCCATTAAGTGCCGTCTTTCTTTTTTTTTAATTCCCCAAGGATCTGTGTCACCACAGACCAAGAATAAAATGCTTTATTACTAATTTCTTTGTTTCAAAGAACAGACAAAAGTCATCAAATAGTTTGTTTTATTTTCTAAAAGACTAGTAACAAATTGGAAACACATATTTCCAAATCACCAGAAGCTGAGCTTTCCCTGGCAAATTCCTATTTTGCATTTGGAGGTTATTTCTAAATCATATTTACCAAAATAGCTTTGTTTATCACCCTTTCTGTCCTTCACTCCTTTGCATACCACTTCTGTTGCTGAATAGATGCAACAGAAATCATTAGCACCAAAAGTGTTAGGATTTTTACCTCACATACCACATTTATCCATATCCTTGGTTTTGCTAACAGACTTCTACACATAGTACCTATTCTGGGGAAACTGTTTCTTTCCCACTACTATTAATAACCTTCCTATGCTATTTATTCTATAAATATCTGTGCTATTATAAATATGATGTAAAAAAATACTCTCTGAACATGTCAATTTACAGCTTGTCTGTTTTAAATTGTCTCCCTCATTCTGTGAAACCGTGGGTAGATCTGGTTGATGCTGTGCAGTAGTGAGAGAGAGGCAGCCACCGCAGAACTGCAACAAAAGGCTCTTCCATTTGCAGGAGCCAAATTAACTTTTTGTGAGTCCATGTAACTTGACTGTCACATCTTCTCAATCCCTACATACAGTTTACCTGTGACTGCTGCTTAACATCAGAACCATCTCATTGTTGCCTTGTGTGCTCACTGCATGGTTTGTCATCCAGGGTCTGCTAGGAGCTTGTAAATAGGCTGCATGGTCGTCTTGTGCTCTGTTCCATATTCATAGCAGTGCTTTCTACTCTGAGGCACTGGTCTCTAGCTGTTACTCACTGCAATCAAATAATAATTTCTAGCTTTAAATTGGCCAGAATAAATAAGCATTATCCTCTATGGAGGAGTTGAAGTGTGGACAGAGCTGCAAATGGGGCTCAGCTGCTGCAGAGGGAAGACTGTAGGAAAGGTCTACTTCCTTCCCTATAGCAAGGGAAAAAGACAGACAGAGAGTGTTTTATGGGGACATTTATTTTCAGTGCCTCCGCTGCCTAGTGCTGTCTACTGTTCTGTTCAAGTCAGCAACTGAAATAATCTTTCAACCTTCTATTTATTTGAGCCAAAAAATATCAAATGTCTGTTTTACAATGCATTTTCTTTTACTTTAGCAAGCCTTTTGATTAATATTTTGCAATGAATTTCAAGCATGTAATACAAACTGAAGCAGGGCTATTTTCACATCATTTAGCCCACCGAGAAGCTGCTATGCAAATATTTTACACAGCTCTCCTCCCAGTCTTTAGTGATCGATTTTTATAAATGCAACATGTAGGAAATTTCCTATGGAATCTGTGAGAACAGACACAGGAGATGAATCACAAGTATTTTCCTGGGATATCAAAATGTGTGTATCTTTCTGAAACTCATTTAATAAATTATGTGAACAGCTTGGCTTGCTAAATGCAGATGAAAGTGGGTCTCAAGTTGTCTCTTCATCTATCAGTCACTTATTTCAATGATGCACAAATGAGTAGTTCCCACCATACAAAATTACGGATTGAAAGAAAAACTTAATAAAACAACCTACTCTATTAAGATGTCTAGGTAGTGTCATCTGTGATAAAACTGTTGATTTGCTTTCCCCTTTTTAGTAAAGATTTTATGATAATAAAATGGTAACTAAACTTGAGAGGTTTAGATCCTTACAATAAACAGATCCCACACCTTCTTGATTGGAATCAAATTCATCCACTCAGTGATCCCCAATATAAGGCAGCTGGAGAATCAATTCTATCAATATACTTCAAAATCCCATCCCAGTTTATTCCCATATATCAAAGCCTATGTCCTACTTTGAGGGGGAGGCATTTTCAGAGAGAAGAAATCTTCTTTAATGGTTAAACAATGACTTAGTTTGGAGCACAAATTCCGAGCAGGACCCTAGAAGAGTCTAGGGTTGGAAGTAAGTTGGGCCATGTCAACGTTTTAATCTCCTTGTTTTAGCAGCAAGTAACTTTCTGTTTTCATACACTGTCTCCAAATTAGCTTGTCACTGAAGGTCATTACATTCTGCTATGGGACCAATGCTCTACCTGTTCCTCATTCATACGGGCCAGGGGTTGGTGCCTGGTAAAGCCAAACATGTGCCGACAGGAACACATGTAGGCTACATAGGGCAAGACACAATGTGAATTTTTTTCATTAAGAAATTGGGTAAGATTGAAGCACTCTGATTTATTTTGCTTGAAAAATAAAACATTAGCACTTTCCAATAGGCAAGTTTTCTATCTGCACATTTTTTATTCAGTCCAGTAGGAATAGAAAAATCCCTGACTTCAAGCACTGCAATATAATCTTGTCTACAATAAAAAATTCATTAGGGCAGTCTTGGTCCATAGCAGACACAGAAATACACAGCTTCTCAGTCAGGATGTTTGCCACAAGATTAACCATTACATGGTGAAGGATGTTTGACAGAGGATCATCAAGAATCTTCCTCAATTTCTACGCAGCAATTTATCCACAGGGTTGATTGTGATCTCTTACTTTGTTTTAGAAAGAAAATCCCTCTCTGAACTATTGCTTGCTGCTAGAGCGCATGTCATCTTGTGAATGCATTCATCACCATTATCATATTCTACTAAAAGATTGACAAATTTGTTCAGCTGTGTAAGATAGATATTATGGCATTTGACAGACGATTTCAGTACTGAAATGAATTTTTTGGATGTGCTGTATACTTTGGCACTCCATTACGCAGCACAGGAGTGAATTTTCTCATTGTTATCAAACAAGCCTTGAAAACTGGGAGTCATCAGGGAAGAATTATTCCTAAAGCCTGAAAATGGATTTTCTGAACACTATGGTTTCAGTTCTAATTCCCTTATAATATGGCTTGGTCACCGATTGCTCACATCCCTATTCCAATTGGCTGGAAATAGGTTTAAGATGATGTCTTCCCCTCTTCTTTAACTCTCTAGAGAAGATGCGGTTTGGGGAGGATGTCTCCTAGCTCATCAACTCATTTCCATAATGGGATTATGATGCCTAATGCAGCTAATGAGGAGCAAGGAGAAAAGCAAAATGGTAGAGAGAAAAGCTTGTAAGGGATTACTGCTCACAAAGAAATACCTTTTCACTATTTCTCCTGTCTGAAACCTGAGAAAGCAAGCCAGCTTCCTATTAACTAAAATAGTTTTTATGATTAAAATCTCACATAGCAGTTATACAGCCTTGTCAGAGCCTCCGAATCTGCAGATTATTGTTGATCCAGTGGATCAAGTGATGCTTTCAGACACCAGAATTCAATCTTTGTTCCATTGCAGATTCCTTATACCTCAGTTACCTCCTCTGTACTGGGTTTAACACTGCTTCCCTACCTCAGTAGGGATTTGTAATGGTAAATACATTAAACATTAAGTGGTGCACAGGCTCTGTGATGAACTGCATGGACAAAAGATGGCATAAAGATTGAAAATTTTCACAGCAATCCTGTGAGGCACACTGATTTGATGGTTACTGTAGATTTGATAATCACCACTTTACGTGTGTGAAAACTGGAATATATGACAGTCAGAAATGACTCTCAACTTTAGGGACTTGAAATTTGGCATTCATAAACTTTTCATGGTATCACAATAACTGCTAGAGTGGGGAGAGGCAAACTAACTAACTCTCTATGGTATAAAAATTTATGAAATTTCTCTATGGTATAGAAATATATGAAATTTGTCTCTAGAGGCAAACTAACTCTCTATGTTTTGGCTTTTGTTGAGACAAATGAAGGTGCCAAGTAGTCTCATTTGAGGTTGGAAGATGGAGGCTGGACTCAGTAAGAGTACTAGGTTACCAGCTTTGGGATATATTTGAAGTAGTAGAAGAAAGGTCCATGTATCTGATGCCTCTCTCTGAGCCACCTCAATGCAGAAACTACATCTTTTAATGATAAAGTCATGATTACAAACCCCATGAATTTTTACTGAGAAGTAGCCTTTTTCAGAAGCAGGATGTATTTGGAGATAGGCAGCACCTCCAATATCTTCATTTTGACATGTTCTGTTATAGAAGAAGGAAGTAATATAGATAGCAGATGTTCAGCCTGCTTGTTAGTACCTTACATTTTCCTGTGCTGGGTGCTCTAGCTTAAGTGATTCTTCAATTATTTTCAAGACGGAGTGCTTTGTTTTGTTTGGTGTTTTCAGTGTTCCAGTAATTAACAAATGTGGCAGAACATTTGTCTTAATTGCACAATGAAAGCCCCTCACAATAGTAATTGCTCTATAAAAGTCCCATAAAACAAATCTACTTGACTTGTGAAAAAGCACCCTCCAATAAAAAATTGATGAAAAAAATTTTAAAAAGTCCATGTTCTTATCAGAAAGCTTCTATGTCTAAACAACTAACCTTTTCAAAGAAGACAAAGAAAAAGCAGTCATGAGAAAAACTGAGTAGTAGGTTAGAATGTGAATCATAATTGGGATTTGTTTAAAAATGCTTTATGGGATGTCCCCAAATCACAGTTTTGTAGTCACGAAATACACCTGTTTAGAAATATACCCTGTTCTAGAATGGAAGTAAAGACAACAATAAAAAAAAGCCCCTACAATATGCAGATGTAGAAAATAAGAAAATCAATCACAAAATCTATTCAAAAAATGCAACATTACCTCAAACGTATCTGAAACTCAGAAACGGTCCCAATAATTTTTAGCTGCTTTAAGGAATGATGTGTATCACAGAATCACAGACTGACTGAGGCTGCAAGGAACATCTGGAGACTGTCTAGTCCAATCTCCCTGATCAAAGAAAGATTACAGTGAGCAAGTTGCTCAGGACTGTATCTAGTTGTGTTTCAAATGTATCCCAGCATGGAGACTCTACAACCTCTCTGGGAAACCTGTTCCAGTGTTTGACCACCTCCATTGAAATTAAACTTTTTTTTTTTTTTTTTTTTTTTTTTTTTTTATACTGTTTGAATGGAATTTTACGTATTTCAGGTTTTGTCCATCGTGTCTTGTCCTTTGGGCACGACTGAGAAGAGTCTGGCTTCATCTTCTTTTCTACCCGCCTCCTCACTTGCCTGGCCATTCCTTCCTGACGAGCCTGTATACATCCATTGCAGCATTCTGGTTATGTGAGCCATCCCACCACATAAAAAATTTTGATCCTGCTTTGAATATAGAACAGCTTTCCTGGGCTAATGTTCAAAATACAGCTTCCTTTATTTTTCACTTTAAAACTACAATGTATATTTAAATATCCTCCTGAGCTGTTTGCTTCTAATTTTTCATGAAAGATCTATTGACCTAGCTTCTTCTAACCTTTCCTTCCACTCAAAGATAGGAACATTAAGAGAGACAGCTGGAACTACAGATAAATCTTTTTGGGAAATTTCCATTAAGAAAGAACAACTATACTTTGTGTGATTCAAAACAAATGTATTGGGTGGAAAAAAAGGTGATAATCTTTACTTAGAAATGACCTCCTTTTGTCCTGTGATGCTAGGCTGCCAGGATGAATCAGCAGAACCGCTCTGTGTTTGTGTGCAATACTCCTGAGCAAGACATCCTTGTAGAGTTTTTAGAAATTAAATGATTGCACATTTCCCACCTTGCCCATAATCACTGCAACTTGCATCTGTAAACTAGGGGCTGAGAGCTGGTACCTCTAAAACATTTTTCAGGGAAGGAAAGAGAACAACAGTATTGAAAAGGCAAGGAGATCCCTTTGTCATTCTTCATGGCAACTGAAATTTAAGAAATTGCCTTGAGCATACACACTGTTAGATTTCACCTCAATTTTGATGTTACCCCCTTAATTGGTTCAGTGAATTCATTGTAGTGGCAATGGCAACAACATGCAATGTTAGTTATTTTGTTAGTAATATCAACTTTTAAAATAAAATATAAAATACCTAAAATTGATTTTAAGTGTTTTCTTGATAACCTGTAACAAAACTCCTCACCTCATCAGCACTGAGAGGAAAAGCCCCTATAACCAGACATTAACCAAACTTCTATGTTCTTACCTCTTAATGTGCAATTCTTGCATGACTAAATCTCTCATTCAAGCCAGTGGAAATAAACCAGTGGAATTGCCATGTGAAAACTGGACTACCTGCAGCCAAGACCCTGTATCTGTTTCTGAGGGATAGTCAATGCCAAACACTTCAGAAAAGATAGAAAATACCTGAAGTGTATAATTATGAAAACACCTGGCTCTGTAAAATATTTCTATTTGAACCTTCATTGAGATTTTCTTTACACTGTGAAATAAATGGGAATTCAGGTCCAGACACTACACGTACTCCTGTTGATTTTCATAGGATATACGGAACCGAAACTTAACATTATATTTACAAAAAGCAAGAGATTCCATCTTTCTGTTTAATTCGTTTTCCAATGGAATTTCACAGCTGGTAATCAAAGGGCCTTTTCTATGGGTTGTGGTTTTTTGTTTTTCTTTTAAATAATCTGAGAATGAAAAAGGCTTGCCCCACTGCTCTCTTCGTATTCTTGCCTTTCAGGGTAAATTACTTATTGGATATGCAAGTTAAAAAAGCTATCTTTGAATAGCAGCTTGATAACCTGAGAAAGGATATGAAAATATATGTATACCTTTTCACACCCAAAAAAAGAAAAAAGGAAAAGTGTTAATCTCGTAACTTTTTGTCTTGCCATTCCCACTTCTTTTCTCCTCATTCCCCTGCTACCCATCTTCCCAAACTGGTTAAAAGCATTTTCTTCTGTATTTAAAATAACTGCTAACATAATCATGGCTTTTTGCATCAGAAACTCAACAACAGCTGTTAATGTGGTAATAGCAGAATACAAAGACTTTGTCTCACAAACAAAGCAATTCAGGTTCACCAGTTCAGTGTCTCAGCATGACTTGCCCTGTTGAATAAAGATAATTACTGATAGCTTAAATACTATTCTCCAAACCTAAAAAATGTATACATTGATTACAAAATTTTAGGAAGGAATTGACACTGTTTCTCATTCTAGAAAGCTGAACTCAGCAACATACAACTAATAACTAGAGATTGTGGCAATATTTTTCTTCTAAAAAGTCAGATATTCTTACATTGCATTTAATGGAAAATTCCCTTCAAAATAGAGGGAGAAGTAATCAGACCTAGCTGACAAAGATGTTCCCAACTGAAAAGCAAGAAATGTCTGAATGTTTAATTTTATTGGTTTTTGTAGTCTGTAAGGCTACAGTGAGAATGTTGTTGTCTACTTTCTCATATCTGGCTGTTTTGGTTTTTTTTGTATTGTATATTTTGGAGTCTATGTAATGAATATTTTTGTCGTTCATTTTTGTACCCAAATTGTACATGGAATTTTCATCTACTCTTACATTTTGTTTACCTTAACGCACTAATATATCTTTTCTTCCTGAGTTGTTTGAAGAGAAAGAAGTCATACGCTTGGATTAGAAAGCAACAAAGTCTGTTCATCTCATAGGTATTCTAAGAGCAAACCTTAACAGTCTGTTATCATATTCACAATCCTTTTGGCTCAGTAGAAACAAGAACTAAAGATCTATAGGATCTATAGGACTACAGCAGGAACTATTGAACTACAGATACCAAAGATCTTTTGTCAGAGATCTAATTTAGCCTTCAAACATGCTGTTTTTCTCCCTAAAACATCTAATTTATATATGCACTATAAATCCATTTGTAAACCATATGAAATGGCTACCTAATACACTCCAGTTGGTGTATCTTGTTAACATAAGCAACATTTACATTATTCCCATAAAGTTTCCAGACATACAATGTTGTCGAATATTAAGAAGCATCTCATCAGTAACTTTGAAAATATAGCTAAGTGATATATAAGAACACAATGCTAGAAAATAATTATACCCTCTTTAAAAAAAAAAAGTCAAGACTGACATGTTAATGCTGTATATTAACTCTGGCATGTTGTTCTGAAACAGTTCTAAGTAGCTTATTACTTTACTAATAAAGACAATGTAATCTTCCTTATACTATGTTAAATGCCTACACTTATTTTGCTCTTACATTCAAGGTCCAAGTGGCCTCTAATATATTATGCAAACTAATGATCTTTTAGTTACATCTCTCAAAAGATCAACTTTATATTTGTAGTTGTTTCATTATAAATAGTTGTCATGGTTTAATCCCAGTCGGCAACCAAGCACCACACAGCTGCTTGCTCACCCTTCCCCCTATCCCTGGTGGGGTGGGGGAGAGAATCAGAAGAGCAAAAGTAAGAAAACCTGTGAGTTGAGATAAAGACAGTTTAACAATTGAAATAACAACAACAGAAAAAAATTGTAATGGAAAGTAAAACGAGAGAGAGAGAGGAGAGAGAGAGAGAGAGGAACAAAACCCAGGAAGGAAAAGGAAAAAAAAAAAAAAAAAGAGGTGATGCAACCACTCTCTGCCTGATGCCCGATGCCCAGCCAGTCCCCGAGCAGTGATCGCTGCCCCCAGCCAACTCCCCCCAGTTTCTATACTGAGCATGACGTCCCATGGTATGGAATGTCCCTTTGGCCAGTTGTGGTCAGCTGTCCTGGCTGTGCCCCCTCCCAGCTTCTTGTGCACCTCCAGCCTTCTCAGTCAGTAGAGCATGAGAAGCTGAAAAGTCCTTGACTAGTGTAAGCACTGCTCAGCAACACCTAAAACATCGATGTGTTATCAACATTGTTCTCACCCTAAATCCAAAACACAGCACTGCACCAGCTACTAGGAAGGAAATTAACTCTATCCCAGCCGAAACCAGGACAATAGTGCATTTGGAAATACACATGTATAATGTTTGAATGGTTAGTACTGGGTGAGATTGAGGATTTCTAAAAGCTAGCCATAGGGTGAAGTTTCAAAGTTGCAGAATTAAAGTGGTATATGGTACTATGAAATGGTATACGATTTTGTAACACTCTCATTTGAGAAGGAAAATCAGAAGATGGAAGGATACCTGAAGAGCCCATGTAGAAGAGACGGACACGGTTCTTTAAGAGAAATGTTATATTTGAATACAACACAGCAGGGCTTCTTAAGCACTCATCCAAACCAATACAAACATAATATCACTCAATGGAAAAATTACAGCAAACATTTCAAAGAACAAACAGTGATCAATCCCAGGGGAGCATTTACTTATGAATAATAGATAAATGTGAACAAAATAGGGTTCCTTTTGATACTATTCTGGATGCAGAAAAAAGAGGTTAAATTTATTTTCTAAATTATTCATTCAGAAATACTGACTCACTGAAAACACAGGGGTATTTGCATGGCAGGACCTTTTATTCATTTCTGCTGCTTTTTACTGAGCTTATGTACTGTCATTTTTTAACACAGGCCCCAGCCCAGCAGTCTGATCTGTACTGTGGAGCCACTGTGCTTTCCCTGATCTTGGTGACTTCCGCATCAAGAAAAATGCTACAGCTGAAAAGATAACATAAAATAATCTCTCCTGTTT
Source organism: Pygoscelis adeliae (assembly GCF_000699105.1). Classification (NCBI taxonomy): domain Eukaryota; kingdom Metazoa; phylum Chordata; class Aves; order Sphenisciformes; family Spheniscidae; genus Pygoscelis; species Pygoscelis adeliae. The sequence goes on from NW_008825076.1 coordinate 6,685,781, forward strand.
ACAGAAGAATTAAATATTTTTTTGCATGGATAAGCTGCAAGTCCACCAGGCCTGCGTGGCCTTCATGTTTTCAGGTAAAATAATTTCTTTCAGTGCAGGAAAAACTAGTTATCAATTAGGTAGCTGCAAGGACTGTAACCTGAACTGTGTTTGAAGTATTATCCAGGATGCTGTTTCTCATGATTAGATGTGATTTCAAAATAATTACTTAACATAATTTGTACGTAGATCTATGATAAAATCGTACCTGATTCTGATAAAACCTAACTATAGGTTATCAAGTGTCATGAAGCATGGTTAAGACACAAAATTGAAGACACATAATGGACTTCATCTGTGGTACACCTGTTTATCAAGTCAGTTTTCCACTTTTAAAAGGCACTATACATTATGTACTCAGGTTGTATACAGAGGGTGGAGATGGAATGAACAAGCTGTATTCTGAGCATAAATTAAATATGCAGGTAATTTATTCAGAGTCTTTCACTCCTATAATTTTATCTGAAAGCCTCAAAAAGCTTCTGCCAAAGTTTTTTCTATTGGCTTGAAGGAGTTACCGAAGAATATTCGCTGGGTGGGGGAGAGGTGCATTTGCAGTTGTTACGCACTCATGCATGCAGCTTTCAGCATACTGTGAAAAATGTAGCTCCAAATTGTTGATTACTGACTGTACAATACACAGGTAGAACTCAATTGAGGTGCCATCAAAATTCATGGAACCACTCTCTTAAGTTCAGTGCACTTAAGATCAAACTTACATTCTATTTAAAACCCAGCTGAAATTCTTAGGGCAAACAGCTGTGTTTTTGCATTTTTTAATACCTTTTAAAAATGAAAATGCTGACCTGCTTCCCATGATTTTCTCTCAATGGCCAGTTATAACAATATGCTAGTAATTATATTTTCTCTTTCTTGCGGATACTGAATTATTTCTATTAAATAGTCCAAATTAACAGATTATTCTGCATGCTCTGCCTTAACTAGCCAAGCTTCAGTTCTTTTGAATGTAATGAAAACAACATAATTAACAAGTCCAATATCCAAACCCTACAGAATACCAAAACTGTATTTAGCCTTTATTTACTTTATGGTATGCTGAGTGGGTGTTCTTCCAGCCACTAAGTACGCGCTTACAAAATTCACAAAGCTTAATTCATATACCTGGAGATTAACTGGTTAAAGAGGATGGCTATAGTGATAGATAAGGGAAGTATTTTGCCTGGATGACACTGGTACTTGGTTTATGTGAGCTTTCTAGCCTAGTGTTAGCTAGGACACAGAACACTAAGCAAAAGTCAGGGAGCCTGAAGGACTAAGATGGAAAAAATGACACAAAATAACCCCCATGCTGATTAGACAACAAGTGTATAGCCTGTATTAGGAAAAGCCCAGAAAACAGCAGCATCAGAGATGTTGGGCAGCCAGTAACAAAGGTGAAAACAGCCAAGAAATTGAAGGGATGCCGGATACTGGGAATCTGCATAGCAACCTCTTGCCAACAGCTGCATTAGAAACACAAATTTCACAGCAATTCCCACTTGCCTTCCTTACAGCAGGATGCATCCCAGAGTGCCATAGTCTATAAGTCACAACAAGATGAAGTTTGCAATCATGTTGGTTTATGCAGTTTGTGATTTGCAGTGAAATGGGACTTTGTATCAGATACATTCATGTTTATGTTTTTTTCCTCTCCATAATGAACTGTTATAATTTGGCTCTTAAATAAACCTACTCTTATCAAGTGAGCACATCTGTGTTGGCTTGCAGTCGATTGCTGGCCATTTAATAGTTCTTTCATTGTATAGTTCTGTTCTTCACAAACTAATCCCCAGTATGATAATATTGCAGGAGTAACGTCTATTCAGTGAGTGTGAAAGTTCACTTGTACTTTCCTCATAAGCCCTACTTTAAGCATTTGTAGATCTTAATGATTTATATGGTGCTGTAAAGTTGTAGGCAGTGGGATAAAGTACCCTATTTTTACCAATAACTACTTGAGAATAAAACTGATTTCTAAGGGAGACGGGTGATGAAAATGGGTAAATGATTTAAAAAGTGTTTGTCACATTGTCTAGAAACAATAGCTATCACAAAACCAGCTTTGGGACACATAGCTGTAGTTAAAATTTGTTTACGTACCTAACAGACCCCAAAGCTAGCTGCAAGAGACAACAACGTATTTCAGTGTTCAGAAATCACAAGAATAGCACAATTCAGCAATAAAGACAGCTCTTCTGCCTTTCTATTTCAAACCTCACACATATTCACAGCCTTAGCCAAACTCCAAAGCAAGAGCTTTGTCTTGCATTATTTTAAAGGCATAAGTCACAGTTCTGAAGGACAGAGAAGTAAAGTATCAGCAACTTAAGTTATGGAAGCAAAGTATTTCAAGTATTAGAGAAAAATATCCCCGCAACATCTGTCTGTTTCAAATCAAAACACATGCTGTAAATTGATATTATGTGGTGGAAGCTAACACCTGCCCACGATATATATGCAGACATTTGTTCTGCTTTATGATACACACTATCATCTAAACACCAATAGTGACTGGTTTTCTCCTACTTTGTAACTCTCGCGTGCCTGCTATCACAGATTCTATTTCTTCGCAAGAAAATTCTGCAAAATTCCTATCATTGCTTCTATACTGCTCTATTTACAATATGACTGTAAATACTACCATATGGTATAAGCCTAGAAGGATCAAAGTCTGCTGCTAACAATGATAATACTTGCATGAGCTTCAGTGGGTCAGTTCTTCACAGAGGAAAACCAAAACATTCAGTGATACACTCAAATTAGAAGACTATACTCCTCTATAAACAGTGGAGAAACAGAGGCATGTGAGGAGCACTAGTCAGATCTCCAACAAATTCAGTACTTCAGTTGAAATGAAGCATTGAATAACAATCTAGAATTATGTAAACCTTCCAACATGAAGTCAGAAACCAAATGAAGTCTGACTGATTTCTGAAGATTAAAATTAAAGTAGGTTAGATTGATTTAAATATCTTGGCACGATGGCTCTTCTGAAACATCAGTTTCTTGAAAGTTGACAGAAGATAGGAATAAAACACAATTCCATAGCTATTTTAGCTGTTGTAAGCATGTCCCGAAGTATAGTTTTGTTAAAAAAAAATCTGTTTTAATATTTATAAAGATGTGTATTCAGCACTGTAATCCCTTCCTAGACCATCAGCAAATTATTCATACTTAAAAGCCTTGCAGCTTTTTCATGGCTTATTTTCATTTTTTTTCCTGTGACAGAAGGAATTAATCATAGCTCTAATGGTTCTTCGGCAAGTGCTACTTAAAAACAACAAATGCATTTGAACAATCATTAAAAATTTGCCTGCCCAGTTTAGAGTTAAAAAAAAAAAAAGTAGTAAAAAAGGTATTGTCTCCTAAAGCATTTGGGAGCTGAAAGAGCAAAACATGAAAAAAGAAAGAAACAAACAATTGTACCTTACAAAAAACACCCAGTAACTAGTGTAGTCTCTTTAGAAGTAACCTGTATTACTACAGTGACACAAAAGTTGACTAGTTAGGGAACAGGCTGGCGCTGAGATCTCAAAGCAGTGCTGCAATTCCCTCTGTCTAAAGGGGATAAAGCAAATATTTTGCCTTTCTAGTGCTTCACCTTCCTGATCTGTAAAATGGGACTGATGATATTTTCTGTAAAAAACACCCCTGAGATTTGCTGATGAAAAATCTCTGTGTGAGGGCAAACATTAGTAATTTTACTTGTATTTTTTAGTGTTTATTTGCTTGTATTGCACAAAAAAAATCGGTGTCCATGCTTATGTGCTCCAACTTACTTTTCTTGCCAAATCGCTGTAAGTCTGTATCTAAACTCCTTCAGTATTCACCAGCATTAATACTAGCAACAGTCTTCAAATTAAGCTCCTTTTCTTAAAGTCTATTTCTGATGCTCCTAAATAATTCTATTAAAATAAAAGGAATGTGAGCTACCAGATTGCATTTGATTAATAGGTTTACTAGAAGCTTTTACACTAACATACCACATGAGGGAAGTGTAGTTACTCTAGACTTCTCCCTCTGCAAATAAGCACCCAATTTTTTTTTTTTTTTTATCTAGTTAATGGATTATGAATGACATGTAATTATTTTCCCTCTGAAAATCATGTTAATTTTCAAGAGAAAAGGCACAGCAATAGAATTAGCTATTGAAATGTGATAATGTAACACTGTTTATTGATAAAACAGAACAAGATTTCCTAATCCTCTGTAAATCATTTCCATCAATCCAATCATAGGTGACACTGCTATATTAATGAGAATGTGCTCTGTCCTCCAGGCACAATGTACATAGAAGAGCATTTAGATTTTTGTGTTAGCAACTTGAACCTAAGCAGTTCACAAATGAATCAGACTTTTGGATGAGGATTTTAACTTGAGGTGGACTTAAGAACTGTAACAGCCATTTTCCAATACAGTTTGGCTTTATGTCTGGACCTCTTTACTGCTGAAAAGACTGATGGACTTTCTATCAGACCCTCTGGCTAAACAGAACGGTGAAGTGCAAACGCTCAGCATCGTGATTCAGTCTTGGAGCAGAAGGTACCAGTTCAGCCCACTGAAAACATACCTATAACAAATTAAATCCTCTCTCTGAGTCCTCATAACCTGATTGTTAATTCCTCTGGTATAGCAGAGGGTATATGACTGTAATGTTAAATGTTCTAAAGATAGGTTTCTGCTGACATTTCTTCTAAACATCCCTAAATCAACAGGTAATTCTTTACTGAGCCGTACACAGTCCTTGATAAACCAAATCGTCATGTGTTCAGTGGTACAAATTTTCAAAAAGCCCACTGCTGCAAACTATCTTAACATGATAGTTTAAAGACAGTCCTGGCCATTCTGTCCCGTTCTTTTAATTATCTTCTAATATTAGTATATTTAATTCTTAAACTTAAAATCGTAGACTAGAAACAAAATCAGACTTGATATCATGCTGCATTTTATTGACATAACAAATACCTCAGATCGTTCTACTGAAAAAGGTCAATTATTTCATAGGTAATTGTTACAGGATAAGAGTACAGGTAATCAATCAGATGAAATAATAATGATCCAGTTTCTAGTTGAGTCCTGCTGCAAGCAATGACCAGGAATACATTGATTACCATTGTATAATGCATGTTTTCTAATTTTCTCTTTCCAATATTTGTTGACTTAAACAAAAACCCAAACTCTTTATTTATTTCTACCCATCCTCATTATTTGATTTAGACTTTTCAGTATCATTGTTTTGTAGGAACTGATTACATTTTTACATTACAATTCAGGTTTGTGGATTCACCTTTCCATCCAAGAAGGGGTAAAACTCTTGACCGAAGCAAACTTATGAATGAACCCAAACTGTGTGGACTTCACAGATTTATGGGCTGTCAGATTTTTTCAGTGGTCTCCAAAAAACCCTAAATTTCAGTTTTTACACAAAGCATGTTTTATAGCCTACCTCATTGCAAATCTAGATGTCTAGATACAAGCGAGTACAGTACTGTCTTATTGAGTCTTCAGCCAGGAAGACTGAAACTATACACAACCTGAGCTGTGAACTTTCACATTCATTTCACTTTGGAATCAACTTTATAATACTACCTGTTAGTCTGTATCGATTACAAAACAAACTGGCAGGCTTTGCAAATATTGTGAAATGGGAGTACACCTCAACTCTGTGACGATGTTAAAACTAAGAAGTCTATGAGAGAGTGACTGTCCAAATCTGGAAAACAGCCTCCAGAAACAGCTTTCAACAGCTGCTTCTGCCCCTGAATGGAAGAAAAGTCTCCTTACATTCTTCATCACCAAAGATTTACAGAAGAGGAGAATTGGAATGCGAGGAAGTTATCAACAATCCCTCTTGCTTCATAGATGACCAGGCTGCTGGGATAAAGCAGCCCTGCGCTATTGCCTCAGCCATAGCTCTGGTTCTCTTTGTTAGAAACTTTCTTTTCTTCTTCTTTCCTTCTTCTTACTCTGCTCATTCTGACTTTATTTTAACAGTATTTTTTTCATTCCTGAGCTAGGACCCAGTTTTTCGTTCTGGAAGGAATCCACCTAATACTTTAAGGAAAGAATCAATTTAAACACCTGAAGTTCCATTGCAACTGATATTGTATTGCAAGAAAGTTGCATTTATTAAAGTCAGAGAGATACAGATGCCAAATTCTAGACTTTAATCTGGAAAGGTGGCATGAAGAAATAGGGTATAAGGAAGGGAAGGTAGAAAGAAAAGTACAATATGTAGGAAAGAGGACAGGAGAGTAAAATGGGTGCAGGGAGAATGGAGAGATTGTGTGTCTACCCTGCTCACCACGAGGTACCACTTTCCAGCCACCCCTCTCTTCAAAATCATCCATGCCATCAGCTGATCCTGCATGTTATCATAGCCTTTCATTTCTTTCTCCTTCCTTCTTCCAACGCTGCAAATCCACACACAATAGGTGATAATAATAAGCTCTATGTAAACCACAGTATATTTCTTCAGAATGTTCAAATTTCTTGTACACAAGCACAATGAACTGTCCAGCCCCTCACCAGAAGATGATTATGATAGAAAGATTTTACTGTTCTATCTTCAGTTTCCCTTATTCACTGCCATCATGATGCTATGGAAATCTCCACTGATCTTCATTTAATGTTTTGGATAATGCATTGAAGATAAATTTTGGAAGATATTCCTTACAAATGATTACATGCATTAACATTTCACAATAGCACAAATAGTTAGAAAACTAATTTCCTGTGAAGTACAGTACGTTTTCTTTATTAATAATGGTGCTCCAAGTTGTATATATTACAATTCTTAATTCATAATTCAGAATAGTATTCTGTTTCTTTATTTTTAGATTTCAATAAACTTGACATTATTGAAGAGTATTTGTAAATTTTGCTGAAATTCAATTACTATAACATTGGTTCTCGCAGTGTCCTGACTGAGCCACTGGTAGAAGTATGAGGATTATATATTCTCACCTCATTTCACAGGCAATAATGAAAGAGGATGAGATTAAATCCCCTCTATCTAGGTCTTTATTTAAAGAAATAACTAGGGATTGCAAAGATTTTCTTTCCACTCACAGTTGTTTCTCTGCTTTCAGAACAATGAAAACAATTAATAGTATTGAATGTCTAATTAGGAAAAAAAAATCTCAAAGGCAATTTCTTCCTAAATGAATTTTAGTGGTTTGTTTTTTTTAAAACATACCAATTGAAATTAGAAATAGATGGTTCCACATGTGACCATCTACCTTTCAGAAGCAGGAAACATCTTAAAAATTGTTGCTGTATGCCAAAACCTTAAAGCTAACATCCTCCAACCTCCCCTTCCTTATTACTATAAGGTCCCACCTGCAAGTGCAGGGCAGGATTGAGCACCAGCACTGTACAATGGGATTCATATCACTCTTCCTTTGAAAAGGAGCAGTTTATGCCCCTTGCTAGCATACCGTGAGGCTGCTCTGTGGCTGGGGACAAATTCCATAGCTCCTTTGTGCTCCCAGAGTTTATTTGGCTCACCTGAGAATTTGGACTAACATTTTTCTGGGTTTGGGAATATTTTTGCCTACTAGATTGTCTATGTCAGAAGGTACTTTCTTTTTTTTCATTTATTTCTTTAGTAGGCATAATAAAGATTCTCATTATTGTCCTGCATTTTAAAAGAACTTGCACAAAATGTATTCGATGTATTTTTTTCTTCAAATGCCTCATTAGTTATAATATCAGTTGAAGATCAGAGTTGCAGAACTAAACACTCTTTCCTATTAAATTACAGATTGTCTGCAAATTTAGGAAACAACCATTTAGATACTTTCCGGTTAGAATGCTCAGTTAACTAATGTGTGCTAAATTAGGGTGAACTTTGGACCTTGGAAATGTAAATAGCAGTGCCCTGTGTAACACCTAACCTATAAGTAGTAAGAGGACTGGAGATACTAGTGTTAGAAGAACAGGGCACTGTCTTCTAAACTGTTTGTAGTTTTTATTACTTTTCCTCTTGATAACTTTTCCCTTATTTTATTTGTTAAGAGAAGACGCTTATATTCATGAATACATTAGTTGATTCTAGGAGGATTATTTCCTATTGTTACTCAGTATACAGAAAAATATGCCCTAAGCTCTTTAGGAACAAGGTAATAAGTTTGGAAAAAAGAAAAAATCTCATTACAGTTCATCACTAAGTATAGAAAATTCAGGCCATTATAAGGTAACCCTATAAAGAACGCCAGCTAAATTTGCTGAATATTATGACCCATTTTGGCAAGTAAGAGTGGCAAGTCTCAGCTTTTTATCAGAAATAACTGTGGACACCCTTGAGAAAATCCTAGAACAAGATCTTTTGGGGAAATCTTACACTGAAGTTCATGTTTACTTATTATTACCATACATACTAAATAAAGTCAAACAGAAGTCTAACATTACAAAGTAAATGAGAGAATATTGCCTATTCTCAGCTATTGAATTAAATTTTAATTTACTGTTCTTATTTTTGACATGAGATTTCATTTTCCAGTACATGTAGGTCACAGGACGACTGTATTAATCTGACTGCCTCTGAATGATAACTTTACCATTATAGCCACAGGGCACAATGGAGCCCAGTTTTTTTAAAAAAATCATCTTATTTATTATTAGAACACTCAGTGTAATATTTTGTCAGAATAACTTAAAATCTACGAGACACTATATGGTACCAAAACTCTAAGGGAAGTTCATCTTTAACAACACATGTATGTGAAACATAATTTTCTGTTTTATTAAATAATATATATTAACTTAGCTTTATTTTATTTTAAATGGTAAAGAATGTCTGACCTTTCAAAGCCTTTCATTTGCTGCAGTTTAAGAGAAACATTATAAATGCCATAAGATACTGCTGAATGGGAAACACAAAGGATTCAAAGAAATTAAACTTTGATATGAATACAAAAGACAACTTGAGCTGGCATATGTACACACTCCTTGCTATTGTATTAGTTTTCTATCAAAAAGCTGACATTCAGAACATTCAAGAAATATGACTGCCCTTTCAGACTTCAAATTTGGATTTATTTCCTTCCCATGCGATGTTTATTTGACCTTGTATTAATGTCAGACAGCAAAATCATGTTGTGATGAAAATGAAATATGTTATTTGAGTTTTTGATTCACATATACAGCACAAATGTCATTAGAAGAAAGGAATGATATTCTAGATTTGCTGATATTATCTATAGATATTCTAAATATTCTGATAGCCACTTGAAATCTAAAGTTTAGTACCCATACCAGTTTGAAGTAGATACTTCAGGCTGTAATTGTTAATAAGCTATAATAAAATAAATAATAATGAATTTAGTTCCTTCAAAGATCTCCAAATGCTTTAGCAGGATGGAACGTGCTATTAAAACCATGCTATAAAGGACACTGGGAAAGATCACACAAGATATACATAGGGGCTAAAGTGTGGCCCATTCTGTACTCTTTGCTTGAAATTGCTAGAGATTTTTGATCCATCTATTTTTAGAATTCTAACTGCAGATATTCAATGCTCTAAGTGCTCTGCTCTTCTGCAGCTAGACTTTTGACTTCCTACTACCCAGAGAGAAGTATTTAAGTGAAAATATATATTACAATCATCACCTGAACTCAGAAGACTTTCAATCATTCATTGATTTTCATTTATTATTGCTTAATAAAGTCATTTATGATGGTTGATACAACATTCCATCGGCATTTTTCACTATATTAATGTAGTCATCTCAAACTTATATACTGATGTTTCTGTAAGACTACCACATTGTCACATAATTGTTATCCACCAGCATGAAATTCTGATAGAATAAATAAAATTTTCCCAATTGCCATAGAAAAAAAATCCATAGGCTATTTTAAGTACTGTGTTTGCCAGTTTTATCACTCAGGGAAATGAAAGGCTATTCCAGTATTCCTGGCGTTATAGACACTCTACATTTTGATGGCTGGAGCAAAATAATCAAACCTGTTTGGAATTTATAATTTCTCCACAAATGGCAGTATATTGGATTTTTTCTGCATTTAACCTGAATTTTGTACAGTTTTACATGCAGGATGTGCCACTTTAAAATAATTTCTTGCTGCTGCATCAGTTGTCTTATCAACAATTTCTTCATTTCCATCTCTGTTTGCCAGGTATTTAAGCTGACCAAATGACAATAACCTCAACAGAAAGTGTTTGAGATGCATAGCACAAGAGCCATTAATTGAAATTCCTTAATTTGGTATTATTTAAAGGATAATATGCAGATGTAAGCTGATGCGAATCGCACATTTTGTACAGGAACTATCTGAAGGACACGTTTAAAAACTTATTTATTACACTCTATGTGCATGCAGTGCTCAGATGGTATTCTGTGAGCCATTCCTTCCTTACCATAATTAACAATTCCAGTAATTTATTAAATTATAATAACTTATTATAATATAAATTAAAGAAAAAAGAACAGTATCAAAAACCCTGTAATGTCACAGTTTGCATAAAAATTAACAGCAAATGACATGAGCAATTTCTTCTGTTGCTGAAAGAGCAATAGGACTTCTTTAGGCACTTGATACTCTGCTATGAGGCATACCAGGAGTTTTATTAAAGAAATGCAATACTTGACATTCTGTGATCATTCACAATTCCTCCCAGCAACCATATTAGTTATTTATAAGTGTGTGTATATGACATATCAGTAAACTCCTGCACGACATCTGACAACAAAACTCAGCAGAGGAGATACCTGTCAGCTAGCTTGTGCATAGTGCATACCTCAGAAGAAATCTGTGTGCAACACAGCCTCTCAACATTTCTTCTTAATTCACTACTTTTTCCTACCTGTTGTTAATTGACACTTAGCTTTAGAGGTTCAGATTTTTGAAGTTAACTAGGCTTCTTTTGGTCTTCATCTCTCTTTGCAACTGATCAAATATTGGTTCAGACTACTGTACACTGCACACAGATAGTATTGTGCAAAAAAATAAAAGCCAGAAGAGCCACAGAACCGAGACCTGCCATTGCCTATGTGTCTGAGAAAAACAGCAAATCCATTCTGCCCATTTATTTTAGCTGACTCCCACTTTCTCAATGCTCCCGAGAAAGGTTATAAAACTAAAAATTGCCCACCAAACTCAGGGCCAACACCTGCTTCAAATTTCCAAAAGCAGTCATGGCTGGATAGCTATTGTCTTTCACATCCATAAAGGTCCATAATAGAGCAATGCACTCTGCAATTTTGTCTATTAGTCGGTTAAGACAGTTGGTTTGTTATAGGTTGATTAGCTAATGCCATGATGTATAAATAAGGACTAAGCAAAAACATGTACTTGAGACTAACAGTTTGCTGGTCTAGCTTTACTTGCAAAGTAAAGCTGGAAGGGAACATTGGAGTCTGTTCCTGCTCTTGTCTCATCATCTCTGTTAACCGTTGAAGCACATGTGGTATCTTGGGAGAATGCTCATTTTCTCCATGTGCACAGAAATCTAACAGAGAGACTGGGTTTTTAAAGGGTATAGTCTGCGTTTTTCCTTGCTGAAAACTGTGGCGCATAACTGGAAGTCTCCAGGAATGTTATGGGGAAGCGATAAAGCCTTGGGTTTACTTCAGACCTGAGAAGTTTAGCGCTGGTCTCTTCATCTTCAGGCATACTACTTTACAATTAATAATTATGCAGTCATTAATTTTGAATGGAGAGGATAAAGAAAAGGTAATTAAAAAAATCTCTGTAGAAGAATAAAATTAAGAGACAAAGAAAGACTTTAACAGAGTGGGAGGCAGAGATACTGAGCTACTGCAAACTAATATATCCTGAGCAACTGCCTAGTCTCCCTTCTTGGTCTATCAGTATATAGTTCATTTTCCACAGAGCAAGTTCATTTTCCTTCTGCAATAAACGATACTGTTTGTTTATAACAATTTCTCTAAGCCAGCCTTTTTGTCTTTCCTTTTTTAAAATTACTCCTTCCTCACTGATTTTTCAGTCTCATGATCATTGTTAAAACACTAGTGAAGGCTGCACCAGTGCTACCACAATGGCAGGAGACCTTCCAAGCAGCTTCAGAACATATCTAGATACAGAGCAGACCCACATGGAAATCTCAGCTACACATCTTTAGCATGACTATCCAATATCATGCTGACAAACTTCAGCTGAAGTAGACCCAAAGTAAACAAATTCTTCGGGTTTTGCCAAAAGGATGGATAGAATAGAAAGTACTTTAGAAAAAACAGACAAAGGAGCCTAAGACTCCAAATACATTTTTTTCTCATTGTCAACTGCCTTTTCCCCTGAAAGACAAGACAAGTTCAAAAAGAAATGTATATTAGAAGGGTAACAGATAAATTATTAAAATGGATATCTTTTGAAAGAAGGGAACTTTTAACCTTAAGAGCTTCAGGATCAATTAGAATGGCTTCAGGACCTTAGAACAATGACATCAATTTAATTATAAACATGAAAAGAAAGCCCTTTAGAGTTACTTACAAAGTTACTCTTTGAATAACTAAATGCATGGTAGTGCAATATTTATTTAAGAAATAGGACAATGATCATGTAGCAAGAGAATTAGTGTGATATACTAAGAACTAACAGGATGTGATATCATAATCAACCACAGCATTCTTGGTTAGTTCTTAAAACAAATGAAATAATTCACTGGAGCCAAATTAGACACCATCTCCAGTTCAGTAGGGTGTGCTGATGGAGGCAGACTAACGCCTGGGGGCATCCTTGACTTCAGAGTGTTTGAGAGAGCAGCCTTCAGGAGGAAAAGGTACTGTACAGAGAGAAACTGGCAAGAACAAATGGAAAAAAGCACAGTGCATGCATGGCATTAACGTTCTAGAGGGGGTAATTCTTGCATAAGACAGGGCTTTTATAGCATAAATGAGTCCACCTCTCCAAATTAATCTACACTTGGCACTTCCGCCCTATTAGAACTGGCATATCAACTTGTGAGCAGGAACAATGCCATGGAAACAGATGGGAACAGCATAGCCAGCCAAAAGCCTATGTCTGAGCATCAACTGTGTGTGTTGAAGACAAGATCCCCAGCCAGCAATGTCAAATACTGCAGTTCAGAATCTCTCTGTGATGGAGGAATAATAGCCTCTAGCCACAAACCACTTCAGCTAAGTTTAACTCCGGTGAATCAGATTGTCATGCAGAGGTATTACTAATGAAAGGACTGCCTTCTTTTGGTTTACACTGTAAATTTCATACAGAATTTTTTTTTTTTTCATATGAGTGCAGAACTGCATTGCATGGAGCAAAAAGAAAGAGGAATTTTCTTGTTCTTGGTAAAAGCTATAAGAATTTCAATGGGGCAGAAACCTTAAAACCCCCCCAAACTATTCCTTCCTCTCTGCCCCCCCCCCCCCCCCCCCCCACCCCCATAACCAAAACAAGAAAATTAGATGACTGGACACAGAAATGGGACAAAGCTTTCTAGACTGATGGAATAAGGAAACCAAGGGACACAAAATATCAAAAATAAAAAGCATTGAAAAGTTTTTGCTACAAGAGCTATACAAAGATAGATCCAAACCAATCTTAGGGCACAATATATTCACCAGGGACACACATATTCTGGTGCAATTTAAATATGAAAGGTAAATGCATACCCTCGCAGTGTAATACTGTTGTATTCCCTGTGACAGTAGCTATTAATATTACAGATGTTCTTGAACTATTTACTGCTGAAAGACAACGAAAGACCTACGCTCATTGCAGATGGTGCTCTCTGTGGTTTTGTGCAGGAGGTGTTGAGAGTAGTTTTAAAGAGGAGGAAACTGAAGCACAGTGAGCTGAAGTCACTTACTAAGGTCAACCAACAAATACTTGGCAGGTTTGGAAAGAAATCTGTTCCTTTGAACTCCAAGGGAGTATGCAGACTACCAAACTGTATTGTCTTCCTATCTCTTTTATTGATAAAAATGTGGCTCTTAGAATCAAAAAATTAGAAGAAAAAAGAGCTTTTATGGGAGTGAATTTTACTACAACACCTTGCAGGAAAGCAGCTAGCAAACATAGTTTACTTCCTTCCAGTGTAGTCCCATGGAAGTTACTGTGGCTGTTTGTGTATAAACTTGAGAATGTGATATCTTTACAGAATTAGGGCTTTGGTTTGCATGTGTCATCTTCCAAAATGCCAGTGGGAATCATGCAGTCCTTGACAGGGTGATGACTGAATAATTTCTACTCTACTTATTACTTAGGCAACACATTTCAAAAGATAACCTTATTGGACAACCTGACAACATGTTTTTATCATAAAATGCAAAACCAAGTTTCACTTAAACTCTTTGATTCATTTTTAACCAAAACCTGCAGCAGCCTTTCAGCTTTCTATCAAGTTATTTTGACCAAAAGTACCTCCTCCCTCCCAAAAAAGCATAATATGAAAATATTTTGATTCCTTATCTTTAAATCATAGTTTTATTATGATATAATATATCATTTATATTATTTATATTTTAAAACTCATCATTTAGGAAACCCATTTTCATTTGAGCTGAAAAAAATTTTTCTTTGTTTTCACATGGGGTTTAGAACAAAAAATCCAATTATTTTGCACAGTAACTTGAAACAGACTTTCTACAAAAAATATGAACTAATAATTATAATTTTACTGGATAGGAAAGATAAAAAGGGAGTGAAAATAACTGACCACTAGAAAAGTCATCAAAAATTAAGACAGCTGCATGTTTTGCTAAGCTCATCACTTGAAAAAACACCTATTAAGGAATATCTAACAGGATGAATAGATATATTTTTAAAAAGCAGTAGTGGTGTTCTGAATGATACCTTTTTAACACTAACCCTTGAATTACAAGATTAACTATTCCTTGACCATCCATTTTCCAGTCAAGCTTGACAGTTTAGAGGTAAAATGTAGTTTCTGAAAAAAATGAACAAACAGGAAGGAAAACACAAAATGTACCTATATAAAACCCAACCCTCACAAATAAGTGTACTTGACACCATGGGGCATTAGGTGACACACATGACAGTCCATATTCTTCATGTAACCCAACTCACTGTCACTAAACTGGCTTTTAGATAAGACCTGCTTCTACAAAAAAAAAAGCTGAATCCAAACTGGACAAAGGCTATGGGGTGGACAAAAGAAAGGACTTCAGAAAGTTTGCAGTCACAATGAAGATTTTTCTGGTTGATAGAGCAATTTAATTCATAGCTAAAGAGTGCTCCTGGATTTCTTAACCATCCTAAGTTCTCATTCCTTGTATCTGTGCATAATCAGTAACTGGTGCAGTACTCTTTAAGAAAAGGACTGAAATTATATCTGAGCTGAGCTGCTGAGAACTGTGCGTGTGCATGCATGTTTGAAAAGCTGTACTAATAGAAAGCATATTTAATTTACCCTTTCCTGTGAGACCATCCCGAGAACAGTCTAAGAAAGATAATGCATTCACAAGACAGAACTTCTCACCATTGTTTGATAAGGAGACACCATCTTACTCTCTCTGGTATGAAATTTGTCAAGTGACAGCAGTGTGGTATAAGTGGTAATGAAGCCATCTGTCCTTGAGAAACACAGATCTCTCAGGTTTACCAAAACCTGGAGGTAAAAAGCAAATGCAGAATTTTCCTAACCCAAATGTTCTGTTTTATTTATTTTCATTCATTTTACGGAAACATAACAAACCCAGCAAAACCAAATGGCTTCCAACTATATACCTTCAGGTCATATTTATCCCCATTTTCCTTGATTTCCTTGATAGTTTCGGCTCAGTACTACTCCACTTACTGGTTTAAAACTGGTGCAGCAAAGCAGTAAATCAGAGCCAAAGGTTTAATTTAAAATTCTGTGTTGATCCAGCTTTAAGAGCCCTTGTTTCATCAATCAGGGCATAGATTTGAACAGAGAAGTCCATTCACCTGTTCACCTTCCTATGCTTTGAGTTATCTTCAGTAGCCTACAATGAGTCAAAAGTGTAACTGCAACTCAAATCGACATACCCAGATGAGCTTTCAGCTAGCTTTGATATGCCCATGTGGGATGCAGTCACACATTTGGACAGCTAATCTTTATGGAAAGGAAGGAAAGTGTTAAATCTGAAATTCTCTTGGCATAAAAGGGATATTGAGATGAAAGAATGATCAATCTTTCATAAATAATATACATGGGTGGATACATTATATATTCAAAGCTACAGTGAAATGGTTGGGGAGAATGATAATTTATTCTGTTGAATTTCTTCAGAATGAATCCTGGAACAGATCAAACAAAAAAGTTATAAAATAGGAATTACAGGTAATGAAGGGCTCCTTGTTGCACAGGAGATCTGCTAGCTCTTATACATAATTAAAATATATGAGGTCAGGGGTAAGCTTAAAGGTGATTATGTCAGGAATCATTTTGTTATTCTTTTATTAAACAATACTAGACCTATATTTATTTTACCAATACATATATATACACAATATGAGATGTCTGGGATTGACATGCATATTTTAAATTAACGTGTTTTGATTAAACACAGAAGCAGCAGAGTACTTTAATATTTGTGCCTTGTATCTGTAGCAGGCTTGTTCTAGATATCTAAATTATCTGCTTTATTGCAATTTTATTCCAGGAAGTAGCACTTCCAGTAGTAATCTTTTGGGGAATGTTGTGACAAATACCACCAAGTTTTCTTTTTTTTTTGCAAAGTTTTTTAGCCATTGTACCTTGGTCTGCTGAGAATGTGATTAAGCAATGGCTGCTTGGCTGAATAGCACTCACTACACTTAAAACATCTACTTTGCATAAGTTTTGCTGTGGATACTCTTATTATTTGAATATCCATTTATAATACTTAATGTATAATAACTATGATGTGGTACATGTCTGTACCACAAAAACGACATAAACCAACATACGTACATTTACATTTATGCATAATATTATGTATAATATACAGTCTGAGCTACAGGCATGCTTATGGGCTGGCAAATATGTGCATGTTACTTGGCCAAAATGAAAGCATGAACTTACATTTGTTTTTACAATACCTGTTCATCTCCTTTGGTTGTAACTAGTAAACAGCTCAGAAGTTTTGATGGGGAAACCTGACAGAGACGGGTAACTGGACAGTGACCACTGACAGTATAAGCCTAACTTCCTTGTGAAAGCAAAAGGAAAAGACTAAAAAAACACAGGTAACATCGGAAGAAACTTAAAAAAAAAAAATCTCTATCTGGGGGAATTCCACTTTTGTTGTTATCAAAACAGTGAAAACAAAAGGTCTTGAAAAAGCTAGGATCTACAAAAGACAGAAGTAGGAAAGAAGCTAGGAAGGCTGGGTGATAGGAGATGGACAAAAGAGAGAGGGGAACCTGAGGAAACATCCTCTTATGAATAGTAACTGTCAGGGAAAAGTAGAGATTATTGTGTGAAAGTTGTACAGACAGAGGCATAAACCAGGACAATCCTTATCCTGTGGCAGATGTTCAATTGCATTTGAGTGAACAGTGCTGTGATGATTTGTCCCATTCAATTTCTAAGAGAAAACAAAAGGAAGAAAAAAGTTTCTAATATGCCTCCTTTTATGCTTTCAACCCAGATTACAGTCTCTTCAAACGACTAGTGCACACTTAGTTTTCCAAATACTTTAAAAGGAAATCTATAAACTGAATTTTTAGGATTTTTATGCTTCTGTGTGACAGACTGTCAGAAAATTAAAGTAGCAAATTCAAGAAGGGTTTTTTCTTTGTTTTCTGGTTCTTTTTTTCTTGGCATTCACTCAGAAAAGCATAAACAATTCTCTTTGTACTGGCCACATACGGTTTTTTTTCTGAGGGAGAAAAAAACATCCAGGGAGATAAGGAGCTCTTGGATCCTTTGGAAAAAAAAAAATTTAAAAAAAATATATTTGAGAAAGATCATCTGTGAGACAGTAACTACCTTTTCCAGGTTTACCTTTACATTGAATTAAATTTCATATACAAATATTTTATACTTAGATGCAAATTAGGGGAGGGACTTGTCTGTATTTCAGATCTGAGTCATGTTCTTTTGAGAGTCAACTGTTTCTGTGTGAACAAAGAGAAGGAAAAGGAACACAGGTGGTTGCACCTTTGGAGGCCTTTAAATTATTCCTGAAGTTTTTGGTGTTTCTTGAGTTCTGATGGGAAAGTATTGACTTCCAGCATAATGCTGATGGCCAGCATCAGTTCAGAGAAACAAACCAGGAGCAGAGTAATGGAGTAAGCAAAACTATAAGGTAATGAAAATGTAAGGAATGTAAATGAAAGATAAATGTTACTGTTTATTCATAACTACAACAATGTTATGGAGAATAGATTCTACAGTATTCAACAGACTTTTATATTAAAAATTACAAGGAAATTGCAAGTTTTTGATGGTGTGTTCAAACATCTGAGGAATTTCTATTGCCCTCTGTTTTTTCAATCTAGACAAAAACTTGTAGATGATCTAATTAAAATGGTAAAATTAATTTACTGTTCATGACAAAAATAGTTGAATTTTACTTCACAGCTGGAAGTTAACAAAAAGGTTCAAAGAAAATTTTTACTTGAAGTAGAACTGGTTATATATCATATTTTTTAATTCTGATAAACCACATTTATACGAAAGCAAGTTCCATTTTAATGTGCTTGCTTGTGCCCTATCTCATATTGAAGAGGTCAGATTTAATACATAATAATTTGCCCTATAGTAAATAAAAAAATATTCCAAAATATTTTCTTATACTTCTGCTTTGATTATACTCACTCATGGATCCACATTCCAACCCTTTGGAACACAAGCATTAAAAAGTGATCTCCAGCTTTCTTTTGAATGTGTGTATTTAAGAACTGTGACCGAGCAATACTGTATAGCTTCTTAATATTATTTTTATTATTAATAAGATAA
>NW_008825076.1:6704711-6717119 GCF_000699105.1 Pygoscelis adeliae
AAAGTTATCAGAAATTCTGGGCCTGCACTTTTATGATATATCCATTAATGGGACCACTTACACTATAAAAGTATTTCACAGATCAAATTAAAAACTGAATAGAACATTGCATATTTCATGAGGTAAACAATCACATCAATAAAGTTTCCATTCAAAGAAACAAGAATACCACAATCTCCCATACAAGGGTTTAGTTAGTAAGACTGTAATTGTAATCCCAGTATGTGTTTTGTTACATAGCCTGTGAAACATTAGAGTTACAGGGAATTCATAGTACAAAACACAAATGCCATGGTGTCAGATAAGTAGTAATATAGAATGAGGAGAAAGACTACAGACAGTATATTCTTGACATACACTTTGAGTAGAAACGTTTCCAAATGTTTTAAAAGATTTTCATGAGCTGCTCTTTAAAGGTCACATTATACTGCTGCTGTTTATTTCCTCATCAGTTAATCAGGTGCTGTTGGGTTTTTTGGTTTTTTTTTTGTGTGGGGGGGTTTTTTTTTTTTTTTTAAGGTCACCAAATCCTAGTAATTGAGTTTTAGAAATTTTTTTTTTTTAATGTTATTAGCCAAACCAGAGTATGAGTGTTTCTTTTTCAGATCACAGATAACTAAGAAGTAGAATTAGTAGCTACTGTGATAGCAGAACTCTACTTATCTGGGCTCTCATCTTGAAAATTCATAAGCATGTATGTAAATCACATATTTGAGTAAAATTGTGCTTGATGCAAGACATTAAAACCCTTAGTAACACAAACAAATGTGACAAAAACTTGCATGGAAGGTGTCTAGGAGACAATTCAGAGCATCTCCTAAATGCTCCTGTCATTCTCAAAAAAAGGATCGATCTCAGAATGAAAAGAAATAGATATTGATAAAACTGAAAATTGCTGTATTTTGGTGCTTTTCAGGCATGTTTTCGCAAAGGATCAAGAGCCCCAAATCCACCAGACTTGATATCCTTTACATCCTTGTAAAATTATGTCCCCTTTAAGTCACTAATCAGTCTGTGCTTACTGCTTTTTTCTAAACCAAAACTCACTACCCCTAAAGTTAGAAGCTAAAGGAAAAAACCAAACACCAAAAACCTGTGCCAGGTTGGCTGCTAGCACGTAATACAGCAAACAGGTAAAATGTTCCCATACACAGTCATGCCTCAGGCACAACCTCTAAGTGATCAGAGACCATCCCCTGGGCTTTGCCAAACACACAGCAGGTTGAATGCAAAGGGCAATGAAGGTATTTGTTTAAAGTTCTGCACATGCTTTTTCTTTATCTCTCTGCCTATTACATTCTACCAAGCCAGTGATTTTCCAAGCAGGGTGCATCTGGAAGCAACATGAATGCTTTCCTTGTGAGCACTAGAAGTGAAGCACACATAATTACAAAGACAGCTCTTCTGTTGCTTCCTACGTAGAGCAAGAATTCTGATCCCATTTCTTTTTTTTTTTTTAAACCAGATTTCTTGAAATTGAGAGGAATACCACTCAATACAGGATTTCAGAATCTGACAGTTTAAAATAGTATTTGGAGAACTAATAAAAAAGCAACCGAAGATATGTTTGTCCATCATTTACCATAAATCCATTTAGGTTTGAAAAATCCAAGGAACTCCTCATGCTGCACTGATTCTTCTTGCACGACACTCCCTTTATTTTGACACATTCTGTCTTTCAGACTAATAACTACTGGCATCAAACGCCTCTAGTTTTCCAGGATTTGTTTCAGAATTTAATACTGTTCTTTTACATTTTATTTCTGACTTTTTCCTCACTTTTCTATTCCTCCTTGATTTTGATTAAATTTTAGCTTGCTAGAGATTTTTGAGAGAATTTTTCCACACCTTCTTTCAAAATAGTCTCCAGTGATGGGAAAAGATATTCTACACTACTCTTGCTTCCCCTTACTGGCTGGTTCAATTCTTGTGCCTTTCAGATTTTTATGAATTATGCTGATTCAGGGCCTGATCCTGTTCTTAGTCACAAAGGCATTTAACCACTGGATTCAGAGAGAACAAAATGCTAGTGTGACCCAATGATGCAGCCATTAGCTTACTTTATTTGTGGCTACTATGGTATTTATTCCTAATTTACATCACAAGAAGAGAATCAGATCCAACAAGCTTGAAACTTGATTAAAAAACCCATTAAGTTTATTTTGTTGCTAAATAGCTAGGACCTGATATCACATCAGAATAGAACACTTGTAAATTCTGGGACCTCCTTAGCTCTGCTGCTGCTTTCCCCCATTGCCTTCTACCATGTCTCCACACATTTATCAAATTGTTGTTTCCACTCACCAACTGTCAGGTAAAACTATGGCACTTAATAGGAAGCGTAGCAATGAAAGACCCCTTACGCATTTTTTTTCCCTAGGCTCACTTGCAAAGGCGCTGAAATGGTCCCAGAATGCTACAAGATTTCAAACGCCAAACTGACAAGTCATACTTCCAATGAATGCTCGGCTGTAAATGCTACCCAAGAGGACCTTAAAGATGATGTTGCATCAGTGACAGCTATAATAACTATTTTAATTAAAGAAATACATCTTTGAAGAAAATTGATGACATCGGAGAATAAATTAAATGCATGAACTCTTGCAAGCATGAAAGGGGACATTAAAAAGTAGGGATTAATGAGGGTATTTTTGAATTTTTAGAACATCTGTTCAATGCTAAATTTATGCATCTTTGGAAAAAGCTTTTAAAAATTCTCAATTCCTCAGTGATGTCTTTACCAATTCTCAGTTCATACTGTCACTGGTCTTAGGAGCAAAGGAACTATAGTGATCATCTGGTTTGATCTGAATCAGTAGGAGGAAATGCTTCTGTTCTACAAGGCACATGCAAATGCTCAGATATTTACAGAATGCAGGAATTCAAGAAATCCGATGCCTATATACACAATAGCTGAGAGAGGGTTCAGTATTCATTAAATGAAAGTACTCATTTTGAGTAGTGTTTTCCTGCCAACATTTAAGAATTATTTGGAAGAATCAATATAGTTTTTGAATAGAATGGTGATGCAATGAGCCTCCAAGAAGTAAAATGTAATTATTTATTCAGAATTATTAATTAAAACATGGCTTCCCTTAGAGCTCCTTTGTCCCACAATTTTTGAAGTTGGATATTGAAATATATACTAGCTTAGTTTATTTACTAGCTTAGTTTTTCTGTTTTCCAGCTCTCGTTTTTAGGGTAAATGCATATAATCAAGACTTCATGTACAAGAAATATCGATACAGGAAATATCGATTGGCGCAGAGTTTACAGAGAGAGATCTTTTCCTTATTTGTGCTGATTTCCTGATTTTGAAAAGTTCCCTAAGTTTCTGTTTTTGTAACTCCATCTTTAGCTACTCAAATTTCCCCATACTTCTTTCAGTGGAAATGACTGAAGTGTATTTTATCAGGGAAGAGGCAGGGATGTTTTTAATGATTGAATATTATTCTTTGAGACATTTTCTTAATTATGATGATTGTCCAGTATCCACATGTATCATAATGGATGTTTCATTTTAAACACCCCAGTAAGCTAAGAACCACATATACAGTAGAGCTATTACCTTCCTTAAATATCATTTATGTTTACAATGAAGATGCAAAATAAGCTAACAGAATAGCATAAAACTAAAGTTACCTGTAGGCATAAGGCCTGATTTTCCCATGTTTATAGAACATGAGACCATGAGTGAATGCAAGATGCGTCTCACATTATAGCTGCAAGTCTTACTGAAAGTTCCTGTATCTTGTGTATTTAAAGTATGTCTTTTGGCATATGTAAATATCCTATCATCAGACAGCATTAATTTTATTTGGACTCAGTGAAAATTTAGCTTACCAAAAAAGCCCTAGAGAGTTAAAATTATATTGAAACTATCCATTTACAAACTCAACCTATAGCAGAAGTTCTAACTTTTGTTGGTAATTATTTGATAAATCATGACAAGTAACCTGTTGGCCATGAAATATTTACTCAGTTTGCACACTACATGAAATAATCCCTAGATATCATACTGACTGCCCTGAATTTCCTTTAGGTCATTAGCTAGGAAAAAAGTCTGTCTGTTGATTCTCGATAATTATACCTTCCTGAAGATAATTAGTTATTTTTCTTCAATTAAAACTGAGGAAATACAGAATAGAACATTTACTTCAGTTAAAATTTAGTGAAATTCATTCCATGATAATAATTACTTCCCAAAGGGAGAGTAGCTCATTTATAGCGTATATACACAACTATTATTCTGGTTTGGCAGCTTCACCTAAATTTAGTTTAGCAATATTATTCCCTCCCTCATCAAGCTAACTTTGACACACAGGGCTACTGGAATGCTCACTGACTTTCAAAGAATTTTATCTCTTTGCACATTTGTGAACAGCACAAATTCTTTTTAAGCCTTGGATAATGCTTCTGTAGGCCTTTGCATTATCTTCAGTGACCAGAATTGCCCAGCTCTTGGCTCCTGTTTGATATAGCACTTCAAACAATAGATGTCTACTGGACATTTGAGCAGATGCTGATTATTTACATCTCAATGAGACCTGCTGTGTGTTTTTTCAATCATGAATGAATAGAAGCTTGTTGCAAATCTCGTATCAAACAGCAACAGCAGAAAAATGAAAGTAGTGACACAGGTAGGCTACAGACATCGCATAGAAGGGCTTGGGTTAAATGGCAGTTACTTTCAATGTGTAAGGCCTCCATTAAGCCCCTTCTACACAATTTTGGAAGTGCGGAAGGCCTGTAAAATACTTTGAAATGTGAATCACACCCCATGAGATGAGCTCTTTTTTTTTTTTTTTTACTGTCTTCTCACTTACTAAAATTTTCGGATTTTTTTTTTGTACATTATAATCAATATGCTTTGCCCTCTTTTGGAAATTCAAACTTCTTGGAAGATTGAAGTTCAACAGTGTTCCCAGTGCAGCACCAACAAGAATTTATTCACTAGCTTGGCACGTCTCACTGGTTTGTCCTGCCACTACTCACTTAACTCTAATCTGTACAGTTCACAGAAGTTAAGTTGGATTCAAAACTGCCTGGGCCACATTTATTTGAGCCTGATCTTTCAGTCAACTAGTTTCTTCCTTACTTCAATCCATAAAATCTTCAACCTCAAAAAAAAAAATTCATTCATGAAGATAAACAAATGTCACAATTTCACCATCTTCTGCAGTAAGTACAAAACTCTGATTTTTTTTCTGATAGCAAGAAATGCCAAAACATACTTGCAAGAGACTAGTTACATCACTCATAAAGGTGCTCACATATTACTCCGAAACCCAATACAGATGAGTCCAGAAAAAGTCTGATATATATATCTTTAATAGATCAGTTGCCAGCACTACTATAGCTAGTGGGCTTGTTACATTAATGACGATAGAGATATTAGACTTGAGGCATCTTTCCTTCTGTGGCTCCAATCTAAAGGTTTTATAATGTTTTTTTTCACCTCTTTAAATCCACCAAAGTATTGAACAGAGTTTGAGAGTTCTAAGCTCCAATCCACTGCCCTTTATAAACTCCCTACTACCATTCACTTAGTTTTACATTTTATTAAGTTTTCCTCAACATAATTTGTACTCACATGTGTGCACTTAGGCACATAAAACAGTGTTTAAAAGTAGCATTTACAGAATTTTATGGCAATTCATAGCAGGCTAATGAATTCAGCCATCTTTGGGCAGGAAGCACTGCCAGCCACAAAGTTTTTATGTGACTATCTTTGCTGCTTCAAGAAAACTAGAAGGCATTTTTTAGCTAAATGATTCTGTGGTACTCTCATTGATGATGTATAACTCCATTTACAGTTGTAATCTGGGTAACAAAATGAATAATCCATCATTGTACTATGAATAGTAAATTAACGCAGATAAAAGTGTTGAACATCCAATCAGAATCATTAAGTAACCAGAAGACTAAGATTGGTGAGGACACAGTGGAAGCAATTATAACTAATGAATACATTAACTTCAGGCATGGGAACAGCATGGCTGATATTCTAGTCCATCAAAATAAAATTAGATTGGGGGTGAACAGACACAATATGGAACAGTCTCTGAAAATAACCAATTATCCATGAATATAATTATTTTGAAGAGAAAGCTTCCTAGCAATGATATATATTACATCACAGAAGACCTGGTGGGTTCCCTGAAGGAGGTGCTGTGTTAAAGAGCAGAATAAAGACAAGCGCTAAAGAGTATGCTGCAACAAGTGAACACATCAGCATCGCAAGGGGTGGGGGAGAAGGAAAGACAAAATAAGTTACAAAGACTTTTCCATAGAATCCCAAAATTGTTAATTAGCTGCTGTGAAGATCATGGACTATGCATTATACTAATTACATCAGTTAACATGCAATGTAATAATGTAGTATCACATTGGTTGAAGAGCCTTAGCAGAGTCAAACTGGTTGCCAAAACCCAAAATATTTAAATGCTTTTGTCTGTACACCTATTGTGAAAGAGGATCACTGAGCTTATGTTAAAAAAAAAGTTAATCCCCTCAAGCATAAACGTTTTACATGTACATTATTGCTTTGCTGTCTTACAAAAAGTGCTTCAGGTTATACCAACATCTACCTATTCACCAAGTCTCCTACTACAGTCTAGAGTCTACCAGTGTAACTATACTTTATTTCCATGAGAAACAAAGTAAAATCATCTTCGAGTTTGCATGTGTAGCTCTTCTACTTATTCCAACAAGTTGTGAAATCTCTGCATACCAGAGCAGGTAATGCTTTTTTGCATCCATGATGCAGCAATATTTATTGACAACCTCAAGTAAGGTCCAAATTTGATTCAACTGTTGTGCCACAAATCCCTGTCAGACATCTCTTCTTCTGACTGCACTCTGCAGGCTGTGTAGGGTTGAAACAGTTATCCAATCATTGCATTAAATAATTCATCCCTCCATCCAATTAAATGTCTGGCCCTTCCACACAAGTGCAGCGAACAGTTTGTTTACATAAAAATCACCAGATTAGGTTTTTAAGTCATTTTATAATAATATTCAGTTTTCCAGCATTTAAGAAATGAGATATTGTTTACTTGTTCATTATTCTAGACACTATAAAACACATCTCAAAGATGGAACAAAATCAGGGCAAGAATTAAAGCATAAGCTTCCACTAGAAGAGACACAGACTGTATGTTCATGCTTGCAACAACTTCACTATGAATTAATTTAGATCCATTTTTAAGTATTTTACAGTTGTGGTAGGTGCTGAAAATTAGACATTAAGGCATGTGCATTAGGCATTTGCAGTAAATTCTGGAGTCACGTTATTTTCATCACAAAAGTAGATGTCCAGCAGTATGAAAGCTGGAAGCAGAACCAATGACTACTTCTGCAAATTTGGACTGAAGTCATTGATGCTGTGTTATGCATTAGTGGTAGCTCATTTCCAGTCTCTAGTTATTTCAGAATCAAAGAACCCCACCCACACTCGAACAGCAGATTTTTGAAAGTTTTAGAATTTGGCAGCCCTCAGTCATGAATCTACTCATGCAGCCAGATCTTCTAAAAATCTAGCTTGTATGCCTAAATAAAATGCGAAGATTTTCAGGAACGTTTGTCATCTGATGCCTTACATCTTATTATAAATGGCCACCAACAAGTAACTATTAACTATTCAGTTGCAAAATGCTGTACACTACAGCAGTATAATTTCTTTTCCAAGGCTTATTTTTTCTGAATTCCAAATGAGCTTTACATAACAGCCAAGCTGGAATTACCTTAATTAAGAATAACAGTGAAAGATTGATTTTACTTAGCTGAAATAACTTGACAACATCTTCCTTGTAACCAGTTACCTGTCAGTTTTTAATGGGCTGGTAATTACTCATTTTATCTTAAGGCAAACAGTACTAATAAAGTTTTAAAAACATTGTTACTGCAGAGCTATTATTTTTTTTGTGGGCCTAATACACAAGTAATTATGTCATAAAACTGGAAAAAACTCTCAGCTTGATACATTAGCTTATTCTGGTTTTGACAATATGATTAAAATTGCTATGAATCTTTCTCCCCCCACAATTTACTCCAGAGTAAAAGTGCTGAGTATTGCTATTTATAATCTAAGGTTTCTGTGAACAAAAATGAACAGTTTACAATATGAAAGGTGGTAAAAATATCTAGAATGAGATGGGGGGAAAAGCATTACTAATTTGAAGATGGTTACAATGGAGCTGGAGACCTTCAGGCTTCAGATCTCCTGAAGAAGCAGGCATCAAAATCCTTAGGAGCTGAGTCTCCAAATCTCCTAACACCTGAATCTTCTGACTTTTTTTTTTTAATAGATGATCTCCCAAAACAAAAAAACAGAGCCTTAGCAGATTTAATCAGACACAGATGTAAATAGAACTGATTACATCAACTGGACACGTGGTTAGTGTTTTGCTCCTATGAGGCAATTAAAATACATGTTCTGGTCCCTTCTACCTGGTTGTTAGACTATATTCTGACTTCCAGCTTCAACAATTACAAAAACCTCCTAGGTTTTATAGTCTTTTATAACCTCCTGGTTACAAAAAAAAAAAAAAAATTTCAGCCTTTTCTACCACAGCAAACTGGAAAACTGACACAAAGCACTTTTCACCTTGTCCCATCAATCTAAATATGAAGCAGGAAGAACATACCTTAATTTTTAGATGTATATGTCAGTTTGTACAACTGTCACAAGAATCTTGACTTGTAAATGCTATAGATCTGATATGGACGTCACTGACAGGACGTCACTGATATCCCCGTCACAGACGGGAATGAATACACGACACTAAGCTGTCATTTTTATAGTTACTTTTCTGTTCATTATCATGCTTTAAAATTGACAACCCATTGGTTTTTTTTATTCTCCAGCTATCACAAATACTTTTTTTTTATGCCTAGCCTACGCACATTTCCATTGGTTTTGGATAATAAGCCTTTTCTTCCTCTCATTATTGATCAATAACTTGAAATTCCCTAGTTTTAGCAGACTATTCTTAGTATTTTGAAGTATTCTTATATATTTCCTAAAGTACGATGAACTCAATATGACAGACCCCCTACTAAAGTCCAGCTACTTGGGCCTTTTCTTTTCAAGTGTCTTTTCCCAAAGTGAGAAAATCAAATATATTTTATAGCAGAGATCACATCAAATTAAGAAACCCACATTATCCCAGAAAAGAGTAAGAAAGCTCAAGAGCTGACCCCATGCATCACTCATGAACAACTGTCCCATAGCTACTAAGCAACACATTTTCTTTTGAAAATCAAAATTAGTTCTGATGATGTGTACAAAGGAAGCCTTACATTGTGAAGCGATCAGAATAGTGTGAATCTGCTAACATTTCCATTGCTCTGAGCCATTTTTCTTATGCTAACATCTCATTTAACCAGGCCACTTTCCTTCCACTGTCTGCCTTTACAGCAGTTGATATTCTAGCCTTTAAATACTGTTATTTCAAGTATACCATACATTCACTGCTTACTGTAGAAAAGAGTCATTGAGGCGAAGGTCTTCGCACACCAAGGTGTGTTTACATTTTTTAAATAGTGATGAGTACAGCAGAAGATTTCCTTAGTGAGAGAAAATATATCCACTTCAACACTTGTATAAGCTTTACTGATGGGTAACAAACAAACTGTTCAAGGCTGAGTTTGACTGTTAAAGTGAAGGACATGATAGACTGGAGCTATCCAAAGAGATACTATTATGGCATCAAATTTGTGAAAAGAAACTCAAAAAACACCTTTCTCTTGTGAAGTGGAAATGAAGAGGAGCAAGCAATGAATTTCTGTCTTACTTTAAAATATAGGTATCAGATACCCTTATTTTCAGCAGTGGCTGAGCCATAGCTACCAGACTTACACAGGGAAAGTAAATGCAATGAAGGAAATGAATGCTCATCTAAGTTCTCATTAAGGAGACATTATTTTTCCTGTTTAAAATAATTAACTATTTTTTATTTTTCCTCCTGCAAATTACATAAATACTAAAATCCCATTGGATTAGGGCTACTGAGACTAACTGTTAACTTTCTTACATATTTACTTATTTTGAAAACACAGATGAAATATCTATGTGGTTAAAATAGAGCACCTAGCAGAACAGAGCCATATTAAAGACTGGGTGAGCCCAGGGGATACTGCTTATTATTTACTGATGTAACTCCTAAGTTCAGGCAACAAGATTGGCCCCACTGTAGTTGGTATAAAATATATATGTATATATTAAACATCTTTACCACTTGCCATCACTAGCTGAACTAGATGCTTTCTCCGAACAGAAGCCTGACTGCTACACTGGAATACATGAGAAACACTTCCTATACCCTTGTTTGCCTTCCATAGGTCTCTATAGAAAGAGTTAGTCACCAGTAGGTCCTTTTCATATTTTCCTTATACTGCTCATTAGCTTCATGTGTGCATGCAACAATTGCCTGTAGTGGGCCTACTAAGCCTATTCTATGTGGAGAAAGGCATTGTTTCACCTTAATTTAAGCACAAACACAGCTTATTTTTTATTCCTTTCAATGCTAGAGTGGTGATGATGTTTTCAGACCTGGGATTTTGATATTCTTGCACAAAATCAGTCATCTAGTACACCATGCAGATCTGCCATGGGGAATTATGGGATGGACCACTATTATCCTTTGCATAAGTAACAGACTAAAGTATGTGTTTTCTAAATATGTAGAAAAGACAGTAGCAGCAGTTAACATTTATCTTTAAACCTTTGCAGGAAAACTTACTGTTTATCATTTGAGATTTCTTGTAACCTCAGGATAATGTAAAGAGGGTAAGTTTTGCAGCTGGAATTTACTTATCTCTTCCTATTGTAAAGAAAAATATTTGATGGCAATCTTATGTAGAGCTTCAGGAAATCTGAGATAATTTGTTTTAAAAATCTCCAATCTTACAAGTTTTAACTACTTTAAACTCACACCTATCCCTTTTAAATATGTAACTGTGATGAGGTTTTGCCACACATTTTTTCAGTAGAATACGTATTTTAACTCAAGTTTATTTCTTCTTCAAAATCAAATGCAACTTTACAGTTTCAGTTCCCATGTAGTTCTACAAAACAAATAATGATAGCGCTTCTCAAAGGCTCCTCTCACATATGAATTAGGCGCTGAAAACCCTCACGAAAGATGCACCCCACTGCAGGCTGCTTACACAAAGATCTGTGTAAAATCGTATCTTTACTTCAATGTTTGAGATATATGATTACACGTTTCACTACAAGACAACCATTCCAAACCCTTTTAAAGTCAATTACAGGACTTTCACCGGTTTTAGTGAAATCCAGTTCATTTATCCCTAAATATCATGTCCACGCTGTTTTGGACTGTGCAGAATCAGGAACATTTAGGTTGAAGCTGCACTGATATCAGTGAAAATTCTTTATTTTTCACAATTTAAATTGACCCATTTTCAGTTGAGAGGAATTCACTTCGACAAATCATGGCATGAACTGCATAGCCTCATTCATGTATCATTTTGAAAGATTTCCATGACCTACCACAATTAAAGTGTTGCCACTTGCCAAACATCATGTAGATGTTCTACTTGGAAGGGTGATTTGAAGTACACTTGACACTTGCTGTAGAAAATAAAATGAAAATGTCTAAATAGAAATAGCTCTGTGTCTACATTTTATTGCAATCAGCCAGAAACAAACAAGAGAAAAACGTATTTGTCTTTTCTATACTCCTAATCATAAAAACTGCCTTCATCTGAAGCCTATACTTAACCTTTTTGTATTATTGTAATTTGCTGAAAATCAGAAACATTGAAACATGAAATTGGGCTTAAAAATGTTCTTGCTTATCTAAAAGGAAGTGCATCATGCAGCATCAGACATTTCATTATAGTAATATTTTTCTTCTCTCTTTTTCTCTTGGATCTTTGCCCTTCTGTAATTACACAACATTAATTTCTCCTCAAACAAAAAGCCAGATGTTTGCAGGCTCTGATCTCAGACTGATTTTCTGCTAAAAGCATCAAGTCCGGCATTAGCTACTAATGGGTGTTTTCCTTCCATTAACTTGGATACAGGTAGCACTCCCAGAAGAAGGAGCTGTCAGCATCCAGTTTTGAATTATATTTTCTAGGAAGACATGAACCATTAGACCATGGTCAGGGTCTAGACACGCGCTCAAATAAATACCAAATACACATTCAGGTAAGATTTGGGGTTTTTTTTGGTCACAAACCAATTCTGGAACAGTTAAAAGGCTCTTTCTGTGAATTGGTTAGTGTAATTACCTTATTACTATGAAAGCTAATTTGTAAAAATTGTTTTTTTCATTATTGCAGTGGTGTGGAGGGTTTAGTCAGAACCATTCAGATTTGGAATAATTCTCTCCTGCAACGTTTTGTGGTCTACACTTGTGTATGAGTCACCACTAG
>NW_008825076.1:6717156-6749825 GCF_000699105.1 Pygoscelis adeliae
CTTTCTTACATTATAACAAGCTGAGTATTTAGTCTGGGACAGAGAAACTTATCAGATGCTTATATGAGATAAAGCTTCAAATCCCTGTCTGAATCTGTCTTCAACCCAGAATTCTCATATACATCTCAAAAGTTAGTTCTTTCTCCATGTAGCCACAAAAATTTCAAAGACCCTTTTCTTTTCCTTAAAAATGGGAAAATTTCACACAATGAGGGAAAAGATGCCTTCTGCTGAAACATACCAATGCTATTCTCAGTGCTTCTGCTTCCCATAACAATGGTCCAAGTATTACTACTTTGGCTGCTACCAACATCACCCCAGCCACGTTAAGGGATCTTGTATGAATATAGTGTCAAGACATCACCATACAATTCTGCAGGTAAACGATACAGTTGCCATCATTTCAATGGATTTTTATGTAAGCTCCATTTTTCAGAAATGATTCCCCTGACAGTCTGAGTTAGTGGATAGTACTCAAAATCTACACAATGGAAGTGAATCCAAGAGTGATTTACATATGTACAGAAAGTCCGCTGTCATTAGTACTAAACTGGCCAGCGGCAAAACAGTACAGCCAAGTCTAATTTTAGTGATCTTGAAATTCCTGACTGAATTGTTATCAAAACCTGAAAATCTGAAAACAGAAAGGATTTGTATACATTGATTTAGGGGAAAACTTCAGCAATCTGCCTTAATAACTACATGAATCTGAAATTATTGTAAAAATCTGAATATAAAATATTGATCAAGACTTACTGCCTAAAAATATTGGTCTTGTTCAGGCCAATCACATGCTGATATAAAAATGCTTATTATGTTAATTAGGATTGTATTCTTCCTGTATCTTGTTCTATTGTCTTGTTTTACACTTAGGCTTTTAGTTTACATTTTACACTTGGCAAGACCACCATCTCTTCCAGTGTTCCCTGAAAGAAGTTATCTGTACCTTCTTCTGGGAACCTTACCCAGGAAGTTTAGTAAGGATTTTCATCATTAATTTAATAACTCCAGAGGCATGAAATCAGTGTCCTGATGAAGACATTGGAGTGAGATTAGATCTAGCCATTGTACACTATGAAGTGCTGTCCTCCAAGGCTGTCTCAAAGACAGAATACCACTTTGTCTACATTACCCACATGGAGGAGCACCGGAAGGTGGTTCTGGGGCTATGCTGTTGACATCCTGTAGAGGAAACCTGAAGTACATCTGACATTTGGTCCATTATTTTCAGACACGCTTACCTATTCTGCAGAGACTCTGAACTGCCAGCTACTCCATCTTCCCTTTCCAGGAAGTGTCAATGGGAACAACCCTTGCAGATGCCCTAGCATCCTCAAAAGGAGTCTGATATAAGCTGACTTGTGGGCAATAGGGCACTCATAGACTGTCAAAGAATAAAATGGATGCCTGAGGCCAAGCCTAAATACCATACTCGAATATTAACTGACCAAGCAGGCATGGCATGAATGTGCCTAATAAGTCTCAAGTAGGAACCAGACTTCTCTACTAAACTTGAACAAAGGAACTTTGTTCCATATCTTTAAAAAACAGACTTTCATTTAAAAAGGGGGAAATGACATTTCTGCTATCCATTTTCTAGAGCTTTCTGATTTAGTTAGTCTTTTCAGGAATACAAAAAAAAAAAATCACATTTAATCTCATCTACTGATATATTTCTGGAAGTTGTGATGTACGAAACACCACATTAACAAGATAGACTTTGTTAATGGCAGCTTTTTAATGATATTCCAAGAGGCCGTGTCTGCTGTACTAGCATGTATAAATGCAAAGGAATGCATCAGCAATAATAGAAACATAAGGAAACACTTAAAATTAAATTGTGGTGGATCAAAAGTAGACTAGTGCTTCCATTCCCTTTGGATACATTTGTAACATTTAATCTAATCATCATTCAGCAGTAGATACAATTCCAGTCCACATCAAAGCAACTAAAATACTGCTTTGATGGTTTAATAGTAACTGGCAGTGTAATGACAGGTGGCCACAACCACAACCTAATTTGAAACAAGCTGCAATGTTGGTTGAAGACACATAACTCTGAATTCTGTGAAGCATATTTCTTTGAATGAAGTGAGAAATTCAATTGAGACCAGACTACAGTAAATTTTGAGTACTGTGCTTGATACACCTTCCCCATTGATACTGCCTTTAGCAGCTGCTTCAGTGAGTGTATTATTCAACAGCTGCAATAATATTGCTGCTTGTTTAGCACTCATTTTGTATTAATTCAAGAGAATGAATTAAAACTGTCATTGTAATAATTCTACAAGACATCACACAATTGCATTAGCAACTGGGCATGGGCTCTTGAGAAAGTGAGTTAGGATAAACTCAATGCCATCAGCTGCAATGGTGTGTCTTTCACTGCCATGCCCTCATCACTGGACACACTGGATTTTTCCTTACTGGATAGGAAAAGTCACAAGCATCCACTTTAATGAGAAATAATGAAAATACTTTTTTTGCAGTTATTTTTTCTAAGTAGTCTGCTTTGGAAATTCTTCTTTAGCAAAGTCTGTTACCATAACTGTAAGATTGCCAAAACAGGAAAAGATTAATTACATGTGCTAGAAGCTAAAATTACAAGGTACAACAAAAATTGCTCATCTACTCCAAAGTTTCACAGTAGATGAGGCTTTCAAAATATTATGGGTTTGTTATGTAAGGAAATACATGGGATTTTTGCATGCAGTTATACACTTTAGAAATAGTATACCCTGTTTCTAAGCTTAATCTCAATGAAGGCAAAAAGAATCGTTTGGTTGTAAAGGCATTACTCATATATTCAGAGGGCCACAATTTAACACTCTGCTATGCAAAAGAGGCTCTGAAGTCACGAGAGGTCTTTCATGTTTCTCTGCCTCAGCTTTGTAACATGGAGACAATCCTCTGCATCTCAGATTCCACAACAGCAGCAGCCACAGAAGCACTAGCATATTCAGGAGGTTAGAGGCAATGAAGAAAGGTGTAATTTTACAGGGCTATTTAAGCTAACTGCCTTTATTGTGTAATCCAACAGGCTATGCAAAATATCTCTCTCAAATGTGCCTGGAATAGAGAGGTGGGTGAAGGCATGTTCCCCTGCAGTCCAGCCCTTCTGATTATACTTGCACAAGACCAGAGTTTCACATAAATTTCCACAACATTAGTGCAATACTAAGAGCAGCATTTTTATTAGGAAGACATATTCCCCCATCAGCAATAGTAGCAAAATATATTTACCCTTCAAAATATTATCTGTATGGCTTTAAAACATAACTGCTTTGAAATACAGTAGGTTTCTTCAGGGAAATAATGTAAAACATAACAGATTAAAAGGCCCTTTCATGAAGCAATGAATTAGAGCTACTTGTTATCAAAATTCTGTGAGCATTCATTTAGCAGAGAAAAAAATTTGCGAAGATTAATTGGTGGAGACAAAATTTGCTCTTAATAAAAATCCTGTAAACTGAAATGAATCAGAGAATTAATCTCCTACCTGTGTTTTATGCAAACAACACGGGCATATTTGTAGAAATAAGCTGTAAAGAATATATTATCTTGGAGGGTTATGCTACTGAGTTGGACAATTTTTATGGGTGTCAATCAACTTTGAAAGATATTTTTTAAGAAAAATAACTGCCCAGCAACACATTAATAATTACCATAGCAGACAATTTAGAAAGTCTTGACACTGGAATAAAGATTAAACTTCAGTTAAATGAGTTGTCTCTAAAGTTGTTATAAAAATCAATGGGTAAACATTCTCTGCCCTTCTGAAGTTCCTATCTTTCTATTTTTTCAGGATTTGCACAAAATTGTAGGCAACTTACGAGATCAAGGATCTTCAGATTTTTACTGTACACCGTACTTCATAAAGCCCTCCTCTTAATCAGACATTTTTGTGTTGTAACAGTTAAGAGTTTTGCTATGGAGGCCAGAAAAAAAAAATGCACTATGTATTTTTCTTTTAGTTTGATTTTGAAATTTTGCAGTTTGACATTTCAGAGGAAAAAGTATGGACTGATCAATAGAATTACAGACACTGGAAACAGTTCAATGTGTTTTACTTTAAAACACACTCCTTTTTGATACCTATGTTGTCCTTTGCATTGCTGCAAAACACATACCACCTTGCAAGTAACATTTTAAATGAGTTTATTGCACTGTGCTATATAATATTAAAAAAGGGTAATAATGGATTTGGATTTATTTAAAACTCTAAAATCCCAATAAATGACAAAGTGCACACAACAGAGAAGGCATTATTATGCTATAAATTACATTGCTTTCAAGCTCAGGAATTTGAGACTAATTAAGAAAGCTTTAGAAATGTAGAAAGGCCAATAACATTGCACAGGATGTTAAGGGATCAATTTTGGGGTTTTGTGCATAGTTTCAAGTTGTGGGCAATTAATGATCTCACTCTTCCAAGAAGCCTTCCAAATCACCTGGGAATACCGTTATTGAACTGCTATTTTGGAGAAAAAAGTGTGCACCTTTCTAACCCACAGCTGGAGGACTGCACAATACTTTGGCTGATCCTCCCCTAGAAACCCTTCCCACCGGCTCCTAATGTGCATTTTTCATTTTGGTTTTGATGAATTGGAGGACAGTAATAAACTGACTTATCCAGACAATGAAAGAGAGGAACCCCAACTTAAAATGAAAAAAACCAACTATTAGAATCTAGTCAGGCAGGTACCACATTTTGGAAAGTTTTGAAATTGGCAAGAAGTTATAATCTAGAGAGTCTTCAGGAAGATAACGTACTATAAATCTATACAATGTTTTAAAAGAAGCTTCAGGGTTAGTCCCTCAGTCATTATAAACATCTACCATGTTTGTTCATTAGCAACGGAAACACGGAAGTACTTGCTAGGAGAACTTCCAGTAGCACTGCTCTCTCCCAGATGACAGAAGCCCATATGTTGCATAACTTTTAATGGAGCTGAGCTGTACCGCCACACAAATGGGTGTGTGTGTGTAACAATGTTCTGACATTTTTGTTGTATTTTTTTTGTTTAAACCTAAAGCAGAAGAAAACAAAGGCTTTAATCTGGTCCCCCTAATACACAAGTGGTACCATTCTCCCATAGCTGGTATGATAAGTCATCCCAATATATAAACAGTTTCCATACAATCAGAATGAAAGCTCTTCAGACAAACCAACAATTTTGCAGGCCCAGCCATCAAAAGAAGTTCATCACATGCAACAGAGATTTTACACATACAATAATCTTTCATTCTGTTTTATGTTACTTTATGCTAAACTTAAAAGACTGCCATCACAGACCTTTGGAAATTTCTGGCTTCAGTTAAACCCTGGAGTACAGGATGAATGTTCAAGCTACATTTTTGTACCTTTTAAACAGCTTTACTGAAGAACATTCACAACGGAAGGTGAACCACAGGGGTTCTAAAAAGAATTGGAAAAGTTTAATTGTTACTTAAAACGACCAATTAAAATAAAGCAGTTTCCTAAAGCCTTTTTCTTCTACTGTAGAGACATAATTAACTGTAATACTGTCATGTGCCCTCATTTTCAACCTGAGAACCATAACCCAGATCCCAACCCATTATCTTCTTAGCTTATAACAGGGAACTTGTTCTTAAGTGAAGCTATATACTGAATCCTTTACACACCTGCCAGGAAATTATGATGTAAGATTGACATACTCATGTTACTGGCAGGTACTTAATACAAATCTTACACTCCACACAAAAGCACCCCAAAACAAAACCCAAGAACCTTGAACATTAGTTATATATTCTTCACTTAATTTTTATGAGCACTTAGCAAGTTACTCTATTTTGATTTCTTTCTTGAAGTCTAATTATTCCATACATACTTTCATATTTTGTCTGATTTGCAGTTGTACTTCTCATTATCATTTTGTGAGGCTATGCTGCTATTTCCTCTGGTTTCATTCTCTCTTTTATGTTTCACTTGTACAAAATTAATTACATTGTACCTTCAAGCATAATTTTAACAGTGTCTCCATTGCACTGTGTCTGCCTTTAACTAATACTCTTCCAATGTAGGTTTTAGAGCCAAATGGTGCAATATTCCAAGAATCAAAGAAACAAAAGATCTAACAAAGCTTAAATGAAAGAACCAGACAAAGCAGCAGACAATGTATTCTCATTTGAAAAATGCCACTTCAATTTTATTTTAGATAGTAGAACCAAAGAAGATTGTTTCTACTTTCTCCTCATTCATCACCAAACTTTGTGGTTAGGCTCACTCCAATCTGGGAGTAAATCTGTAATTTATGAAAGGAGATTAATTTCTCAGTTGTATGCCTATCTATTACAACTCCCTAATCCGCATCCCTATGGTAGGATTTTTTTTTTTTTTTAAAAAGACCTGGCAAGTCATGGAGCTCCCCCATCAAAGACAATATTCATGCACTCTCTCAAAAAACATCGAGGCAAATAACACTGAGTTCTCTTGCTTGTCTATTCAAGAGGGCAATAGGAAAGGAATATTCCATGGATTGGCCTATTTGCACATTTTTTGAAATGCATAGTGTTCTCTAACCATTGATCTAATACATATTCAGCCAGGAACTTAAGCCTACCACAGACACTGAGGTATATAATTGTAGTTATATAGGACTTTGGATATTTTAGACTCATTCAGATCTTTGGGTTTCAGGGACTTCAAAGTGAAGCCTTGGGTGTTTCCTGTTCCTATTAGGCAGAAAATGGTTTTTACTGAGGTCAGGAGTTTTCTTACCACATTAAGTTTCCAAAATTCATTTTCAACATATAGCAAGCATGAACAAAAGTGAGCTTTTACAACTTTCTAATCAGTAAAAAACATTTTGTCAGCTGTATACAGCTATTTACTTAAGTGAACTCAGGTAAGTACCAAGATCTAAACTGCACTTTCAGTTAGATATTCAGATAAAGGTGACAATGGGATTGGTTAAAAATAAGTATCTTTCACAGTTGCAGAACCTATTGAGCAACAGTGCTTATATATATTTATTATACTGACTTTATTATGCACAAAGGTGGTGCATGGTTTTTCAATAAGACCATTTTCTGGGCCATAATAAACAGAATATTTGTGAAGGAGACCATTATAGGTAACTAAAACATTAGGGATTTAGTTCTGTTGGATGGAGGCACTCAGTTTTAAAACAAAAGTATGTGTTTCAATTTTGTTTTTTTTATTTGCATTTGTGATTTAAAGGAATCAAATTAAAATTATTTTCACTTAAAAAAGAAGGGGGTTGTCTGACAATTATTGTGATGGAATATATTTTTAATGGGGACAAAGCCTGTCCTGGGATTCACATGAATTGCTATCACTGACTTTGATCAGCACTATATCCACACATCAAAAGACATAACTTGTTCTAAATCACTTTTGCTCATTGTTTGATAAGCACTAGTCAGTTGAAATGGAGTTTGCACACTGCAATCACCTGCCTACATTGATCTGAATTATGCAGAAGTCAGCTGAAACATAAGTTTCTGGATTTTTATTTGTTTAATTTTATGAAGACAAGCAAGCTTTGAAGCACTGTACGTAGAAAAGAATCAAATAAGCTTTGTAATAGAATAAGAGGTAAAGGAAACAAAACTAGGTGGGTCATATTTAGAGCCCAGCAAACTTGACAATGTCTCTTTAAGGTGAAGGAATAATAGAGTTAGTCAAAGTTCCACCTTTCATGGTCTTATAATGTCAAGAGAACAGTATTTCAAAGCAAGACGTTACACAGGCAGTCTTTTCAAGAACACAAAAACTTTGATTTCAGAAACAAATGAAAGGAAAAATGTGACTCTGTGAAACAAAGCACTCCACATATATTTTTAGTGCCATGTGTTCAGACTAAAGGGCCATATGCCCTCACATTAGTTAATGCAGGAAAAAAGGCATTTCCAAATCACCTTTGAAATTTCCGTTCTTAGACAGTAAATTTGAAACTGGCCAGTAGGCAGGGGCCAGAACCACATTTTGAAACATTAAATACCTTAAAGCACCTTTTGTATCTCAATTTTGCTTTCATCCCTGAATCTTTTTCTTTGAAGATTTAACAATGGACCATCTCTTTTTTTTCCCCCCCTCCTGCAGCTTCCTTCTAAGCCCTAAAGGGGAACTTTCCATACAGTCAAAAATATGGCAGTTATTTTTCATATGCCAAAAATCAAAATGTTCAGAGAAAATAAAGATTCAATTTAAATACCTCGCATACACTGTCGATGTGGTTGAATTACACTCTTTTCCCTTTAACCTCTGCTAATATTTGTTCTTCTAACAAAGGCAATAGTCATAATAGTGTTATATCACTGTGAATCCAGAATATATTCCTTTTGCCTCAATATCATAGCAATGAGCACTTTCACACAAACGTATTTCGTGCCTCAATAACTTTTATTGTTTATGGGACAAACATTAATTAATAAATGCAACATTCCACAGAAAGAATAATATTCTTTGGGTAGTAATACACTGCAGCTACAGAGTGTTCACAGAACTTGTCAAAATGAAGATAAGGCCAAAAGCCTCACATGATACGTTACCGATACTCTCTGCTACAGTCTGACAAAAGGGGCAGATCCTCTTGACATCTATAGGCATAAATAGTGTTATAAGACCTATAATGCCGCAGAATAGATCAAAGACAGTAGAACACCTGGTTCCAGTGTCTTTTCACTGATTTGAGATCACTGGTTTAGGTGTCATTATTGGAAGAACAAGGTATCATTTCAGAGGCATTCACGTGGCAGACCTTCATGAAGGAGAAACAGATAAGCAGACATTTAAATATCTCTCATCAAGATTACGTAGCTTTTAGAAAGAATATTAAATTCATACCAGTTCTTAGATTGGAAGGCAGACAAAGGTGTGGAATTTCTATAACATGAAACATGAATACAGAGCATGGGAGAGATTGTAAGCAAGAAAGAAAACGAGGGAAATACAAGAGAGATCTTGTTTTTTGTTTGGGAATTATTAGAACATTGGTGAAGGGGGTGTTGGTCAATTATACTATTTAGTTTCAGTTTATTTTAACTTATAATAAAAAACTTTTACCAGTTGTAACATTCCTTTCGACAAGTGCTCAGAACTAAAGGTACACATCATGTCATTCGCATTGATACCTTCGGTGCAACTTCTGCATGGACAGGCTTGGACTACTAGGAAACTTCCTGTTTCTGACTGTTCAGATATATGTACACATTTAAATTTAGCAGCCATGTACCTAACTGGCAAGATTTGGACCTTAATATTTAATATATTTTATACAATCAAACATTGACCCACATCCTCCAAGTTTTTCTTGCAAGAGCTTCAGTTAAATATCATCCGAGGTAAATTTGCTCTAACCCAAACTATTAAATTATCTAGATTAACTGCCCTCCTGGCTCTTGGAAGTTTTCATTAGAGAGAATCATCTTGAAGTTGACTAGGTAGCTGGTTTTTCTGATTAGGTCAACAGATACAGCTTCCACTTCAAACAGTTTTTCATCTTCCATAACAAAACCCATCTTACAGCTTTGTCATCTCCATGGTGACAACCTTTATGACTCCTTAAGCAGTTCCTGTTTCCCTATGTCTAAAAGATTATTTTGTTTACTCAGTCAGGCTCATTGCACAAGCCAGCTCAACTTTCTAGGTCATGCATTACATCAAGTAGTGCAATACTATTAACTGTTTTTCAAGACTAACCTTTTCAAGCATTGCTGCTATTTAACTTTCAACTATTTTTCAAGTATTGTTGATGTTCGAGCTTCAAAGTTCTTCCTGCGCTACAAAAAATCCCAGCTCACACAAACTTTGCTGTGCCCATAAGAGACCAACTGTTTTTGAATTAAGCTTGATGGAATGTGTAGCTTACCATTGGACTGAATGTCCAACGTGTATCACTACTTCTATCAGTACTTTCTCTTCAAGTGTACAAACATCAGATGTTGAAGAGGAAACAGTGACTCCATGACAGAAGAATCCTATGCTGTTGCTATATGTTTACAAATAGCTAGGAAATAAAATTCAGACTATGAACACTATTACCCACAGCATGGTGGGTAAACAGGGAAAGGGTTTTTTGAAGAGGTTACTGGCAAGTTAACCCAAATTAATACAGTTTTCCAAAGAAATCAAACCTTCAAACAGGAATTTAAAATTTCAGCATTTGATTCCCAACCACTGAAATGAATGGTATGCTTCTTATTGACTTGAAGTCAAGATGAAGCCATGCACGTACTGATAAAAAAAAGGAGCTGGCTTAGTAAGGAAATGGAGAGACTGTCTTTACTGAAAAAAGCCTATTTGCTCTCCTCAGAGGAGACAGCAGCCTCCTTTAGACAGCTGCTTATGCAGAATGTAGTTTCATAAGACTGGATTGCAAAACAACCCAACAGGACATTGTGGAAGGATTGCTATTTAGTGAGGAACTGTGAAACAATTCTGACTGATGTGAAATGTCATGATACCTTTGAGAGAATATGCAAAAGATTGATGGAAGCATCAACAACATCATAAAGCAGGAGGAATACTATGATGCAGACTTTCTGTCCTTCAAGTTATGTGAATGCTAATTCTAGGAACTGCAAATCCTACTTTGACAAGAACAGGTAGAGTTTCCAAAGGCAGAGCTGTAGTTTTTTTTCCTGTGAATGCAATTCAAGTAGAGACAGATATTGCAGCTTTCAAAAGAAAATTGCTTGTTCAAATTTGGCTCTAACTGAATGGTGACCAGTTTACAAAGCAAAAAAAGCAGAGTGGTTTTACCTAAACTCAACCATCTGGCTTCAGGAAGACTATTATGAAACTATTTCACATGTATTCAGCTTTTACATTCTCCCACAGTGAGAAAGTGCTCATATTTCTACTCCTACAGCCCTTGAGAACGCACACTAATATTTGGGCCTTCCATCCTCCAGCCATAAGAGATAAAGCAAGGGTCATAGGATTCTATAGCAATTTTTACTGTTTGATGATCACTTAGGCAGAAACTGGTAATGAAGCTTGGATTTGGCCTCTGGTAACTATTTACTTCAAAAATCACCTAGTTTAACTCCATAATCACACAGTATTCCATTAGAATGCACTTCAATACTCATTATTTTACCACTGTGAATTGCTTTTCTATTTGGTGATACCTATAAGAAAGAAAATGTAAGGATATTTTAAAGATACAGCGGTATCTGAGAGCAGCAGCAGCTATGTAACCTTATTCACTTTAGTAATTGAACTGGTGTACACTCTTTGACCAATTACTGCGATAAGCTCATTCTGAGCACCAGGAGACAGATAGATGACATTCTTAAGCACTTGCTGGAATTTTTGAGAATAAAGAGAACATTCTATTAGCTCCCTACTTCCTATTATTTCTTGAGTCACTGGGTCTCATCAACAATGCAACAAGACAATTGCCATGCAGCTTGAAAGAAGAAGGACTTAAGGTTCCAAAGTACAGTAATTCTGGCAAGAATCCCTATTCACAGTCTTCATGATCAAAAATGTCACAATACACTTCACAACAAAATAAGAGTACACAGTGATCTAATGATCATTAGTGGTATGGAATCTGACTCATTTGTCACCCTTAGTGCTACTATCTAATTTAAACTACTTAAACACCTGAAAATCCCTTTTAACCCTTAAATTACATGTTTGAAGCTTAGTCCTTTGGTGAATGACCTAAATTTGGTGAATGTTCACTTGCTCCAAAGCAGAAAGGAAATTTGAGGTCTATGAGCTGTGTTAAACAATCGTTTATGGATACACGTTATATATGTTTGCCAAAACACTAATGATTCAGTGATGTAAGACATTAATCACGTTTACCTATAGAAGAGGCTGATTTGACATTGCACTGGTTCTCAGTTTTGTTTTGGTTTTTTTTTAAACAGAAGCATGAATTTTGTGCCTCCACTAACAATGTAGCACTACAGGCAAGCTCCTCACTGCCTATACCCTCCTCACTGAACCCAGTTTCTTCATATAGGTGTCTAATACTAAATTCTTACTTTCAGCACTGAAGAACTTTCTAAGGTACTGAAAAACCCATAGATTTGAATCAAAATTGTCTATGTAAAACATCTCCAAAGAGAATACTTAAACACCAAAATCTGTATTTAACTAATTACAAGCTTCTGTGTGCATTCAATTGGCAGATCTCTATCTCAGACACATGCAAGGACAGGTCTAACCTAAGAAAAATCAGAT
This sequence comes from Pygoscelis adeliae, assembly GCF_000699105.1. Lineage (NCBI taxonomy): Eukaryota > Metazoa > Chordata > Aves > Sphenisciformes > Spheniscidae > Pygoscelis > Pygoscelis adeliae. Next base: position 6,729,347 of record NW_008825076.1, read on the forward strand.
ACAAGTCTTAACATCATAACTTGATTTTTTTTTTTCTTTTTCAATAAGCATTTTACATGTATTATAGCCTTATGGATATGCCTTGCAGCTACTATTCTGTTAAAGGAAAACATTTTACTTAGGGTCCAGTTCTGAAGTCAGTTTTGTCTATTGCAGAAACACTTCAATTTTACTGCTCATTTCCTTTAATCAAGCATACCACAAAAACGCCTTTTTAGCCATACCACTAGCAGTGTGAACTCTCCCCTGCACCATCTAAGCCTTCAAACAACTCCAGACTACGCCGGATTGTCTCAGATTTAGCTGGCTATTGTAGCTATGCTAAAATACAATCAGAGAAAGAAGCTGTTTATTTTTTCATGTTGCAGCCACAATGCAGTACAACTGACTTTGTTGCTATTGACTAAGTAGTGACATCAGGTCACCTAAGTGAAAGCCAGAGCATATAGATAGCTCAGGTCATGTTCAAACATGGAGAGAAAGAAAAGCCAGAAAAGTCATTGCTTAAACATACCTGTATGCATACCTGTCTACACTATCTACTCTTGTTGATCTACTCTTACAACATGCACATTTCAGTCTCTGTGGAATAGGCTACCAGACAAATAGTTGAAGAACTTCATAAATATACCACTGCAAAACGTCAAAGCTTCAAAATGAGTGAACTAGCAAACTGAATTTAATAACTGAACAACTTCAGCACAACCAAAAAATGCTGTGGAAGGTACATCCCGTCTTTCTTGCTGCAGTTAATTGAACAATTGTGACTCTGCTCTGCATCCAACTAAAAGAGGGCATCTTAAAACAACCCCTCAGCATGAATTACTTTCAGATAGTTCAGAAAACTTAGAGCACTTGGGAGTTAATTTCCAACTTTCCTCACATTTAGCACATGCACATAAGTTCTGGTATGCTTTGATCTTTTCCTTTACAAGATAGGGGCCGGTATTATACAGCACGATTTCTAAAAGAAAAATTAAAGGAAATTAAAGGCACCACTAAAACATGGATATTTTTTTTTTTACTAAAAGGACTCAAATAGGGATAAAACATCTCTTTGGCTCAAAATGGAACTGATCAATTGTTCAACAGTTGGATTTCATGCAGTCTTATTTAATGACGTGCTCTAATGGCAGCCTTTTTATGCTTCATTTCCTAGTGGCAATATACAATGACACAGAGGAAAAGCCATGTAACGTTCTGTAACAGTATCATGGATTGGTGCTAAGATTTAAGGGAAAGAAAGTAGTGCCAAACTGTTACCATTTTTAAGGAAGCAGACTGATGGATGGGTGGTCTGTGCAAACTAACCCCTAGTGGATACAATATGCATTCTTCTGCAGCTGCACAAGCACGCACACTTGCACTTGAAACAAATTAATTTCAGCCATCGAGGGCTCACTTTTCAAGAGCGATACTGAGAAGTTTTACAGGCACAGCTATACACACATGATCATCTGCAATATGTTCACAAGCATACACATCAATAAAATTCTGTTTCCGCATTTGGATGTTCATCTAAAATTATCTGACTTGCTAACTACTACCAACATTTTAATGTGAGCATAATATCAAAGACCAGTTTATTACAAAAAGACAAGCTTCTGATACTTGTGAGGCATTTCCAGAAGGCGGCTGATTTTACCAACATTACATACAATAAAAATATTTATCTGTTAAACTCAAGACATGTAAACTCTTAAAATAAGAGGCATATATAGAAAGATTCAGGCACTTCCAAATAAAGATGGGTGTTTACTTTCCCAACCTATGTATAAAACCAAAAACCAAACTCTTGATGCCAAGATCTTAAAAAGCTAAAAAACTTGACCAACAAAAAGAAAGATGTAAGGTATAATTCTTTTAAATGGTGAAATGTATACTCAGGAATACTAGTTAACTTAGTACACAGGTACAATAAGAGACTTGCTCATACCGCAGAAGGTTCATACTCAAAGGTTTGTAGGTTCATATAGTGAGAACTACCAAGGAACCTGAAGTTGTATTACAATAACCAATGACAGTATCACATGGAAATTCTTAATTTATTTTTCTTAAATCTGATGCTGTCCTTCAAATGCCTTTCCCCTTTGAAATGGCATGCATTAACCACTTCTGCATCTTGCATGACATTTTGATCTCTTGATAGAAGCTAAGCATTTACTGCTCTTTGCTCAGAAGGGCACACTTATTTTGACTATGCAAAAAATCAGCTTTCTGCCATTAGTCAAGTACACTCTCTTTCCTCTGCAGAAGTACATAAGGTCTTACAGTCCTTTTAGTGTCTGCTTTTCCTTCAGGCCCCCTCCTTTTTGTCCCTGACAGCTGAAGAAAGTAGTATACATTTTCATATCCTTGAATAAAGTAAAAATTCAACTTCTTAACTACATGTGTCTCTTTATAGTAATGAAAGGTGGACACCTTCCTGAGCCCTTGTCTCATACATGCATACATTACGTGTACTGACTTTAAAGCACATCAATCTGTTCATGTAAATGAATAACCCACACAAGCAATGAGTTTTCATTATGAAACTGCAAAATTAATTATCCCTTTGATAAATTAATCGTACCACATAACAAAGAAGTCTCACATTTTGTGTAGAAAAGGGCTTTTTACTTTATTTTTTTTATTTGAGTCCTAATTGGCCATTAAGAGAAAGATGCATTCTCCTTTGTCAGTCTTAGATTTATATAACATGCTCCCGTTTTAAATCTCTGAAGGTATCTTCACTCAAAGTCACAGTACATTTAACTAACAGTTTCATTTCAGCCTAAGATCTAAAGGAACTAACATATTTATTAAAGCATTTTGATCCTTCAGAGACAGATTAATGAGAAGCTTGTGACAGTTCAGCATGATAAAATGAGTCAATAAACAGAAATGTGTGCTGACGTTAGATATACTGATCCACAAATAATACAATACATATTTGGTTTGTCACAAAGAAAAATCACTTGAAAAAGCCATCGCTGTGATTAAATGCTTTCTGCTATCTCACAATTTCTACATTCTATAGCAGTTTTCCTTAGAAATTCCCTTGACAAATAAACCAAGCAAGTCTTTTTTATACATAAGGAAATCACAGCTTTGTATGATATCAATATGGAATAATGAGTCATCAAAATGCAGCATGAAAAGGGTTTAAATATTGTATGGATTTTTTGGGTAAAAATAGAGCACTAGATGCCAGAAGTGTTCAATGTTCATTCACTATAAAACAGATGTTCAGGCTTGCCAGACTAGCTGTCATTTACCTATGAATTATTATTTGTATTATGCATTTGTTTTACAGTCACACCTCAAAAATTCAAACAGTTTAATGTGGTTGTCAGTAACAATAGGGGCTCTAGATTTAGACTTGAGATATCCTTTCCTGTCCAACAACTTTCCTCTATTAGAATTAGAGCCTAAAAAGCTAAATATCATTTTACGTCTCAAATAATCCACATGAGTAATAGTTATCATACTCTATTGAGCAGATGTCATGATCTAGCAGCCAGAAGTGACCTTGTAACACAGTTCACCGATTTCTTTATCAATGTAGGTATTATCTGAGCTATCAGTACACTTTATAGACAAAACCAAAATATATGCATGCAGAGGGTCATTATGCCTAATTTGTACACACAGGACAAATGCAAGAACCAGAAAGAACAGAAAGACACTAGACTGAAGGGTCAGACAGCGGTGAATGCTGTCCTATTCTTGTGATGAAAATCACTCTTCCTCTGTCCCTGTTCTTGTCCATTCATTGATTCATATAATGTAAAGGTGAAGCTCAGGAAATACATATACCTGCTTCAAACACATTTCTGCTACTAAACATTGAGTAATGGAGTCAATGGTTTTCTCACTTTCACTGTTTTTACATCAGTGCTGCCAAATGACTTTCTTCATGTCCATTATGATTTATGACATGAGAGAATACTAAAACTAATTTACACTAATAAATGTGAACAGCTCCATTAACATTGATACATATTCCAGTTTACACTAGCAGAGAATCCATACTGGTATACTTTGAGCTATTTCAGAGTATTACCTAATGAAGATAAGAGGTCATTGTGAAAACTAGCAGTGATGGAAAGTTTATAGTAGTCATCCCAAGGTTCCAACTGCTGTACATAAAACTTAATGTAGTGTACTGCATTATACACTAATGCTTAAAATAACGGCTCCTGAGATTCTGGTTGTAATGATCCTGATCTAAATGTGAAAATAACTTGTCTTAATACATTTTTTTCCTCCAGTCATTACTTCCTAATCTACTTTATCTCTCTCTTCATCCAACCCATCAGACTGCTGGGACTTTATACATAGGAGGAACTGGAATGCACCCTACAAGTTGCTCATCTCTTCACACAATGAGATTCGTGCTTGCTTTCTCTAGCACGGATGTAACAGTACCAGTTAATCATACTACATTGAAATACTTACCATGTAACCAAACAATACACAGTAAACAGTAAGAAGCAACAGCAAATTAAGTAGTAAGAGAATAAGTACTCAACTAAAATCCCATAAAATAACTTCAGCTTTGTTCATTAACCAATGTTTTTGAACTCAGCCTGAAACAAATGCCAAATTCATAGTCTAGAACTATTTTTTTCTCAGGAGAGAACAGATAGCCTAGTGGGTGCTGACCTGATGTTGGCATACAAATCAAACTGCCTTCTTAAGTGACTACAGGTGTGTCACTAGGGCCAATCTTTGGCCCAAAACAGTGCCATTTAATTTAGAAGGCTCATTGCTGTAGTCTCTTTCTCAAGGTGATGGTAAGAAAAGCCAGAGGGCTGTTCGGACCTTACAAAGCATGCTTGCTCCATGCCCATGTATTACCAATCATTACAAGCACCTTTGCTATTAACTAAATTTCAGCTCAGATGCCTCTCACCATATTCTGTCTAGTCAAATGTGCAGCTTGAAGAAAGAAATAAAATTCCCACACTTTCAACAGAAATGTTGTAGCATCAAATTTTTTTTTTTCTTCAGGTACAATATGACAACAGTAGTTTACAAAGTTTAAACTTAAGATTATTTTTTGTCCAATCACTTCACCCCAGCAACCAGAGCTATTACATGCAGTTAGCAGTATCAAAAGCTTGTCAATAACAATTAAGTGAATTTTACCTTTCAGAAGGTGGTAAAAATTTAACTTCTAGAATTTCTTGAAACCTTCATCACCTGGGAATGGGTATAATTTGCTGTCTGCATTCTCTCCTCTTGCAGTAGCCATGCAATGAGTTTCTTCATATATAGATGTCCTAAGTTTGGAAATGAAAAGCTGTAAGCCATAAAAACTCTAAAGTTTCTTTTTGTACAGCAGAAACCAGATCCTGCCTTGAACAATAGGAAGATGCACGCTAGAATTACTTCCTGTTGGTTTGGGTTTTTTTTTTTTGAAAGTTACTTTTTTTGCTTCCAAAATACTTAAGCTCTCTTCAAACCCTTCATGCCAATGACTGGAAATATTTGGATATATTTTATTGTCTTCTCATAATGGCATAGAAAGTTAGAGATTTTAAAACTAAGTGATGGTGTCTCATACTTTAGAGACAACTTCAGAAAGTTGCAAAATTTTTACCCTAACTAACTGAATTAAGAAAACAGAACAGTAGTATTAACATTATGCTGATTTATTGTAATAAATGTATTTCTCTACATAGCTACTTATATAATTCCCTTCTTTATAATATCTCAGCAGTGCACAATGCTAATTAATACAACCTTCCAATATCCTAGTTAAGTAGGGAGCCTGGTTCTCCACACATACACATTTAGGAAACAGAAAGATAAAAGGCTCTGATCCAAAGTCAACTGCAGCTAATGCAAAAAGTCCTGCTAGTCCCACTGGCAATTTCTCAACTGCACTGTACTCATAATTAGAAGCAGATGGGTGCTGAAAAGCTAGCCCTGGTAACTAACACATAACCCGGGGTCACATAATGAGTCTGGCTCAATCTGAGAATGGATCTCAAATCTACTGAATTTCTACCCAGGGATTTAATCACAAAACTACTATTCTTAATTTAAAATCAAGAGGTTTTGAAAGAAATATTAGTAAGGTGCTAATTTTTCACTTCAGGGGAATGTATCATTACTCAGCTAACCAGCTTTTTTATTTCAGACCAAATAAGAAACCAAAGTTCTTTGCTATTGTGTTAATTAAGGATTTTTATTCATACCTCTAAGCAATATACTAACCTCTAAATGATATTCCAACTGTAGCCTTAACAGGAATAAAACTAAAGTACAATTAAGGTTTGCAGATCTGCCTATATTGTAGCTTTCTAACTGTAACCTTTCCACCCTGTTCTGTAATTAGTGAACCAGCTCCTAAGTTCTTCAGACACAGGCTTCTGTGTAGAGCTCAAAGGTTCTTTGCAAACTCTAGAACAACCACCCCAAGAAAATAAAGCAATTCTGAACCAGAGAAACAGCAATACTACATACAGCACCTGTCTACCTGTCTCCCATTTGTGGCAATTGAGATTCCTGCCCCCCCCCTCCCCCTTGCTTGTCAGGCCACAGCTTTTAAGTGGATAAAATATAGGTCTTTTTATTTTTCAAATTTCTCACACAGCCCAATTCTTAAAATGAAATCATACATTTCCTTTTATTTCATGTTCCACACTCAGCAGAATAAACCAGATACGCATCCCTTTTGAACACAACTGCAGACAAAAGCAGCTTCTCTCACACCTCAGCTCCTTTAGAAGAGAACTGACACAAGAACCAGTACCTTCTGCAAGGAGGATGTGAGAGTCAGACTTACCTGAAAGCATTACAAGCCACACATGTAACACACGCAACCACCATCTATACTAATTCTCTTGCCATCTGTGAAACCAGGGCTTTGGGTCAAAATCCAAACTCCTTCGTTTCTCCAGGCTCTGGAGCCTATAGCCAGGGATCCACAAACCAACTCCCACAGGGCAGAGGCTTACCAAAAGCCAGACAAATACCTGATACAGTGTTTGAGGGCTCTGGCTGCCTGCCTCTCCCCTGCAGCAGCGCGTGCCCACAGCCACCAACACCTCCTGGGGCAGCACGCCACTCCCCAGGCATGCTGTAACCACATATCAGCCAGGAACAGAGCACTTACAGTCTGCTAGGCTCTGGATCCAGGGCACTGCCACTCACAAGCATGGCTGAAGGCTCAACAACCAAGCCATAGGAGGCCATGGCTCAGCAAGGCCTAGACTAAGTGAGCTAGCTTAGAAGCAGGATAAACCCCTGCCAGCCCCCAGGAACACCCATAGAGACCATCTTAGCTTTATTACCTTCCCACAGCCTGTGAGGTAACAGGGTAAACAGCAACAACTGCTCTGCAAAAAAAATAAATCATACTTTCCCTCAAATTAGAGCCAGCTGGTACTCAGCTGAGCTGGAGCTGCACCTGAGGGAATACAGTCGGCACTTCCTCACAGACCCCAGCAGAGCGAGGGCTCCTAGCACAAGCAACACCTACTCTGTCCCTAAAGCTCTTTGGTGTTTGACTTTCTGCCCTTTTATGTCCTGTTTCCCCTGTCTCTCTGCAGCTATAAATCCTGGAGGGAGAGACCAGGCTAATTCGGGCCCAGAAAGTGAGAGCAGCTGGCTGAGGTAAGTCTGAGAGGGTTTCCTCTCAGGGGAGAAAGAGAGAGGCTGCTGGCTGGTTGTAATTTCAGTCAGTTCTGCTTAGAATGCATTGATTAAGCAAAAATTCAGGTGACATGTTAGATTTTGTTGTAAAAAAAGCATCTAGGAGCATTCTTCAGCAGGGCTATGCTGTGGTAAAGGCAGCACTGTCAAGTAAGCTTGCTACAGCTAGGGCAGAGTAGATACTGCTCTGGTAGTTTATTTTCCTGTGATGGGAAACACGTGAGAGAGCTTTGTCTGGAATATTCTTTCTTCTGGGGTGTTTGCTGGCCTCCTGAGGGACAGGGGCATGTTAAGCCACCCCAAGGACAAAATGAAAATTCAAGGGTGATTTCAGTGGGGGACACTATAAATATGAATAGCATTGCTAGGTTGCAAAATTGGTGTGAGCAATTGGGCCATGTCACTGGAGCGAAACCTGCCCTAGTTTGTCCCCCTTTATACATAACTGTTATCAGAAAGTGATACAAGTGAGATGATTTTAATGGACATTTAATATCAATCCTCTGCTCATCCTGACAGTGCTCCTCAGAAATACTTGGCCTATTATACGCAGCACCAGGTTTGTGACATTTGTATAAAATACATGTTTATGATCAGAATGCAGCACTTACCCATAATTGTGTCATGAAACCTAGCAATTAAAAAAAAATCTCCAACAAGCAATTCTGAGAATACATTAAGAATGTATTCTCAGGTTTTTGTTTTGTTCTGAATAAACCTTTTCTTTGCCTTTCACATAGAGCTTTTAGAGTACACTTGAGTCATACTTTCATACTGTTCTCCAGAACCTGAGAGCTGGCAATATAAGGATTTTTAAATTGAAGTCGGGATTCTCAAATAATCTTAAGAGCCTGAGAACTGGAACTGTAGGAGAAATAAACATCACCAATCTAAATAGCATGAGTGTGATAACACTGAACAGGGATAAACCAGAGATTTATAGATGAATGGAATAAAAGAAGAAAGTGTAAGATGAAAATAAAAATGTAACTTTCTAGTCTACTTAATTTTTCTTTTTAACTTATTGATTAGCTAAAAAGTCAAAGTGGGAAGCTACTGATGAGAATGTAAAGGGAGAACTGAGGCAAGCATTTTATTTGGGGAGGTTTATGCTTAGCTACTGAAAGTGAAACAGCTTATTATCAGAGTGGGTGAGAAGCGGGTCATTCTTATAATCAAAAGATAGCTGGCTGTACCAGACTATTTGGCTGCTTACTTGCTATTGTAGTTTGACCACTTAAATTGTTTTTGTCACCATGTTGAATATCTGCTTGTATCTTTGAGAAAACAAGTTCCTTAAATAAGCCCTTTCTTTGTTGTCTCTAATTGCAAAAAAAGTATAATAGAAATCAGATCAAAGCATATCATGTTGACGATGTGCCTGCAAAGTTAGCAAAGGAATAAAAATTCTACCCAGATCTAGAGGAAAGGTGTTAAAAACACGTATGCTGCTACTTTTTTTGGTTTGGTTTCGTTGGGTTTTTATTGTAAACAAAGATACGTTTACTGGACGGGTGGCTTTATGCAAGCTGTTCTTTCAAACCTGTCAATGTGCCATTTGGATTTATGGTAACAACCGGAAAAGCAGGAGTACCCATTCCCCAAGTACAGGCAAAGCAGATCTCTGACAGGCTCCTATATTCTGTGTGGCATCTACAACCAAGATTTTATCATCAATCAGAGCTAGTGAAATAAGTTCTGGATAAATGAGAAAACTTTTAAAATATTAATACAGCCATCATTGCATGAGGCTTTGATTTTACAAAACTGGCTCTTGATAATACTTCTTTCTGAGGAAACCACCACATATCCAGGCTAGTTATCTTAGCCTAACATAATCGTTTTTATATGACTGGAAGTACTGCTCAAACAGCACTTAGAGAAAACAATTGTATTGATCTTTGGATAGAAATTATCCACTTTTGTCCATCCATGAATTAACGGCAGTGGTGCAAAATGTAAGGGGTTTTCCAAATAATGAAGGTTCTATATTCTTACCATGGATTTTTTCTAAATCGTCAAAACCCAGCTGTTTCATTCTATGCACTTTTAGATCAGCTATTGGAAAGTAACTTGAATCTTGATAGGGTGTCCAGAGGCAAAGACCCCTGTCAAAGTTGAGGGCAGTTGACGGCAGTAGATGAGAACAGTCTGAGCAGCCTAGAGACAGGTCTTCCAAAACTGTTTGCAGATTTTTGATTGGCTTGCTATAATTGCCTAGACAAATGATCTGGTTGTCAGTTCACCTGACTATAAAATTAGAATAGTAAAGGTCTTCAGAGATGGTTTGTGTGAATTTTAATTATTTAATACTTTTAAAGTACTCTAAGAGCCTTTGGTATTTTTATTGTGGTATTTTAAAATTTTAGATTTAGATTAAAAAACAAATTTTATTTGTTCTAATTACATAACTGTTTATAGGAGTGATATGTTGTCTGAGACAAACACTGAAGCATAATATGATTTAACTTTTACTTTACACAGTAGATCTCTTTTTTTGTACTCAGCACTTTTGCTATTTGTTTGATAATTTTCCATACTTGAACAATGTGATTCACTATATGTCAAAATAAGGCTAAATTTGCCTGGTAGGGAATAAGAAGGAAATGATACTTCAAGCAGTGGCCCTGGTCTTATGCTAATCGCACTAGTTTATTTTATACTATTTCACTGTTAAAGTGGTTTGAAGAAGGAAAATTTTGATCCTTTGTCTAGGCAACTCCATTTTCCATTGTTTTTACACCTTTTCAGAGTGATTTCTAAGAAAAGAGGACAACACCACACAAGATGCTTCACAGTTAGGAATCAGCATACATATTGATCATAATATGGTTGGCCTGTGTAAACTTGCACCTGATGAATACGAATAACCCCCTTTCAAATACTGACATGAGCCAAAAGTCAACTTAGTGATCTGATGAGGCACTGACAAATTCACATCCTAACCTAAATGACATTTGTCACACTGAAGTAGAAACAATTATTAATAATTTTCATTTCATTAGGAGCACTACAATGAAATGTCAACAACTTTAAAAGTGTAGCAGAAGTGTACAAATTAATTTTGATTTTCTGAAGTGTAATTATTTTTGTAAGTACCACACTGTGTAATCACTTTTGGCGCTATTACTTGTGCAATCAATAATACTTAAACGTACTTAGCTGTTTTCAAACATGGTTTCCTAAGGTCACCTCTTACTGGTGAGGATGTTTCCTTGGAAGAATGTAAGGAATCATTTTCGAACTGGTCAGAGCAGTAGGGAAATTTTTAAAATCCATTTATGTATATTGCTATTTTTTTATATTGATTGCCATAAGGGGGTGTTTGATACGCACACACTTTTGATACAAAAAAAAGTGTCATGATTTTCATGGCAAGTCCATTTTTGTACGCTGGGTGGCAGCATTAGCTCTCGCTCATATGCGTGCACCTCCTGGGGCTCATCCTGCTTTGTAAGTACAACCTGACTGCAAAGTTAATTATATGCCCTTGAGCCAGGCAGTCAGGCCAGATTTGGCCTCACATTAGCCAGACGACTGGTTGGTAATCATCTAGAGAAGTACATCGTTCCCACAAGCTTAGCCAGTCCTCAAGTGCCAGCATTTGTAATAATTCACAAGCTTGTAATGCTTGAATACAGAAAGACCACAAGAAGATGTCTCTTGATGGAAAGTTACTTTTCTACCTTGTGGCTTAAGACCTATGCAATTTTAGCTGACATTCTGATAGGTTGGATGTTTGGACAGTAGCGTTAACAGCACTTTGCTGATGTATTTGTTTATTATTTTATCAATTTTCTGGAGATCTCCACGATCAATTGCTCTGGGAACCTCTGCCAACACTACTGTAGCAGGGTAGGAGCAGAGATGGTTGCCAGTTCAGCCCGTTAGTAGCAGCTTCCCATGCAGACAGTATTTAAGTTAGTTTCTGGAATCAACAGCAGGCCCTTAAAGGATCCATTTTATAATGTAGCTTGAATGGGTCCTGGAGTCTCTTGTTATAACCCAGCTTTCAACCCTACTTTAACTTCACCTGCAGAATTCTATCAATGACTTCTCTGTATTGGAAGTTATCACTTTGTCCTGGTTTCAGCAGGGATAGAGTTAGTTTTCCTCCTAGTAGCTGGTACAGTGCTGTGTTTTGGATTTAGTATGAGAACAATGTTGATAACACACCGATGTTTTAGGTGTTGCTGAGCAGTGCTTACACTAGTCAAGGACTTTTCAGCTTCCCATGCCCCACCATCGAGAAGCTGGGAGGGGGCACAGCCAGGACAGCTGACCCAAACTGGCCAAAGGAATATTCCATACCATGTGACGTCATGCTCAGCATATAAACTGGGGGGAGTTGGCCAGGGGGCAGTGATTGCTGCGTGGGGATGGGCTGGGCGCTGGTCAGCAGGTGGTGAGCAATTGCACTGTGCATCACTTATTTTGTATATTCTTTTATCATTATTATTATTTTCCTTTCCTTTTCTGTCCTATTAAACTGTCTTTATCTCAATCCACAATTTTTTTTTTTTTCCTCCCGATCCTCTCCCCCGTCCCATTGGGGGTGGGGAGTGAGCGAACCACTGTGTGGTGTTTAGCTGCCTGCCAGGTTAAACTGCAACACACTTAGAAGCAAAGTTGATGTAACCAGAGTTAGGAATGGAAGAATGTACTTAAAGTATTAAAATTGCAGATCCCCCCATTAAAATTGAAAACCCAATAAAAGTAGATTGGAATTTCCTCTCTGATTACTAAATTTTCCATTAATATTAAGGAGTAAAACCAGGGAAAGTGACTTTATGCCATGAGGAAAACAAAGCCTGAAAATGTACAAAAAGAAGTAAATGTCATAGCAGTAACATGCCTTGACATCTATTGCTAAATGTCATTAAAAATAGTAGTTTAGCTATTTATAGTAATGTGTTAATTTAAGAATGCAGCAGATAAAGCATTTCAGGCACTAACTTATTTAGAAGCTGAATATGCTGAAATCCAGAACAATGTTAACATAAAAGAAGCAGTACACACCTTTTCTTAATGTTTCTAGTTTTCTTTCAGAAATTATTATCTGCATTTGTAATCTGTATGGAAGAATAACTTCCTCAGTTATGTTGTGGGCAAGTTTCTTCTGCTATTTAGAAGTGCACTTTTCACATAAAGTACGGGAACTGTAGTTAGAAATTGAGGAACTGCATGTGTGAATGTACACAGGAATTTTCAGGCACAATTACTGCTTGAATAATTCACTTTGGCTAACATTGTGTACAATATATATCCCTGTCTCAGATTTCAGTATTCTGAAATTTTGTTTGATTCTTGGGACAATTAAAACACGAAATTCTTTGCAAATACTCTAGAGCCCACAATTTCTAGGCAGTTGTACTGGAACTGTGTAACTGGGCTAACTGCCAGGAAGCCAGGTGGGTTTTGTTCTGCTTGAAACTCTGCAAAAGTGTTTTAATTTTGATGACACAGTAAATGCTGTTGCAAAGTGTTTTGTTGGAATTTTCAACTACATACAAAGTCCATATATTAGTCTGTTTTCACCTGAATCTGACATCATTACCAAAGCAAGCTGCTGATACTAATGAACAGGTATGTTTTAAGCTCTCAATACCTGTGTATTATTTTAGTGTTATTCGAGTGATCATCAGTACTATATACCAATGACTCCAGTGTAAAAGAGATAGCAAATGAAAAATTCCTATCAGACTTAATCAACTGTACTCCATAGTCTTAGTTCCTTATCAGTCTCATTGGAGCCTCTTTGATGTATGCAGCAGTGCTCTCCATGCCTCTTCTCCTGGTTTCTTGGGAAGAAAATCTCCTGCAAGATAGGCCATCACAGGTTCAACTGTTCTGAAATATACATGCAGCTATAAAGTCTTTGGTTTCTCTTCCAGTATGAGGTAAGCACAGAATTTGCTTTAAGTAGACAATTTTTATTAAAAACCAAAATCAAGCCCCAAAACTAAACATCTTGCTGGTTTGAAATTTCTGGGTAATAATTACATTCAATTGTGTGCATCTTTAGTTGAGTTACTGTAAATATGTTCAAAATACTGTAGCAGATAACAATCTTGTGTTATTTCCATTTCGCCAGAAATACTGTTCTAATGAATTACAGCTCAATTTTCATAGCTCATCAGGTTTGGTTAGATACTTACAAATATTCAGGATTGTGGGTAATTATCTCAGCTTAACTAGGTGGCATTTGGACATTACACTATAATTTGGATTGGATTTTTAATTTTATTTGGATTTTGGTTTTTTTACATGAGCTGAAGCACCCAAGATTAAAGAAAAAGGATATGGTAGATAACATGCTCATTCTTCTAGGAAGCAGCAAAGATAATTCTGTCTGCTCTTACATGGATTGCATCTGTTTGTATGTTTACTTTACTTGCCAGCAGGTGACTGTGCTAACCAAAGAATGTTTCATGCACTGAAATGTAGTTTCAGAATAATAGGTCTTATTAGTGAGTAAAACACCGGCACAGGTTGCCCAGAGAAGTAGTAGATGCCCCAGCCCTGGAAACATTCCAGGTAAGGTTGGACGGGGCTCTGAGCAACCTGATGTAGTTGAAGATGTCCCTGTCCACGGCAGGGGGGTTGGACTAGATGACCTTTAGAGGTCCCTTCCAACCCAAACTATTCTATGATTCTAAAACCAGGAACAGTTAACACTGTTTTGTCTGCAGTCCACCAGATCACTCTGGAGAAGATGTCTGAACCATATTCAGTAGATGAAACAAAAGCATTGTTTGTGTGAACTGTTGGGATGCACCCTAAATCCTACAAAATATGGGATTTGTTTTTGCCACAGAGTATTGTATTTAAAAGATGGGATCAGTAAGTCAAAATTGGAAAAGAAGAAAAAAATGAAGCAGGCCTTGTCAGCTGCAATTACATCTTCTAGTCACTGAAATATAATATAATTCAATGTCTGTGTTAGCATTCAGCATTGTTAATTCATGGGCGAGTAATTTAGTTGAATTCTCAATGAGAAATTGAATTTGAGGTGACTCAGTAGGAAAATCAGTGTGTTCTATAATTGAATGGGAAATTGTTGAGTTATCGCTGGCAGTGTGCTTGATGTAACAAACCTTTGTATTGCATGTGCCATGAAGAGACTTAACAGTTCGACAACTATTACATGTATTTCAGATAATGAAGCACAATAAAATGTGGAGTAATTAAGTACTAAAGAAAACTTCATGACCCAAATCCAGTGCAAAAGCTCCCAATTCAGGCAGAAGCTAGGAATTATTGATACAATATTTCAGATACAGAGTTTCAATTTAGACATAGTTGATTCTGCCTTGGGATATCAGATTGTTAGGTGATGTTTCTAGGTCCTTATCAATTTCTTTTTTACACTTCTGTGGTTGTTAGATTACAACATTCACATCAACATCCAGCATGAATTTGAGTGGAAGAAGCAGAGTGAGAAATGTCCTCTGAAAGATAACTCACCTGATAAAATGGCTGGTAAATGTACTTCTCTCCTTTAGGAGCTGCATCACAGCACCTTGCTTGTCTACTCTGGCCTAGCATGCAGTTTGACTGCAAACAGCAGAAAATTACCTCCTGCATGATGTGACTGCAACACTTCACAACAGGCAGTTCACTTCTTGCTCAAGCATTCTGCTGAGGAAAAGGTGAGATTCAGCTTTGTCTCATCCAAGTACAAGAAAAGGGAACTACATCTCCAAGGGAACGGGCTTTTGGGGCACTTAATGAATAAATAAGGTTCTGTAGTCAGCCTCAAAGCTTAAATATGAAGGCTTTTGAAAAGGATTTCATTCTAGACCTGATTTTTTTTGGTTCAGGCCAAAGATAACTCCCCTAAAATAAATGGTATCACGGAATACTTAAATTCCTTGATATAACTTTTGATCTAGGATCCCTTTTAGAAAAAGTCCACAGATGCTCTCTGAGCCTCCAGCGAGGCTAGTGGAAGTGGTATATGGTTCAGAGGCTATGTGGCTACAAGAGCATTTTACATATGCATGTCTCTTCATAAACAGGTGCTAAATCATAACCAGGGCCTTCACCCCAAAGCTGCTTCCTGCTCAAGGCAGCCTAGATCAGAAGATAGCTTGCTGGCCTTTGCAGAAGCAGTTCTAAGGCTGGAGCAGCCATTGTTTTGGGATTACAGTGATTACAAATGCGTGTAAACTTGAACAAACTCAGGAAGAGAACGGCAAAGAGAAATCAACAGAATGGTTTGCATGGATGTCTGTGTGTTTTTAAGCTAACAGTTTTTTTCCTCTTGAACTAGGTTTGTAGGATAGCAGACATAAGTATTTTTAGGAAGGTCTTGACTGTTCATCTAAGTAGGCTTGTCCATGTAAGTAGATTTGCCTCATCAAGGGTTTTTTTTTTTTACTCCAAATGCAACTTTCATAGGCTGGTTGGTTAGGTGATTCTCTAAACATAATGGTTAAACTTGTAGTATGTTCCCATAGATTTAGCTTTTCCCTAATATCCAAGTTTTTAGCCTAATATCCAAGTTCTGTGTTAGTGCTTGGAATTCCAGACTCTCCCCTGTGAAATGTGTGATTGTAAATCTTAGTGGAAAATATACTTAACTCCAAGGTAAATATCATAGCAAACAGGTAATGTGTGACAGCTCATCACAGCTTTTGCAAAGGCGTGCTAAGTAGCAGATGGTTATCAATAGCATTACAATAATTCTTTTGAATGCACAGGTATCTGCATTTTTAATTTGTCAAATGCTTTAAAAAGGATGCTAAAACCTGATTTAAACATAAAAGCAGATGCATTCTTTTGAACAGGGATTAGAAAGCAAATAATTAATCATATATACCTGAGGATTTATGTAAGCAGCTACTTAAATAAGAATCATAAACCTACAAATGCAGCCTCTCCACCTATTTTGCATTCTCTTAAATTAAAAAAGTCTGGATTTGTTTGGTAGATAGCATTTGACATCAAAAGAAAAATGCTAAAATATTCTCCTGGTACCTTATAGAAATAAAAATATTATTAACAAACATGCTATACTGTTTTTAACTAGGTCGTAAATGCTTTACAAATGCTGGAGCTTGTAAGCTGTAGTGCTGATTAGGTAAATTAGACTTGGAGTAACTGGAGGCTGTGTAGGCCTCCTATATCAATGAGGTTTGCCTTCCATTCAGTAACAAGTTGGAAATCTGCATGAGTGTCACGAAGGAAAGATTGGCTGGCCTGAACAGGCTCTAAGTGTTATGGGAAGTGTATAAAACTGACTGGGTTTGACTTCAAGCCAGGTGAAACCAAGTTGATTTCACAGTTATGTTTTCAAATCTGCACATCAAACCAAAATCAAAAGGTCTGGATCTGAGGGAAGTGAAAGAGAAAAACAATTTTTTGCATGAACAACTACAGGATGAGATCACCAAGAGTCACGTATCTTTAGTGTTTAGTGCCAGTCTTTATCACATACTGTAAGAAAGGTCTATACTCTTTGTTTGGCTGAGTGAGTTTCTAGAAGTTCATGACTTGGAGTGAATTCTATGGGATAACAGAGTTTTTATGAATAAGAGTATGTAATTCTGGCAAGACTTCTGGGATTTGAGGGACCAATACTTTACATATTAGTTTATTGAATTCAGACTGAGGTCCCAGAGCTGTAATAAGAAGTTTAAGCTTACGGCAATAAAGCTACCTGCAATAATATATTTAAGCACGAGGGCCCAAACTCCTGCAAAGAAAAACTGAGTGACTCACTTCTGTTCAAAATTTAGTTCTCATTGCATTTGTGTCCCTGTTACTTCTCCTGTCATACACATGCTTCATAAACTTTTTACTTTCTTTGCACTTCTTTGCCATTTAAACACTCAAGAGATAAAATTAAACTTTGATATAAAGATGGAGGAATAAACAGAAGCAGAAGGAAGATGGGGTGCCTTGCCAGCTACTCTGAGGGTTCCTACACACACATGCTCTCTTCTGCTCTCACTCTATTCTGTCAGGGAACTTAAAATTATTGTTTTCCTTTTCTGAGCAACATTTTAATCTTGTTGCTACCTTGTCACACTGTTCATGTATTGCAGCCTTGGTTTTATTGTGCTGGGCTTGTTTTCATGGGTTCCTTTTTCAACATCTCTACTGATGAAATTGAACACTTGGGGTTTTAAATTCAACAGCTAGAAGAGGAGAGAGGGTGTCTCTGATCCCAGCCTCCACAGAATTCCCACAGTGCCCCCTACACTGAAAGGCTTTAAATGTATCTCTCCTTTGAACATCTCATGCTGCTGACGTTAATGCTTTTGTAGTGTCTACAAGTCACTTTATCTTGTTCTAAGAACTGACAGTGTCCCTAGAATACTTTTAAAAGGAGAACTTCTTGGATAAATTATTCCACTTTTTTTTTTTTTCAAACTGCATCTTATGAATATTTTCCTTGAATAGCTTTTTTCAACAAATGTTACCTGTAAACTTTTGATCCTGTACCTTGATAAAATAGCCTCTTTCAGGTACACAGGACTGTATAGGATAGACACTCTGCACTAATTCAATATAAAAATGATAGAATCGAGTATGACAGGTCTGTTTTTTTTAAGGTACAGCTGTGCATCTCTGCTTACAAAATCAATAGGGTTGAAGTACCATAGGATCCATGTCCTGTGGATCCCCATAGATTTTTAGGTGACTTGTAATCTTCTGTTTCTCCTCCAAAGTTGTGAATTTTCATGTCTGCTTATCAGATGCTAAGCTAGTCAAGGGTTCGTTCTACCATCAGAGATGAAAGATTCAGTGGAAAAAGATTTGTATTGAAACCTTTATAGTGATTGCTTGTGACTCACTGCAGTCTATTGAGCCACTTTTTAAACTTCACAGTTGTAAAGCCATTTTTAAGCTTGTCATTTGGAAACAACTCTACATGAGGAGGCGAAAGAAGCATTTTCCACAGCAGTCTGGTATATAACAGCTATTGAGAGGAGCAGAATGCTACAACTGCTGTGAAAGTCTTTGGTAAGTAGCTGTTTTCTAGCAGTCATTAAGTCTTGCATCTCAGGAGCTGCCATATAAAGTAGTAACTACCACTACTGCTCTGAACTTCATTGATGAACAGCAGTTTGCCTTGCAGCCACTTAAGCCTTTACACACATTGGTACATGTGTCCGAGCTACTCTGATCTATATTGCTTTCCCTATCTGGAAAACACATTCAGAATTGTAGTGCTTCACTATCAGGCACATGAAGAGCAAATAAATGGGGCATGTGTTGACTCTCTCAGTACTGGAGGGTATTCATAAACCAACTGCATGCTGAAACGAAACCAAACACGTAAGGATTAAATACTTCACTGATACAGAAATTATGGCACTTTTTTATAGGAGCGAACAGGTGGTGCTTTTAATCCAACCAAAATTAACCCATGTTCAATAATTTATGCACTCAAATTGACTCTAACAAATGCTGCTTAATTATGCATTCTTGGAAAGATGCTTTACATTGGGTCTCAAATTGGAATTTGGATCCAACTATAGTTATCTCCCCACAGCAGTTTTAGTATATAATGAAGTAAGGAATTCAGGATATAAAGAATATTCAAAGTAACTTTGCTCTGAATCCAGCTGTAGTTGTCAACATAATGTAATTGTCACATTTACCAAGAGTGGAAATTAAAAAACCTATCTTTTTAAAAAGCTGTTCATGTCAAAGAACGTTCTCACAAAAAGGAAATAAAAATAGAACAGTTCATTAGATCTGCCACTTGTCTCAGGAAAACATGAATGCAGGAGTCAGCCTGTGTTTGAAGTAGAAAAAAGGAGGACAAATACACAGGTCATCAGTAATCTTTAATGCCTTTCCACTATCTCACTCTGGAGTAAAAACAACAGAAACGGTTGAAAGATAGGTTTACCCAATTCATGCTAACGGACTATCTCTTTCCTTCCCCTGATTAGTACTTGGAATAGTTTTCCCTTATTGATGCGTTACACACTTTTATGTGTGCATATCTTGCTATTCTGTTCTGAAGAAAAAGTGCTTCTGCAAGATGATCAAATATAACTTTGCTGTGCAATTTGGAGAAAACTTAGGAAACTGATTTTCTTCTGCTCTTAAAGGTTTTTCATAAAGAACTATTTCTGTAATTCACAATGGAAAAATGCAAGATAATGTATTTTTCTTATAAAGAGAACTGGAATAATACTGCAAGAGTGAATTAGCATTAGTTCTAATCTTGCTTGAAAAAAAAATCAATCATGCTCTTAGCTTTCTGCATGTGAGACATCAATGAGATTGTTCACATGAATAAAGTCAGGTTTTTAATTTTTACAAGACTGAGCAGTAGTACAGAGCGAGGGCCCTAGTCCCTCACTGGTCCTATCTATGTGGTTCTGTGTAAGTTTCTGGTTTTGGCTGGGACAGAGTTAATTTTCTTCCTCGTAGCTGGTGCAGTGCTGTGTTTTGGATTTATCATGAGAATAATGTTGATAACACACCGATGTTTTAGGTGTTGCTGAGCAGTGCTTACACTAGTCAAGGACTTTTCAGCTTCCTGTGCTCTACCGACGGAGGAGGCTGGAGGTGCACAAGAAGCTGGGAGGGGGCACAGCCAGGACAGCTGACCCAAACTGGCCAGAGGGATATTCCACACCATATGACATCATGCTCAGTATAGAAACTGGGGGGAGTTGGCTGGGGATGGGGAGGGGGGTGTGTGACCGCTGCTCAGGAACTGGCTGGGCATCAGTTGGCAGGTGGTGAGCGATTGCACTGTGCATCACTTGTTTTGTATATACTTTTATTATTATTATTTTCCTTTCCTTTTCTGTCCTGTTAAACTGTTTTTATCTCAACCCATGAATTTTTTTTTTTTTTT
>NW_008825076.1:6750870-6803941 GCF_000699105.1 Pygoscelis adeliae
CCCACTCGGGGGGGAAGGTTAGCGAAAGGCTGTGTGGTGTTTAGCTGCCTGCTGGGTTAAACCACAACAGTATTATTATTATTATTATTAAAATTATTTATTATTTTATTTCAATTATTAAATTGTTCTTAACGCATGAGTTTTCTCACTTTTACTCTTCTGATTCTCTCCCCTATCCCACCGGGGGGTGGGGAGTGAGCAAGCGGCTGTGTGGTGCTCAGTTGCTGCCTGAGGTTAAACCACGACAGTAAGAAAATGACATAGTAGTTAATATAAAACTTTATAAAAATTGAATTCTCAGTGATTTCAGTGGGGCCACGTCCCCCAGAAAGTCTTAAATTTTTCTACAGCAATAATAACATTTTTGGTTTTTTTAACCATCATACTTCACTCTAGTGGTAATTTATGAATAATACACTCTAAACATCTTATTAGAAAAGGACAGTAGTATATTTTCAGTCTGCACAAGGTAGTAGTGCTTGTGTAACTTTTACTGTTCAGTTGATCAATTTTCAGTGAAAATTGAAGTTTTCTCTTTAAATAAGCCTGTCTAATAACGTGTGCATTGCTGCCATATGGGATACCACTAACTCTGCATTTGCATTGCTAAAAGTAGATGTATTTATTTTTACTTCTAGAGTTGAGGAAAAAAGGCAGTGGAGAAGAACTAAAGCCTTTCCTGAAAATACTAGTCTCTCTCAGTCAGGAGTGGCCAGCTTGAATACAGCTTGAGTAGTTTGGGTACCACTCTTGTGAAGAAGTTGTATCTCACAGATTGCAGTGGGCTTGCCGGTGAAAGCAGAAATTTCAGCTTGAGGAGCAAGCAAGGCTCCTTTTGAGGCTAGCTTGAGGGAGTTAACTCAACCAAGTCATCCTTGGAACCAGCTGCATGTTCATCCCACTCCCACAACAGTGTTGAGACTTATGGAAAGGCATTGCTTTCTCTTGAACAGCAACTATAGTCTCCTGAAGTATGCAACTTGAGGGTCTTGAGTATACAGAATTTTTGGGTTTCGGTTCTTAAAATCGGAAGGCTGCCTGCCATTTAAAACAGATTGTCAGACAGAGCTTTCTTTACAAGAAAGATCTTGAGTAGTGCGGAAACCTGAAGGACATTTGGGAAACTGAGGAAAAGGCTGAAGTGAAACCTAAAAGTTCCAACTTCCTCCTGATCCTCAGCATATTTAAAATTTTTATTCCAGTTCAAATATTGAAACACAGTGAAACATTACTGTTTTGAAGAAGCACTCACTGAAGACCTTTCATGAAAGGTCATGAGTTGTTAGCATGAAGAACAGCATCTAACCAGAAGCCTGGATTTGCTTGTCATATCTTGTTACGTTTTTCTTAGTGTGTTTCTATACCAAAAGGTAGGCAAAAGCTCCCTTCTGTCAAGGCATGTTGGTAGGTAATGGAAAAAATAAGATCCTGGGTGACATCTAGGGGATGTGGTAGGTAGGTAGCTAAGGCTATTGTGGAAAAATATGGAACACAGGCCACAAATCTGTAGGAACCTATGCTTCCTTATATTTGCAGCTCTTTGTACAGCTGGTGTGTTTGTGTTTGCTTATTTACATATATAAAATAATGATATATATGAAGAAAACTCAAGTGACAATTTGGTTTACTGCCACAGGAGAGCTTAGGTAGAGGATAGAAAGCAGTCACATGGTTCGCATGCATAAAGCGACATGAACAGAAAAAGGAGCTAACCACTACTTTTTGTTTTAGCAAATAGTTAACTAGAAGTCCAGATCTCTATTTGGCTAAAGTATTTGAAATAATATTACAGTAAACAACTTTAATTATTATATAATAATTACTGAATAAAATTAGTAGTTATATTGAACCTTCAAAGTTTGATACTTGGCTACTGGTTGTCATTTACCATGCATTCTTGTAGTAACTGGGTAAAAAGGAGTACTTGGGGAAAACAAACCTTTCTGGGAAATGAGACTGACCACAGCTTTCTCCTGTTGTTCCTGTGAACAGCTAATAGTAAATACTACCCAAACCATCTTGTCTCTAGAAACCATCTTGTCTCTAGTATACTATAGTTTACAGTGCAGAAGTTCAATTTTTAGGGCTCATAAATTGTTCAGTATATGCTGTTAATTGTCAGCTGGTATGAATCACTAAAGTCATAACCTGACTCCTAAATGAGTTTCCCATAAATCTGCTCTATTCATTAGAGGTCAAATTGATAACAGCTAAGAAGGAATATCAATGCTGCATATCATTCTATAAGGATATAATTATAACTAAAAAAAACCCCCAACCCTCCTCTCTTCTCTCTGCTCTAGATATTTTAAGTGTGGAATTCAAAACTCTCAAGTAACTGCTATTACTTAACAAGATGTCATGAGAGCAGAACAAATGAAAAAAACTTGCAAAATAATTATGGATGAAATGATGTTTCTCACTATCTTGTGCATCTGTGGAGTACAGATCTAATGGTCTAAGCATCTGTTTCGAAAAGCTTAAAGATTTATGACCAAACCTTTTTCTAAGTACATTATCCACTATAGGAGATAGCGTTATGGACAATCTTCATCCTTGGAAGGGAACAGAAGGAGGAATCAATACCAACATTCAGATACTCTATGAAGATCTACTCTTGCATCTTCATAATTCAAAGAAAACCAACTTTTCTTCTAATGTTTAATGTCTGAATGATTAGAAAAAACAGTTATTCCCACGTGCCTTTTGCTGCTGGGTAGCTGGCAAAAATGACACATTCTTTGAGACTAATATTCTAGAAAAAATTATAGTGAAATGGTCTCGTATCTTTTTTTGCAGATAACAGACACTATCAGGAGTTAAGGCATGCTTATATCCAATATGGCCATGAGTGTAAAGTTGAAATTTATTTAAAGCATTTTAAATTAGAACATTTCTGTGTTGGCACCCTAAGATCATGTAAATTCGAGGAAAGCTGCTGGAAAAATCAAATTATGAAAGAAATTACATTAGAAATGTAATATAAACATTGTCTGAAACTAAATCATATACCTCATATATACCATATTTTTGGGAAGTTATATTTATGAGCTTTCAATAACAAATAGAATACAGTGGAACTTTTAGGAGCAATTTTAATTTATTATTACTTGCAATATGTATTTAACATAAACATGCAAGTTGTCTTTGGAAAAGCATTGATTCAGACAGATTTAAATTTTTACTTCTGAGCCTTTCTTCCCAGGTTGATTTCTTTAATATCTGTATATACTTATTGCTTCTCAGATACAATATCCACATTGTATCTATTTCTCAAGCTCTGAAATAACATGGTCCTTGGTAAAAGAATGGAAGTATATCATATCACATCAGGCAAAATAAAACGCATGCAGAAATTGTACTTCCGTCATTTAGACCTCCACTGAACAGTCTCATTGAGGTCAGAGCTTTAAAGAAATTATCTTAATTGTGGGGGCATCAAAAATGACACGCTAATAATAAAAACTGACTTTTTTGTTAAAAGGCATGTTGTTTTCAGGTACTTAATTCTCGTATGGTATAACGCCCCATACTTCTGCTTAAGTTAAATATCCTGACAAAAATTAAGTTGGTCAGAAGAAATTTTTCCTTTTGATGGACCACAATGCTTTCATTCCTAATTGACTTACAGATAGGGGCAATTTTGTACCAAAGGGAGTGTTTTGAAACATTTCTAGACAACTGCTGGCTAGATTCTATATAACTGAGCACCATTACATGGTGTTTTTGCTGCTGCTATGAAATGAAAGCCAAAATATAAATATGTAGAAATTTCATAACATTTGAAAGTTATGAGACGTTGCTCCTACATAACAGGACAACTGGAAAGGAAGAGACGTACAACATCAAAACTCATTTCTCACTGTCATAATTCACTGCTCTTTACTAATGTTAAACATTCGTGCATCTTGAGTCCCAATAGCTTGCTTACATTTTTTTCGACTTGTAATTTGATCTGAGACTAAAAGAGATCTGAGACTTTCTCAGTCTAGTTCTTAAGTTCTCTTTCACTTTAAAATGTTTACACATTACTTAGGAGTTCAGGACTATAAGCTTTCTCCTTTAAAAAATGAAGATAAAATATTGGCCAAAAGAAAACATGTACTAATTTTAGGGTAACTGAAGATGAGATGTATTTTCTTTTGATGTTTTTAATCTTCATTTAAAGTGTGAACAGGCATAACAGCTAAAATCGTAAGAACTGTGTTTATGTATAGCTGTTGATAGACTGTTTTTGATCCAGGTGCTTCTGGAGATTTTGGAGTTTTTTCAAAAGGAAAAGCTGTGCATGGTACAAGTGTTTCTTTAGCATCCATGATTCTCTTGATGTTTTTTGATAGCATGATGTTTTCATTCAGGAGTCTTAAAAGACCTTTCTAGGATAAATTTCATGTAAGATAATGAGAAAATTCAAGCTCAAGTGTATTCAAGTTCTGATGAAAGTAAACAAAAAACAGTTAAAAAGCAAGATGAAAGATTGTTCTAAAGTTATTTTACTGGCTGTAGAAGGAGACAAAGTTAAGGTAGACAATTATGGTTGTCAGTCATAGTGATCGTATATGATTACATTAAATGTCAAGACTTAGAATGCTGGTATATTATCAAGATTGAAGTAGGATGTTCAGACTGAGTAATGAAAGAAACATACAATTGCTCAGCTATGTTTGTATGTTTCGTGTCAAGTGATGCCCAGATCATCTTGTTTTCACTTCACTGGAGAAGCAATGCATACTGGATGAACCTTTGGAAGAGGTATTGACAGAGAAGTTTCTATCTTTGACTAGGATTGCAGGATTGGAGGTAAGGCAATGGAACAAAACCGAGGAACTTTTAGACGAAGAAAGATCTGATAACTGAAGTGTACAAATCATTAATGTGTTTATAGTTGGTTTAATGGACCCAATTAAATGTCATTAACCTAATTTTATCAGCAAAAATTGTTCTGTTCAATTAGCATAAAATCAGGATAGCACCTACATCAAAAGCTTAATATTAATATTTTTCTAATATACAGCATCTTACAGAGGCTACAACAGTCTTCCTTTGTACAAGATTGTCTATATTTGGTTTATTTTAAGATTTCTTCCCATAACAGGGCTGATTTGGTTTAAGCCACATGAATGAATTGTTAAAGTCTCATTTTACTGACAGGTGTGACAATAACTGTATAAAATGTTTATTGTATCATATGTTCATATAATGCCCACACACTTTGTATCCTAGGTCTTCTCAGTTTCGAATTTTAATATTTTAGTGCTGTCATGGACTGAATGTGTAGTTCTGAGATTTCAGAGCTTCTTCACCAGACACTTCTCTTGAAGATTTTAGATGGGTTTAATCCTCCAACACCAAAGGATCAGAAGCTTTCTCTCAAATTTGAACTGTACTCTTCGGGAGAAGAGGAATAACTCATAATTTTTGATTCTTGAATACAGTGGGAGAAGAACTAGGTGTTTTGAGATTCTGCCTCTTTCTCATTAAAAAAGAAAAAAAAAAAGGGGGGGAGTTGCTAGATGAGTATAAAACTTGATTGTTAACCTTAATGAAGTAACTGTGAATACTGGTAAGGAGACAATCAAATTATATATTTTCTTAACCAGTATACAATCCATTATTATTTAAGGATAACTGCTGTTCACCAATACCTGACTTGTATTTTTTCTCAGTCTTCTTTACAAGTTCTTACTCTTGCTGTTGTCTTTAGTAACTGTTTGACCATATAGAAAGTTATGGCAAGTTTAACAAAATACTAGTTCAAGGAAATTTATTTACATGACCAGATCTTGCTCACCTAAAGTTCATGGTCCTTTGTGCTTAGCTTTGACTAAGGCACTTACTCAACCTATCTCCTACCTTCAGAATGTTAAAACACATCTTTAATAACTTCACATGCTTCTCTTTACAAAGAAGAGTTCCTTGAAAAAACACTGCAGTGTTACATTTTAAATGGTCATCCTATAGCCACAGTGCTGCTGATCATTCAGACTTTATTTGTTGAGAATAAACTGAAGAAATCCCGAGTGCTTTTTTAGAAGTGTGGGTAGTGACACTGGTACTGAACTGCTGCAATAGATTTGCCAGAAATGTACAGAGTCCTGCAAATAAACCGAATAGAGTGCTCAGCTCAATTAACAAACTTTTGTAGTCACTAATGGCTGCCTTTAACAGACACAGATGTTTCAAGAGTCAAAAATTTTCTCTGTGAAACTGCAATATTGTAATATCAAGATCTCAGAAATATATGGTTTCTTCAATTTGCTTTGAAAGGGTTGCGGGGGAAAAAAATCAGTCAGTAAAAGGGACAGTGTTAGACCTGCTGTTAATTTCCTTTCTTCCAAGTTATCGAACAGAAAATGCAAACTTAAGCAATACACCAACATACACAAGATTACAGTGTTTGTATGCTTTGTACTATGTCTATTTGAACACTGATGAGATTGCCTGTATCTGAAATCTTTTTTCCCTAGGTTGGTTGTATGACAACATTTTACTCTGCTACCACAATTAACTTCAAATTTATCCTGAGTTTCTGTTGAAGATTATAAAGGCCCAGCTCCAATCTCAGAAAACCCTTTTCAGCTGAATTCTTACACCCTGAGGAAAATATCTCTGTATTTTGCTTTAGGCTTTTTTAGCCATCAATTGTAGATCTTTTACAAAAGATGCTCCAAGGCCATCTTTAACCTCTTTCTCCTTTTGCTCTCCAGATGCTGCACAGCAGGTAAGCGATTTTTAAATACATGCTAGTATCTGTGGAAAAGTAATTCCTGACAAGTATCTGTCTTTATGCATTCCATTTCTGTTCACAAAAATAGCTTGCGGTATTTTTTCATACATTTCAGTATCAACAATTATTGGTTTATAATGCATTTTTGAAAGTGAGTTGGGAATATTTGTCTAGATTGGTCATTTATGTCACATGTTGTATTTTTATTCCCATTAGAAATAGGATAACAATGTGAAACTTTCACAGAAAAGCAACTCCATATTTACAGTTTGAACATTTTCTAGCACATCCAAAAATATTCCTCCCATATCTGTTCACTAGAATTTTTCTAGGAAACTAATACTGGAGTCAGAAACACAAATGACGTGAATGTTTAAAATTTTAGAAGTATTTTACATTATCTGTTCTGATCTACCTGTGTAGCAACTCCTGTACCACAAAGCAAACAGCATTTCTCAAACAGAGGAAAAGAAAACTAAGGAATTTGGTTTAAGAGATCTGTTGTATGAGCTAGTAAGTGTACAAATTCATGTTTACTACTATAGGCTCCTAGCTCTTGTCTTGCAATAATTGGTGGTATTCCTAAAGGTTACCTTCAGGAGTCATTAAATGACTGTGAATCATAGCTTCCTTGCCAGGTAAATATCTGGCTGTCATGGCTGCAGAGAAGAGCACGAAGCATGAACCCAAGCATACCCTGAAGTTAAAAAAACAAATAAACCTTTAAAAACAGGTGAGGAAGAAAGATGAAACAACAACAAAAAAAAAGAATTTCCACACTTCTTAAAACATACCATGGTTTTTCAGGTTCTACTTGTTTTCTGAGCATGGGGTTTATTAATACTGCTTGTATTTGTATGCTGACGACTGTAGTAGTTTTTAGCTCTTTGAAAATGAGTCATCTGATTTCCTATGGCGTGCTGCTGGATCCCACTACTAGCAAGGGATCTTGTGTTGGAGGTATTATAGATTGGGCATTGAAAAGGATTAAAGGGCTAGGAACTCCTGGTGTTCACATAATCTAAACTCGACTAAATGCAGTTGCTCTGTATCTATTGCACATCTTCCTTTCTTAAAATTAATTTTAAAACATGTTTTTCTTTCAGCAGTAAATATCTCTTGTCCTTCAGAGGCAGCATCCTTTGTCGGCATCTTGTTCCTTATGTACTTGAAAAATATCTTTAAACCTCAATCTGTTTAATTCTGTATTTTTGCCTTATTGTGATTAAAATTCCTGTGAACCTCAGCTTGTGACTTACCTGTTCCTCAAGGACTGTGTTATTTTCATACCTTCAATTCTTTCTGTTTTTCCTTCACCTTTTCATCATCACTTCCCTAAAGTGCTTGCTGTGGGCAAACGTGTAGTCTGGGAACACACATAACCCTTGAGAGTGTGTTGTATAGAAATACTTTCCTGGGACTAGCACAATACAAAACAGCATGATAAACATCGAAAGAGCACTGTTTTCACATAACACCTAACAGAGAAAAAAGGTTAAAGCGAAGGCTAAAATGAAAAGTACCCCCCAGCCCCCCTCTAGTCACCTAAATAGAAAGATTGG
This sequence comes from Pygoscelis adeliae, assembly GCF_000699105.1. Classification (NCBI taxonomy): domain Eukaryota; kingdom Metazoa; phylum Chordata; class Aves; order Sphenisciformes; family Spheniscidae; genus Pygoscelis; species Pygoscelis adeliae. The sequence continues at coordinate 6,759,160 of NW_008825076.1, forward strand.
AGATTAAGTATTGGTGTACTATGATGAACTGAATCATTCCAGTGGCATTTTGCTTTAGATGTTATGATCTAAAGGTCATTGACAGGACAAGAGGAAATATCTTTTATTGGAACATCTGATATAGTTAGAAAAATCAGATGTACTTTTGGGAGCAGAGACCTTTGTTCAGGTCATCTTAGAGGATTTTTATATTTTTAAAGGCCTCTTTTGTCTACTTTGTAAATAATCAGTGTCTAATTTGAGGGATCCTGGAAGGACGTGTAGAGTGGCACTGCTCTTTGAAGACTTTTCTTCAGTATCAGGATCCCAAACTGCTAGTGTTTTCTTTGATTGTCTGCTCCCTGGGTTTTCAAAACCGTACTATATGAATGTACCAAGGCTGTAAATTTGACTCTCAGTTTGCTCCCAGGCCCTAGTCTACTACTAATTTATTTCTAGACTTCTCAATCAACTAATTCTCTCTCAATTGATCCTAGGCATGGCACAGTCAATAAGAAACCTCTCAAACTGGTAATCTGCAAGCGTTCTGAACTGAATCCTGCACAAAAAAAAAATGTGTCTCAAGGCCCCAGGAGCAGCATCTGGGATTGAGAGAGATCCTGGCCAAATCCTGTGTGATGTGGATGTGTCTAGACTGTCCAGAATGTGCTAGCTCTGGCAAGTGTGGACATTAGCCAGATTATATAGGCAGATTCATGGGTCAGGTTGTCTCCACAGAGAAACCAAAGGACTGAAGTTATTGCTGAGAATATAAAGCATACTGCCTAGCTGCACTCTAAGGAAAAAAAAAAAAAAAAAATCAGGGCACAAAGAAGTCTCAGAAGTGCCATGTGCTGAAAAAATATCCACAATATGTATTTTATTATGTATTTAAATTGAAAGATTAATTTAGAATTACATTAAGTTGTTTTATCTTATTGTGAAAATAAAGTCTTCATAGCTTTTTTACATGCAACTTAATGCTTTTTTAAGAGTTCTGTATTAGCTGGATCAGTACAGCATAGAGAGGGGGGAAAAAAAGATCTGGTCTTTAGATCTATACATACAGAAATGAGGGCTGGACACCCCGTGATCCACTGCATAGAAGCCAGCTATTTTCAGACACCTGTTCAGAGCAATAGGATGTGGGGAAACATTAAGTAAAGGAGAAGGAAGCTGATTAATGGCAGAACAGTTGTGAAGCTAATGTGGCCCTAAATAATAACCATTTCGGTAGTACTGTTCATACAGTAGAGTGATGAATGCATTGCAAAGAGCTGAATTTGAATTGCATATCATGTTATGAAGAGGATAAGATATAACCAGGGTACATCAATGCAGGTGAAGATAAGGTTCCATTTTTCCAGAAGTAAATAAAAGCAGAAACCCAAATTAAAACAAACAACACCCCCAGTGGATGGCAAATAAACTGGGGGGTGGCGGGGGGGAGAGAAATTAATATTGTTGGCAGTTTAGGGTTTCTTGGTAGAATTATTTTAATTTGTGGAGGAACGTGTGTACAGGTAAAACTCATACCTGTTTATTTTCTGGGGAAAAAAAATCACATTATTTTCCAGTAACATTGACAGCATCTTAAAATGTGGAAGTAATTGTTTAACAATTAAGAAATTCCCAAAATGTAGATGATAAATGTAATTTTAGTAATATGTGAATTGAGTTGCATGTTTGTGTCTTTGCATTTTTTTAAACCAGCAATTTAAATAAGAAAATAAATTTGGTAGTCGAAATATACTATGAAAGTTATTTATGTTCATTAATTGTCCAATTAAACAATACTAACTGACTGCAGAATTACAGTTAAATGGAATACTGCACTAGGGTAATTAGTATTACTTCTGTTTTTTAAATTGTGAACATAATTTTTGGTAGTATTGCCCCCTAAAATTAGTTTTTGTTAGGTTTTATTGATTCATGAATCATTCCAGAGTGGAGACTTAATCCTGCACAATATGGCTGTATTGTATTGCTCTTGCTGCAGATAACACATGTTAAAAGAGGACTTCTGATTGCTGTAGTTGAATATTTTGATGCTTTGTGATTATGCAGATTTCAATAAACAGTCTGGATTGGTACCCACCTTTGGTTAAAGCACAAGTGTCACCAATCATTCAAGTGTCAGCAGGAGTCTGTGTCTTTGTTCCTCCTGTTAGATCTGCTATATTGACAGAAAAGGTGATTGCCTGGAGCAGAGGAACATGTAATATCTGTCTCCTTGTCTAGGAGAGTGCCTCATAAAGAGGATATTCCTTGGTTTGCTTATGCTATCTCTGTCTTTTCTTTTGGAGCTCTAGCAAACTGTTACTGGTATATTCCTGTCATTTAAAAAAGTTTCAGAACTCTAGAGGTTACGTTATCTTATTCTGAAAATACGTCACATTCACATGAATGAACTTGATGAATTCAGTGTGTTAACAACGGCCAAAAATAAAACCTGCTATTTTAAGATTTGTCAAAGAAATCCATTAGCAGATTTGGAAGGAGAGAAGACTGAACAGTGTCTATGGTATATTTTAATGCAACTGAAAACTGCTAATGATGATTTGCATTATGATTTTTTAAATTAATTTTAACAAACCTCTGAATACTCATGTCAGATTGTTAGAACAATCTAAATTGCAAATGTGTGTGAAATAATCTTTGGAAAACTAATCATATTAAAATAGGCAAAGTTATGTAGTGTACTGTAGAAAAACTCTATTATAACTGAAGAGCTGGTTTGCCATGATACACTGGACCACAAGTCAATCAGAGCTTTCAGAACCTTCCAATAACCAAATATTTTTCCGATAGACACCTTTTTATGCAGTGAGGCAACAAGGAAGTACATCTGGTAGTGTGTCAAAGTGTATAGAGAATACTAGACTTCATTCTTCCCATATGAGCATTCAGGCATAAATACGAATGTTACTTGTAATACTCATGTTAGCCAGACTTTTAGCAATATGTTCAGGCTTTGAGTCATCTGGCAGGTAGATGTGGAAAGAGATGGTTTACACTGCGAACATTTGAAGTGTCTGAAGAACAGCTCTCAAGTTGATGAGATTGTAGCTAGCACAGCGGTATTCGTACAACGAAGATTCTTTTAAAAAACCCAACTCAATAAAATAGCTACTTTCTGTAGCTTATAAAGGAAAATAGAAAGATGAATATGATCCTGTGATGCTGGTTTAAAGAATGTCACCTTCTGTTAACTGCATCTTATTAGGTTTGATTAAGTGGTCAGAATTAAAAGAACATAAAAATAGTTTTTAATCAAAGATTTACATCCATCATTTTTAATGATATATAATACCGAGGTTTGAAATAATTTAGCTTAGAAATGTTACTCTACTACCTCATGGGGTTTGAAAATTATGGTAAAAAACCCCACTGAATTCTGTGAAAGGGCAGTAAAGCTGCTAAAACCATGAAAAAACTCACCCTTCTTCAGTGTTTCTTCTGAAGGCCAGGCGGCCAAGAAGGCCAATAGCATCCTGGCCTGTATCAGAAATAGTGGGGCCAGCAGGAGTAGGGAAGTGATCGTGCCCCTGTACTCGGCACTGGTGAGGCCGCACCTCGAATACTGTGTTCAGTTTTGGGCCCCTCACTACAAGAAAGACATTGACGTGCTGGAGCGTGTCCAGAGAAGGGCAACGAGGCTGGTGAGGGGTCTGGAGAACAAGTCTTCTGAGGAGTGGCTGAGGGAACTGGGGTTGTTTAGCCTGGAGAAAAGGAGGCTGAGGGGAAACCTCATTGCTCTCTACAACTACCTGAAAGGAGGTTGTAGCGAGGTGGGGGTCGGTCTCTTCTCCGAAGTAACAAGCGATAGGACGAGAGGAAATGGCCTCAAGTTGTGCCAGGGGAGGTTTAGATTGGACGTGAGGAAAAATTTCTTTACTGAAAGAGTGGTTAACCATTGGAAGAGGCTGCCCAGGGAAGTGGTTGAGTCACCATCCCTGGAAGTATTTAAAAGACGGGTAGATGAGGCGCTTAGGGACATGGTTTAGCGGGCATGGTGGTGTTGGGTTGAGGGTTGGACTCGATGATCTTAGAGGTCTCTTCCAACCTTAATGATTCTATGATTCTATTCTGTCAGACTTAAGAAAACTTTGGATTCAGGAACCAAATTCAGCAGCAGGTTTGAAAGGCTGCAGCTCTGCTAATACTCCCTAACCAGGTGGAAAGATGCCCAAGTTTGTATGTCTCATTGTTACCAAGGAGCCAGAAGTTGTGATTTATTCTACCTTATACATTTACGTCTGTAGTTTCATTAGATATAGTGAGTAGCCTTTTCCACCTGTCTGTTAATTCTCTTTCAATAGCTTCCCAATAGCTACTTGTTCTTCTTACTTCTGTGTTACTAAAAACATAAAATTCCGATAGAGTTTTTGGGGGAGGAACAGTGTTTACAGTATTGCAAAAGTACTCTACATATATTTCAAGATACTGGTTTGAAGTGTGACTCCAAAAATGTGGGAATGCCTTCAGATCCTAAAAGTTGAATATTTTATATGAAAACTATCTCTGGACATATCTGTTTAATAAGATGGTACACCGCTAATGAAAAGATACCAGTCCCTCATGCATTGCAATCTTTGAGGATGACAAGTATGTAGTGGCTTTTAGTATACGTGTGTATTCTTCCCTGCACCCTTAAAGGATTGTTGCATCATGGAGGATATTAATTTTTCACTGAAACAACAATGAATGACTTTCAGCACTGAAATGGAAAGAGATACTTCTAAGGTACAGAGATGCTCAAAGGCAAAAAAAACCCAAAGCAACTTCCCTGCTGATAGAGAGTTCTGTTAGTGTTTTGCATTATTTAGAACATACAAAAGCTAAATTGCCATCAAAGATAATTGATGTCATAACAAGAGTGTTGAAGGCCAAAAGACGGTTAAAAAATTTGACAGGCTTTTTGTTAGTACCTTTAAGGTTATAGTGTCTGAAAAGAAAGCAGACATTATGTCATCTTGCACTAGGAACATATTCTTCATTTGATTGTGATAACAGTGAAATCACGTTTATAATCACCAGGGTATATATATATGTGTATATATATCTTAAAGGTTTGATAATTGGGGATGTAACTGCAAAGTTGTCAATGAATTTTGCTATTCTAAAATGCATTACATTTTAAAGACACCAGAAAAAAGTTAAATATAGTCATTTCTCCAACTGATATAGTAAGAAAAAACTGCATAGTGACTTAGCATAGCAATTGCAAACAGAAACCTAAAAACCTATCTTTTTTTTTTTTTGCCTGTTTGTAGCACTGTTGCATGTGCAAGCCACATATCCAAAGAATTATTTTCAGTTTACTGCCTTCACATATGAACAGCTTTTTGGGATCAATATGATCCAAGCTTCAGGGATGCAGTCATCTGTCCAATAAAAATAGGATAAGAAAACCCAAGTCTTTCACTAGATAATTTCATTGTATGTTTTAAATACTCTGTAGGAGAAAGGTTCAATGTATAAAGGCTTTAGACAGCTGAAGGCTTATCTGAAACTTTTCTAAAGAGTTGGTAAGAGCACAGAATGGCAGTATGAAAATCTCCTGTAAATTATGCCAAGGAGCATACTTTGCAATGGAGTTTAGCAGAATACTCTCAAATTTCAGACTTCATATTTCTGTGTCATGCATTTTCTATGCATCAGGTTTTATCTATTCAGAAATATAGTGAAGTGGCTATTTCTATCATGGTTCTAAAACACTCTGCTTGGAAAACTACTAGTTTGGCCAGTTTTAGCTCAGAAACTGTCTATTGCTTAAATAAAACTGGTACGTTCTTACCGGGGGGCGGGGGAGGGGGAAGTATGCCATTAGGCATTGTTATAGCAAAATGAACCAAATTCTCAACTTGGAGAAGTGAGTGGTGGTTCTCAGATTTTACAGTGACTAAAGTAAATTCCAAATTTTATGTGAAGTTGTTACTTATTCAATGTGATCTCTTGATTATTGAATATCATACCTTTGCTTATTCAGCAAACATTTTTTGCTCCTAAGCTATACTGTTGTGCCTAACATCTGAAGTATTTCAGTATACCGTATGAAGGATTTCAGAATAGTGGCATTCTAAACGTTCTTATGCTACAGTGCATCATGCTGAGTGCTCTCTTCAGAAGAAGGTTAGAGACCTAACATTTCTATACACAGCTATTCAGCAGAAACTTTTCAGGACATGAAGAAGTTTTTGCTAACTCTTTTCTTTACTCCTGCGGAGATGCAGAGAGCTGAGACACCCTTGAAATACGGTATTTTCTGTTCCCTTTCTTGAATGGTCGCTCTGTTTACAAGCATTGGAACACCGTGAACTGTTTTTAGTTTGTTGAAATGGACATACCATTACTCTAAAGTCCCAATTGTAAAGAAAGACGTGTGATTCAATTAGTTGACTTTACAGAAAATTTGTTTGCTTTTCTCTTGATGGTTAGGATCCCTAGTAGTTTTGTCTGGAGGACAGAAAGTATACGTCAAACTGATCACAAAGTTTTGAAGATTGGGGACTCAATGTGAGTATTCTGGACACTGAAAAATGTTTACTGTTAAAATGCAGTTTTCAGAAGCACAATTCCAAAGTTTAAGGTTGAGATACATAAGTGATTATTACAGTCATCCAGCCTAACATCTTGCATGACAGGTCAAAAGAGAAAACCCTACAAATCCTTCACTAGGCCACTGAGTTATGGCTGGTAATACAATCTTGATTTAAAAGCTCTTTAGTAAAATACCGAAACTAGTGGACTGAGCACTAGCAGGTATTGGAGCCCAGTCAAGCATGTTATTTGCCTGTTTTAAAAGTCTGGTTATTATGTTTGTTTCCATCTCGAAATATAGGGAAATGCTGTACAGTTAAGTATGTGTTTTATCTGTATCGCATACCACAGTGAGTTGGGTGGTTCTGTCTATGTTAGAAAACAAAGAGAGTGAAGATGATGGGTTTAAATTTTATTTCAGATGACTCCCTGTAAGGACTTCCATCTGTCAGCCTATTTTTTTCTGACAGTTGACTACATGGGTTTCCTTTGTTTCAGGCAGATCCAGAATCTCTTCCCAGCTCACAAAGTACCAACAAACTATAAAAAAAGCTAGGAGGTTTTATGGTTTTGTTATGCTAGAATGTTGTCCAGAACTGAACAGAGATGGCTTGTCCTGCAGATGAAGTGATAGTCTGCTCATATCAAGAATGAACAAGTAGTGTTGCAGACTGTTCTGCAGATGAGCATATCATATCAAAGAAGGAATATCATCTTAAAATTAAAGACTTCCTTTTTAAATTCCCCCATGTCCCAAGGTAGGATTTTACTTTGGAAACAGAACAGAGCTCTCCCTTCATTGACTTGATCTGACTATTGTTTGAAATCAGTTAGATGGGAGCCAACTACATATCAGAAGTTGGTTACGTGCAAGTAGCTGGTTGCCGAACCTAACAGACTCTGAGATATGAACATACTTTGAGCTGAGTACTGCGCTAACATGACTTCCATAGCTTCTGGGTCAGAGCCGACTCCTATCCAGGCAGCTTAAGGCATGTACTTGGTCTGCAGAATACACCTTGAAGACATATCCTAGAAGATATTGGATACAAATATTTTACAAAACTGGGTGGTGGGGGGGGAAGAAACACAAAGTGATGTAAATAGTGCCATTTTATGTGATGGTTGTGTATGAAAGTGCAAGGTTTGGCAGCAGAGTACTTGCATTTACCTGAGTTCATTTTCTGGGCTCAGTAAATAATTTGCATGGGTTTGCCTGTTTATACTGATTAACAAAAAATGACTTAACCAACCAAGAATATCTAGATTGGGGTAGCAGAAAGTAAAGAGCTTGTACCTTCCATCACATGGTAGAGATGTAGTTTCATGTTACCTTGAGCAGATAAATAGAATGAACATGAATGAATGTTTGCTTTCGTATTCAAAGATGAAGCTTCATGGTTTATTTTCAAAATAGTATATCTGCAAAAAATTAAGAGCTGCAAGGATCCAATTAGCTCAATGAAACATTAATTTATGTGTCATGAAGTAGTCACAGAAAGGAAGGTAAAGGTATGTTTAGAAAGGCTGAATTGGTGACATCTTGCTGAGTCACAGCTTGAAAGCTATCTGAGTGATGTGGATCTCATTAAACATCATCAACTTAAAACCATTCATGATGATAAATAAAACTGGTATGAACTTCACACCAACAGGAGATCCTAGCCTTTTTCCTAAATGGGGCAAAGAGGGATGTTTGTTATACTACATAAGGTGGATTTCCTATATATTGAGCACTGCTGTAAATAAGTATTATATAGCAGGAAACTTTTATCCAACACTTGTGAAGATTTCCCTGGTGGAATGGCTGATAAAGTGAAAGTCGTTGCATTTGCTCATTATTTCCAGTGTGCTGAGAGTCTTAACTGCACATTTGCATTGATTTTTTTTTAAGGAAAGAGACATAAATCAATAGTTGTCAGCTGCTGAAAACTTCAGATATTTGTTGAAGAGCTGGATAGTCATGTTTGTGTTGGTGGAGACATTGTTCAGAGCTCAAAATTACCTGGCTAAATAACATCTAGTATAGTAGTTATTGATAGCTGACAGATCAGTGTGAAAAGTTGTTTCCTATGATTAATCTAAACAAGAGTAACCTGTAATGACTTGCTCTTTTGCCACACACTTAAATGACAAATCATTTTCGCTTACAATTTGAGGAATATTTCCTTTTACCTGCTGAAAAAAAAAAACATAAGGAATGTTTTGCAGTGCTCCCCCTTTGCTCTCATTCTCCAAGCCCAAATATCGTCTATCATGTATTATCAACATTGCTGAGAAAATACAGCAATTATTATCTCAGCTACGCTCTGCATATTTCTGAAAGGAAAGGCAAATAACATAGTGCAGGAAAATACTAAAACCTACTTGCTCTAATGGAATATCTGAAATACCAAAGGGTATGATTTTAAAACAAATTAGTCATGATGATATAGGCAAAATGCAACAGAGTGAAAAAAAAAAAAAAATCAATAAATTGATGGTTCAGCCACAAGGGTTGTCATTTGGGTTTTGGATGGATTGAAGGAATCTTTAAAATTAAAAACTAAACAAACAAAACAAAAAACTATAACCCACCAACTAGTGCTGCTTGAGGAACTGCCTCTTCCCCTGCAATACAGTGGCAGCTGCGTTCAGGAGGGGGACTCAAAGCACTCAATTTTAAGAGGAAGATCTGAGTAGCATTTTCCATATTAATGGGGTCTAGCAACATTCTACACAACCTGAAAATCTACTCTTTTATATATATAAGCTGAAGGATGCCTTATCAGTGATCATTTTGGAGAGAGGAATTTTTTGGTTTTGACTTTATTCCTGTGGCTTAGAGTTGACATTGTGCAGTATTGTAAGCCTCGCGATCAGAAGTAAAACATTGGATTTTCAATATTTAATCTTTTTAAAAAATGTTTCAATTTTCCTTCTGGTTTCTGAAACTTTAGTTATATCACTTAATACTTCCAAGACTTTCTTAACAAGGAGTTCATCAATTACAGTTAAAAAAAAAAGATATTTTTAAATAGTAGCCTAATTCCTTTACCCGTTACTTTAGGAAGGGTAACAAATACTGTGATCTGTGGGGGGAAAAAGGCAAATCAAAAATGCTGGCAGCAGTAGGTGGGCAGGGTTGCAAACTTCTGGGTGTATTTTTTTTTGCATATTTTACATTTTACAGCTTGTCAATACCAGTAAAACTTGCAGTATATGCTATAGAAGACAAAGAGTATTTGTGTGCCTATGTCATGCTAACAGTGCAAACAACATGGAGTGAGCAGCTACATGAAAATTTTGCTCATGCAATTTCATGTCAATTAAGAGTTACAAATGAGGCATCTTTTTCGGAATCTTCAATACATGTTAATTGCTTTTACTGTATGAGAAAACAGGTTTCAAATCAAAGAAAACAAATGACCAGAGAGGCAGGGGGAAAGGATTCTAAAGGGATAAGGCAGCAGAAGCAAGACATCTGTCCCTATTCTGAAAAGCTGTGTGCGGTTATCAGTACTGAAGTAAGAACGTAAGTGAGTAGGAGCTCATTACATCTGAATGGGTAATGCAGAGTCATTGAGGCTGGAAGCGATGCTTAAAAGTGGTCTCACATGACCTACCTTTGACTCTGATATCTAGATAAGAGAGATTTGGGAAGAACAGAAAAAGAGGGAACTATTTTTTTGAGGCAAGAAGTAATTAAGAGAGGAAAATAAAGAAGAACTCTACAAACCAAAGGAAGAGTAAAAGATAAATTGTAGCAATTTTCCAGAAGAAGTGATAGGCAGATTTATAAATAAGAAAAGCGTGGGAATGGGGGCAGGCAGATTAAACAGAAGATTGTTCTTCAGCACAAGACATATGTTTTTGCTCTGGGATAAAATAATATAACTTGAAAAGTGTCTGTTTGTTTTATGGAATTTTATTCCTCTGTAAAGAAAAAAAAATTCCCTGAGAATTCAAGGGAAATAAGTACCTAGACTGTACTTACCACAATAGAAGACCACTTTTGTAAATTTGGTTTTCAGGAGATCTTTTTTTCAATAATTATGTTTGATGTAAATCTTCAATCTCTTAAAATGTTTTGATTGTTAGACCATTCAAATTGCACTATAGCAAGAAAATGGACTATTAGCATTGTCAGTGCACAAAAACATGACCCGTTTTTGTTTTATGGAAGTTAGATGCGGTTCAGATCTCAATGCTTTTTTCCTCAAGTCTAAATGAAAGAGACGTTTGAATAAATTATGAACGTCTTCCTACATCCAATCTTTCTTTGATAACATACTGTCAGCTGGTATTTGGAAAACCCACTTGATCATTTATTTAAAGAAAAATGGTAGAAAATGAAATAAAAACATCAAAAAGTGTACTAAATGTCTCAAGAAAATGAAGACATAAACTAGGAAGAGGATGAGGAACTGAATCTTAGTCACTTGGCTATTAGATATAGAACTCATCATCAGTTATGTACTGTAGTCAATCACAGTATCTTTTCAGGCATACTCTAATCCACCAGTTTACCTTCGGTTACATGATACAGGAGAATTTGGGAAATATTTGTCTGTATTTGTCCTGAGATGAACTAGTTACATTTTCTTTAGAGACCGCTCTGATCAAGGTACTCATTGAGTGCCTGAAGTTTGCATCTCTCTTCTGATTTGGGAAGTGTTGTTTGAACATAAGCATTCTACATTCAAATGGATTTTAAAAATACTGGTCTGTAAACGCATTGTAGGTGTCCTATTTTGAATATCTTTTAATTAAGAATGACTAAGGAAAATTATATATTTCAGAGAATTAAAATTATCCTTGGATTTCAAATAAATTCTGTTCATTAACCAGATATTCTGGAGGAAAAAATATGTTCCTTTTTTTCCCAAAGGGATATTTAATCCTCTTTCTCCTTTGTCACTGTTCAGTGCAATAAAAAAAACCCTATTAATTATACACCTCTCATACTCATTTCCTGTTGTATGGCTTTAAAAAAATGTCTAGTTCATATGTTATCTTTATACATTATGCTGCAGACAAAATAGGACATATATGATTTGAAACGACAAGATTTGCCTTCCACTGCTATAGAGTGAACCATGCACTTGAAGAACCTATAGACAGTGATATTTGCAGATTCTTCACAGTTTTTAAACTTTAATTGCATCTATGCAGTTTATTAATTTCAAAAACATTGAAGTGCAATTTATAAGGATTTTTATCACACAATGCTACTGTTTTGATGATCTATACTTTGGAATTGTGTCACATCGTTTGCTGTTTCTCATGTCACTGATAAAAGGACAGGTATCAATAATTTAGACTCCACCTTTGCTTCAGATAAAAGTCTGCTTTCACCCGTCTTTTGTGTTGCTAAAAACACCGGATGGTCACAGTGGATCACAGTGAAGCTTTACTGTCCTCAGATTTGAAGAAACAGAAAAATACAAAATATCAAAAAAAAAAAAAAAGGCAGAGACAAATAAGGGTAGAATAATATGCCTTATCTTAAGATGCCAGTATAGAATTAAGTGGTAAAACATCTTAATTTGCTGTTGGTCAGGATATTTCACAAACCTTTTAGAGCAGAGCCCTCTGATGAGATCAGTAAAGAGTTCAACCTAGAATGTGAAGGCACAATCTGATCCATAGCAACACTTTTGATCATTAGAAGGCATTTATACAATTTTTAAGAGTTTATCTTTCTGGTCCTCAACTGTCTTTGAGTTACATAGGTTCCCTAAGCTGCCACATCGTTAAAAACAATAAACCAAGCTGTTTCAGTTTATACCATTTAAGACTCCATCCAGAATGACTACCATGTTTGGAAAGCTTGAGATATTAAACACCGAGATTTTTGACCCATAATATTGCAGGTTAAAAGATTTTTCTCTAAGGACAGTTAAATATAGTTTATAATTGGGAAATACAGTATATAATTGGGAAGCTATTTCACAGTCCTTCTTGTGAAGCATCTGTCACTGGTCCATGAAAAACAGCATATAGGAGTGAATGTGAAAACTGAGCTATCTTGTTAGGATGTTACTCTGAGATTCAAAGTAGTTCTCTGCTTTTTTGTGTTAAGGAAATACATTCTCGGCCATAAGTACAATAAGACTGAACTCTTTCCATTACGAAATCCTTTTCTCACTTGTCTAAAGCCTAAGCAAGTCACCTCACTTTGTTTCAGTGATGTTATCAAAACACAGAACATGTTATTTGCAAAATTTAGTGGTAATGAGAACATAATTTTTGAAAAGATTTTAAACTGAAAGCTAATTAATGTGTCAGGGTACAGTGGGATCCAGCTGCTCGCGAGGGACAGGGAGCTGAGGGAGATAACAGGGCTGCCAGGACAGGTCAAGTAAGTTAGGTGAGTTCAACCAAAAGCCCAGGTCACTAGGCAAGTTTGTGGTGATCAGGCCAGGCTGGGACATCAGCCCACAGGTCGAGCCTGGCTCGGTGGGGCCGATGGCCACCGAGGGCCGAGCTGTGGCTGAGCTTGAGACCAGTACACCTATGGTGCTGCTGAAAGAGGGGCTGATGGCCCTGGGCAGGGGTGTAAATGGAGGCCATTAAGACCTAATTAGCACAGTCAAGGTCCTGACAAAATGCTTTTTTTGGGTAAAAATTATTTGAAAAGGCTATATTTGAGATTCTAGAGTTTTGCTGTTGCCAGTTCTTGAAATGGAAAGGTTTTGTCTATTTTAATCGCTAGTAATGATCAAAATTTGTAATAGAACTTCATCAATTGAGTCAGCCTTGATTTTTTCCTTTTTTTCCCTGAGTTGCCAATAACTTTAGAAGTGTTCAATTGTGACAATAATCTCAAACTTCTAAAGGCTTTTCAGAGTCCTAGATCCCATCTTCACTATCTTAGCAATGCAGTTATTGTGATGCTTCTGTGATATCGCCAGTATTAATTCAGTTATTTTTCTGTGTCTGTGTTCTAAAGAATATTTTTATAAATGTGAACAAAAAATGTTGTGTAGGGGCTGTGAGACAGATATTAATGAACTCCACTTTTATAAAGAGTCCACGCTGTGTGTCCTTGCTCTAATGCCATGAAGCAAGAGCAAGGACACATTCATCCTAGCAGAAGACTTCAAAAAAAGCCTAGAAAACTACTGAGTTTTCTCACCCCTAGGTTTGAAATCAGCCTCTTTGTGAATTCAGGTACTATTCAATAGAAGGTGGCAGAACTTTCCCTTCAAAAGGATTTTTAATAGAATTGTGTTATTGTCACCAAATTAAAATTGTGAAAGTATCACTGCTTTAATATGTATCTTAACGTGGTATTCTTTCATTTTTTTGAAGAGTCCATCACCAAGTTGCAAAGCTGCTTAAGGGGCTGTACAGGTATTTCTACAAATAATTAGGGTTCTGCATGTTTTCTTTCCTGATAAAATTTAAGAGCACTCACTAGGTAGTGTTGAACAGTACACAAGAAATTACAAATTATCTCATATATTCTCTCTGATTTTGAACTAATTCTAATCTTGATTAATAAGTCAGGAAAAGGTTTGGGAAAAGAAAAAAATTCAGAATCTGTATTTTTATTTTAACAAAGAAATGAAGGGAAAGATCAGAAATCGAGAGAAGTGTACTGTTTACTGGACAAAATCCAGGAGCCCTATTTACTGCAGGAAGGCAGGTCAAAGGAATATTCTCCCTTTTCTATTTTCTCATAATGAGATTTAGGGACACTGCACTGGTAGAAACCAAAGATGTATTTGTTTGCCACTTCTGATTTTCAGTATAATATATGCTTAGTTTACAAGCTTCTTGGGAAATTTGTAGATGTTCCTTTTTTTCTCACGCTCCTAATTTTGTATCTCTTATTGATGACAAAAATGATCTGCACTCCGTATCTGGAGGCACTTTTTAGAGACAACAGGACTGAAATGCAAGACTGCATTGTATTTTTTTAACGCCACAGGGTAAAAAAGAATCACAGTGGTTTTGCTCAAGTGGCCAAAAGCGTGTGTTGCATTGCATTCCAAAGTCAAAACCATTAGTGGCACAGAGACAAATTTTACGTTTATTGTTACCTTAGGTCTGTCTTGAAACTGCAACATATTGCAACCTCTTTATAAATGTGGCAGGCCAAAATAACTGGTGTAAATCCCAGAACAACATTTTTTTTTTTTTCAACCCAAATGATTAATTAAAGGAATGTTGCAATAGAGATACAGAAACTTAATCCCAAACAGCACAAACATTACAAGCTATTTGATAGTTTTCCAGCAGAATGCAAAGAGCACTGCCTATGTATTTTTAATGGAAAATAGGGCTTGACAATGCAGTAGATATATATATATATGCAGAAAAACTTTCTTATCAGTACGTATGTTTTCAGAATCAATTGATTATCATGGGTTTTTTTAATAGTTGCTGTTGTTGAATAGAAATATATTGTCAAATGGAGACTGGAGTACCACACAAGAACATCATTGTCTGTAGCAAAGCTCCTGTAAGCTACAGGGTTTTTCATCAATAATCAAAAAAACATAACAATGAAACTATTTTTAAGGAACTTTGATAAACTGAGTCAAAGACATAAGTGATGATGCTTGTGATACTGAATTTATTTAATTCCTCTTAAAAGTGAGGAAAATGATACCATGTACTGTACTGACAAAGGCCAGAAAGAATATTATTTTCAAACTTCTGAGAAGTATTTTAGTATCTTCCTGGTTGACTTCAATTTACTGGAACTATGTCAGAGTACCACAGATCTCCTTTAAAATGCAATAAAAATCTTAGGAAAACAAAAGGAAGGTAAGAAACAACATTGAATTTAAAAGACCAGTAATTTATAATTCTAGTTCACAGAACAGAACAGCAAACAAGCGATAGGCACTTTCCCTCACCAGTTGCTTATTTTGTGTTATCCAAGATCTTACTGCATACACCTATTTGATTTTGCCTGTGTTGAAAATCTAATGTTTTTGTTGTCTTCCTCTGTTGCTGAATCTTAATCATTCAGGCTTAGCATTTATTTGATCAGGCATTTGTTAAATTTTAAATTTAATTTCATACATAATTTTTGTGTCTTTTTTGACAGACTAGTTAGAAATACTAACAACAGTATTTCTCTCTCTTTTTTTTTTATTTTCAAGTGGAGTCTTCTCATTTCCTTCATCCTTTCACTGTGAGTGTTTGACCTACCACCAGGGCTCTCCACAGCCATGACAGCAGTGAGGTGGTTCTGTGTCTTCCTGCACAGAATGAACCATAAAAGTTCCCAGCCATTTTTTAACAAAACCTCAGCCTTTATTTATAAATATCCAAATTTCCAAAATATAAAGCCTAAACTGAAACACAGAAGGTGCAGTTATTCTAAGAGTAATTTTCCCTGCTTTACCTTTCTTTCTTTCGTATTTCTTTCATATAACCCTATCAGCTGCTTCTCCGAGTAAGAGTTGTGAACTCAGCAGTAAATGGAGAACAAAATACAAAATAATAAGAAATTGGGTGTAAGTTACTGGACACAAAATGAGGATTTCACTTGGACATTTGCAGGAAAACAACAAATTTCAAGCAGACAACACCTGCTGTTACAATAAATCCTTGAACTCCAGCTCAAAGGTAACAGTTGATAACAGTTAAGACCAATGTTGCTATTTATTAGTAGAATTAAACAGTATTCCATACTGTCTCATGATTACATACAGTGGATGCAATGAGCTGCTTGTAAAACTTTGTTACCTAGGGCTTTTTAGTCAGGTATCTGTTAGGGCCTGTGACGTTTCGCTGTTCTTAAAATTGTCAGTATTCGTCTTCTCAAGCTTGGTCTGCATTGCAGGGTAGTGGGCTAATGTTTATATTAGATCAGAGTTGTGGCCAGGGCTTTTGATAACTGGAAAATAAGTAACAATTTTCACCCAAAAGTAAGCCTATCCCCCAGGGCACTATAAGGGAGCCATTGGCTGCTCTGTTAAACTCTCCTGTCCCCATTTTGCTTGGAACAGACTGCCACCTTCGCAAAGGTTCTCTCTCTCAAGCAGCCACTCTCTACTAGCAGTTTTACGTTAGTCCTAATAAGCAGCAGATGAAAAGCTACCTATATCCTTGGCTGTCTCAAGCCATCCAATTCTCACCCCAACTCTGCACATGTTAACATGTTGATAATGACATATTCTCTGGGTTCAAATCCTTCATTATCAAGATTAACCTTCATTTTATTCTTCATTCTAATATTATATCTTCAACGTTAAGTCTTCTTCAGGGATCTCTTATAATTTCCTTAACCCTCAATTTAGTAAATGCTGCTTATTCATGCCCTCGTATTATTTTCATTTCTTTTAAGGGTATCTATTCTTACCTAGAATTGTCAAGGAAACCACAACCTCTGGCTTAAACAACATCCCCAGAGCTTGAAAGAGCAGTGTTACTAGATGGAAGAGTGAAAATTATATTTTAATTCCCTTCCTCAATTACATTAAATTACGTATGATCTCTCTTTTGCTTAGTGCATCCTTTAAATTAGAAAGTTTAAATAGAAAAGAAGTCTGTTTTTCATGACTAATTTCCTGTTAATTAAGCATATACTGGCTTCTTTTCAAAAACCATTAAAGGTTTAAAGTAGAGGCCCTGGATCCCCAGATCTTGTAACAAAGCTCAAGAACACATCCCATCCTGTATCAATTATTATTTTAGTTATTATTTTATCGTAAAATGCCAGTTCAGTGCGGCTTCTCTTCTCACTTTGTAGGCAGGACAATGATAGCGCTTGACAAGAGAATAATAAGTAATTATCTGGGAGTTCCTTCTCCCTTTGCTCTATAAAGGAACATTTCCCCTTCCTGACCCCCAGCTGGAAAAAGCTATTTGTCCTTTGGGAAAAAAAAAAAGAATTCAAGGGAGAATCATCAGTTAATGCTATTTCAAATCCAGAGAATAAATCAAATATACTAAATAATGAAACATCTCATTTACAATTGTAGGTGAGTAGAAATAGAATGTATAAACTTTTATAATGTTATCAAGTTTCTTTCAGACATATCTCATCTTGCTTGTTATCATAATTGTTTAAAGCGTGATAGCACAGCAAGACTTCAGCCAGGTGTCAGGCCTTCATTTCACTGAACTTTGTCTTCGCTTTTAAGGAACAGGGTTTGTCACAAAGAGATTATAATGTAAGTGAACGGTGCAAGATGACTAACAGACACAAAGACTCAGGGGAAAGCACAGGAGATTAAAGAGATCAAGATAATTGTAGCAACTTGATGGCAAGTTGTCCCTGGCATATATATTTGTAATATTTTATAAAAGGGAAATCTTTCTTCTCATGGCTTAAGTGTAAATCATAACCTTTTAAACTAGACCACAGAGGGTGTGTCAAAATGCAAAGCAAAAGCAGAGACTAGTCTATTTAGGAATTTTATCTTCTAAGCAATCCCTCCTTTCTTCTAATCCAGGCCCTGACTACTTCCCTTGGGCTTATTGCTTCATCTGCCGTACTTCCAAACTGCTAACAATTCTCATGCTCTTTCTAGAGCGCACTCTGGCAAAGCTTAGGGAACATCGTTTGAAAATAGTATCAGACATGACTTTCTATACGCACAGTAGAGAAAGAGATATTTTAGCATCCCCTTGAACTCGGTTTTCTCTAGGGTTTTTTTCCCTGCTTAATGCAAGTGCAAGAGATTAACAACATCTAAACAATGAAGATTTTCACTCATTTTCCCGCTCTCTTGGTTTTATTAAACCAAAATTCATTTGGTCTTTAGCAAACATCAGTGCTCCACGTGTTTTGTCGAGGGGAAAAATGCATTTATATATTTGTAGCAACATTAAACGAGGCAAGAAAAGTGAGAAACATCCCATCAGGCAGTATAATTAATACCTATCACTTCTGCAATATCCTCAGCTATACATTTTTCTTCTGTACTTCTTTCTCCAATCCTCCACTTGAGTGAATAAGATCATCTACACCTACACCCGGAGAGGGAACATAATGAAATTATAGACATTCTCTTTCAAATTTAATAAGGAGTAACATGTGTGTTCCAGAGATGTGACCTGGATTTTGTTACCTGTAAACACACGAATTT
The DNA here is from genome assembly GCF_000699105.1 of Pygoscelis adeliae. NCBI lineage: Eukaryota > Metazoa > Chordata > Aves > Sphenisciformes > Spheniscidae > Pygoscelis > Pygoscelis adeliae. Next base: position 6,777,720 of record NW_008825076.1, read on the forward strand.
TCTTAAGCTTAAGACAAGAATATTTTTCACAGCCTTATCTAAGCTACAGCCCACTTGAATGAATCACAGAACTACTTACTAGCATTGAGAAATGGCAGGACTGACAGGTAATTGTAGCAGTTTCTTTCATTTTCTTTTGCTGATGATGCGGTAGCTAAGGACTAGATGAAACTACTGTAGCTGTCCAGGAAAAAAAAATAAAAATCTAAGTATGGGGTTAGTCAGAGAAAGACTTAGGCAGTTATATTTTACCATTTACTTTCTTTCAATTTCTGGTGAAGCACCTTGATCCTAAAATAATGTTTCCTGTTCCATTGATTTTGTAGTGCTAGACTGTTGTACAAGTGGGAGGGGAAAAAGATGAAATTCAAACTACCAGACAAAGGGGAATATTCTAATAACAACCATACATTTTTAGTACTAGCCCTGGCAGGATTACAAATGAAAGTGCTTCTGAAGAGCTGTCATGAACTGCTTTAATTTAAAAACAAAACTTTCTTTAATCAGAAAAAAATTGTTTTGCTCTAAAATTTACTTTAAAATAACATTCCATTAGCACAGTAAGTACTAAAATCCTGATAGGACATTAGTTCCAAACTGATTCAGTGGGTCTTCACTAACCCCCAGCTGCATGCGGACTCTATGATCTAACGAGGTTTGCACAAAGGATTTTTGAAGTTGATACTCTCGTTCAAAACGTACAGAGAAGGGAGAGGAGAAACATCTTCCTCGCCGCTCCAGCCTCTTTAAAAATATGTACGTATGTGGATGGTACCTTAGGGAGTTTGCAGTTTGAAGCCCAGAATTTTGCTTTCTGCCAATCAGATTGTCCATGAGATTTTCCTTGGTTTATTTGCTATCAGAAATATTCTAGAAGCTGTCTGGGTTAGTCTGTAAAAATTCTCCAAGAGCTCAGCTTTGAAGTTTGTTAGCTGCTACTCTTCTACTATCCCTCCAGGGTACTAGTAACAAGGGTCAGAATGTTCACAGATGGACTCGTCCCTTGCAGAAACACCAAGAGAAAGTGCTCTAATTCTTTATATTAGATATTCTGTACTCTAGAAGCTGGAAGGGTGAGACACAGTGGGGTCTGATAGAAGACATCAAAACCCAAGAGAAAGGAACATACTGTCAATATGTATTAGGGATGAACAAACCAAATTTTTTTTTTCTAATTTTATCTCTATCAACTGATTTTTTTAGGAGAAGTAAGGGCCAGAAATGCATATTTACAGATACAACTCCATTGACTCAATAGAAAAAAGCTTAAGCCTTAATCCTGAATAAATGGAATTAAAGTACCTGGGTCATGTTCATCAGCCTAGAAAGGCCGCTAACCAAAGGCTTTGGTTTGGTTTTAGCACAATAGCCACCTGATACTCTAAATTCCTCAAACATGGTAAGAGAAATCTGTCAGGAATTAAACCCTGATCTGGTAAAGAATTGTGTTAAGTACTTTATTAATTATAACAGCTGAGCTTCTTGTAAAGTCCTTAAGTTCCCAGGTGTCCTATTAAAGTTAAATGGTGAGTGCTTCTCATCTCTGGGGTTGTTTGGTCTGGTTGAATCAGCAGGTGGATTGGGGAGGTTGCTGTGGGTGCTAAGCATTTGGCTGGCAGCATTTGGACTGGGAGAGACTGTACATCTTGGTGCAAACAGACCACAAATTCTTTAAGGTAATGAAACTTTATCCAGTTTTTTTAGGGGTTTTCCTAAATCCTGTGATAGTAATAGGGCTGATAAATTACACGTATTTTGCTCTCTCATGTACTGTTGCCTTAAAAACTTTTTTTTTCTCACAGATCTGTTTTGTCTGTCACTCAAAGATACTAGCAGTAACCCTCATAGTGCAGAAATAGGCATTATTGTTTCACAGTAGTGTGCTTAAAAGCTCTTTCACTTTTTATTTGCATATTGGGAGATCTTGGTGTTTTATGTCTGCCCCTCAGCTTTCCCAGCATTCAGGTTAACCTATTAAATAGCCTTCTAAATATAACAAATATTTGATATATCAATATCTCAACTTGGTCTTCCTTATATCAGATATTCTCAAAAGCAATATCCCATCTTGTCAGATCACAATTCTCCCTTTATATCTCCATTTCCTTTATCACTGCTATCTTTAGGATCTCTTTTTGTACCCCCTGCTTGCATTTTTCTCTTTTTTTTTTATCAGATTCCCTTGTTCTCCAAAGGGGATTTTTTTTTTTCAATTTTAATTTATTATTTGATGGATTTTATTTCTACCTTTCATGCTACCTTAATTTTAAAGATAAAAATTAATTCAAGTAACAGAAGCTTTCCTAGGTCAATATCATTCCATGGCACTCATAATATGGTGGCATTTCTGTGTTAATCTATAGCTTACACTAACTTCAGAAAACTGAGTCTTTGTTTTGCTTTAGTGTTGCCTTCTAGAATTTGGTGTGCATGTTTTCAAAATTGTCAAATTTTTCAAAATAGAGGATATTTCTCAAAGACTCTTAGGAATAAGTAGCTTACTATGATCTTCATCGTGGGTGTTTGTGTGGGTGTTTGGGTTTTTTTTACATAAAATAAGGGGAAAGTTACCAAGAACTTCTGTATAATGAATGTAATATCTATTGTTCAAGGGCAAAATGTGTAGCTGGGATATTTTTCTTTACTGAAGGCAGACAGAAAACTAGCTATCTGAGCCAGTGGGTGGAGGTCAGAACAACATCTGCTTTATCCATGGGAGTACAGCCTTTTACAGCTTGCTGTTGTTCAGTGAATCAATTGAGCATGTAATAAGAAAAGCTCCAATATAGACAAGATGCATGGAACATATTGATTAGAGCCTAAGTAAATCTGACCACGGAGCGTGTGCAGAGGCTGACTGTACCTCAGGCAATTTAATGCCTGTGGAACAGGTATTAACAGCAGCTTTCCTACAATGTTTAGGTATAAAAAAAAAAATCCCAGATTGCAAAGTCTCTTTATTTAACAAATGATGTTATTTGTCTCAGATTGCTGTAAATCTGCCAGTGTAGATGATCTGTATTTCCCTAACTAGTTGGATGTGTAATTCTTGCACTTTTGCTAGATACTTCCATTTTATGGCAAGTTGGATATGGGAAAATGTTTGTTCTCTTGAATATTAAATTATGTGAATTGTGGTAGGCCTTGGATTTACTATGGAGAAAGTAATTCATAAATGCTCTAACTGAATGTGTGTTCTGTATATAATTTATTTTTGTGCCTGTACTTGTGTTTTGTCTAGGAGTTGTTGGGAGGAATGATGCATTGCAAGTTATGGAAAACATTTTGGGGCAGCTGGCATTAAACTGATCATCAGCTCTGAGATTCTGATCAGAATTAACTATGTGTCTCATACTTTTACATTACCATTTAATCATCAGAAACCTTTTTACAGAAAATGGCTTCTTTAAAAAAATAAATAAATTTGGTAGTCAATGTCAGTTTTTCTGGAAAATCTGTCAATTTTTTTTCTTTTAATAATTTATTTTAGTAAACCTGATCTTTTACTTTTTGAGGCAACTTAAGACACCATTTTCTTATATAGAGAAAAAATGTGTGTAGGCATTTGTGTACATATATATATATATATGAAATAACTGACTAGTTAGAAATTGTTTCCCATCTGGCATTAATGCTAATTACATGTGTCAAACTGTATTATAAGCCGGGTAGGACTCATAGTTAACAATAACAAAATCAGTATTAGAGCTAGCTGAAAAAATACTTTATTCTTTAAGTGAAGTTTTGTCTTTGCTCATGTTTCTGCACAACTTTTCTTCCTTTTAAATTTCACTGTGGTTAGAAAAAGACTGCCATGTAGACCTTCTAGCTGAAGTTCTTCCAAAGTCTTCAAAAATGTGACAGTCCCAATTAAAAAAAAAAAAAAAATTCAGAGCTGTGTGCCAACTTTTTTAAAGACAACTGGATGCCTAAACACATAGACACATATGCGATTTTAGAAGTTCAGCTCCAGCTGGCAGTATCTCTACAGTCTCAGATACCTTAATCTGAGTTTTGTTGGCTAATTTTCTTAAGTGTTCCTTTAAGAAACTTGCCCAGTATGGGGTTTGGTCTGTTCCCACTCTTCTTTACTCTGTATTAGTCTTCCTTCTAAGTCCCAAGCAAAAAGTTAAAAACAGCTTGTATTATTTTTATTGCATTGTATATTCTGTTGAAACGACAGGGGTTTGGGGGTGGGTGAGAGGAAGGCATATTATTACCGAAGGATATATTAAGAAAAGGGAAGGTGTAGTTTTTGAAATTTGTGTCTGATTACATGGATAGCTAACTTAAATAATTTTGGAAGGTAAATAGTTTCTTATCTCTTGCAGTTTAAGAAAACTAGTTTTAGCAAGGATCCTATTAATTTTAATTACAGAAATATAAGGAAAGGCACATGCTGACTTACATAAGTTATCAAAATATCAACATATATAAGATTGCATGGTGCAGAAGCACTGGCAAATAGAAAACAAATGTTTTTTAAAAAAGTAATTTTTCAAAAGATTACTTGGGGGAAAAAAATTGTAAATTGAAGCAGTTAGGAAACTGGTATCAAATAACAAACACTTCAGAATTGGCTAGTTCTGGTAGAACTGTCTGGATCTTGAAAGGTATTTCCTAGTGTGACATTTAAGAATATTAAAATACCAGAAACTTCAAATGAATAATGATTATTTATCGAGAACACTGCTTTTGGCATAAAAGCTCTAAAATATCTTCCGACAGTACTGGTACCACTGCTGCTGGTATTTTTAAATATATTTTTCTGTTTGGGGCTTTTTTTCATACCACCTTGCACCCTATGTAAGAACTTGTCCAGCTTAAGGGACACAGACATTATGGGTACAGTCTTAAAGCTTTATGTGTGCTTTGCAAGGCAGCACAGATAAGCCTTTGCTTGTTACTGTCAGTGGAGCCAGAATGAGAGAAGTTTGAGACTTTTTTAACTGAGTGGAAGATACCAACTTCCACATCATGCACTGGATGCTCTTCAGCTTCCTGCTGCCAAAATGGCAAAGCATGTTAGCTTTGACTGTAAAGATTAATTTACAGGAAATTAATTATGAAGCAGTTGTTCTGGGCAAGCAGTGTCTCATTCAAAGCCCATTTAATTAGCAGCAGTTTTTCTTTCATCTTTGAACCTGATGACTACAGATGGAAATGGGAGAAGGTAAATGCACTGTTGATCCCTGCTTGTGTGTTCCTCTAGAGAGACACGTGAAAGCAAGTGATGGAGACTGTGCACAGCCCACCCAATTTGGACAATATGAGTTTCCGCTGAACATGGGCAGTCTAGAATTTTTAGTCAATAGCAATGCAGGTCTCTCAGGATTGTCTCTGCAGCACCACAACTTACAGTAAAGCTGCCTTACCACAAATCCTAGGTGCCAATTCTAGAATGACTTTTTTTATCTTGTAATTTTCTTTGTGACTGTAATAGGTTCCTGTTACTTAGAATGAAAAGGTGATATTGCCAAATGCATGTTCTCTCACTAAAGCCAGAGACTGTGTAACTGAAAAATGAATTTTCCCTAATGGCCACAATAAGTGCTCTATGTTTTGCTGTTAAGGTAGCTATAAATTTGAAATTGCATAATACTCTTCCTTTCCTGAATACACACTCTTATGAATCTGTTTCTCAGAATTGCTTGCTCTCTATCATATCAAAACTGTTTCTGCAAAAAGGAAACAAGATTAACTGTATTTATGTACCAAATTTGGAATATTGAAACATGATTTAATTAGTCCATTTTAGAGGCTGTTATTTAATTATGGAATGACTTTTTTTTTTTCTCCTTTGTAGCAGCGCTTAATTTGGGTGAAGGGTTTTGGATGAAACTTGAAAGCAATACCAGATATTTTATTGGAACTCAGAAAGAAAACTTTACCAGTGTCTAGTGTATACTGTAGGCTTTCATTTTGGATTGCTGTTAAGTCGCTTTTGGGACTGACCCTGAACAGTAGCTTCCTAATACCATTAAAAAGGTTCTACCCATCCAAAAAGCCAGGAGACAAAGTGTGGGAGGAACTAGTTCCTGTCTCTGGTCCAGTGTAGGTGAAACAAGGGCTCAGAATGGGGTCTCTCACAAACTAAATATATCCCCCTTGCATATTTCAGGTCGCTGTGCGCCGGAGAGCATTTATCTCTGCACTCGCAGTGTTCCTCATTATACCCTTTTTGATGTATAATTTCTACATAATCTCAAGTTTGATAACAGTAATGGAGAACAGTCATTGCTGTCAGAGGTAATTTAATTGTTCTATAAGGGCCACTCCAAGCTGGAATGAAACGGGATTTCTACATTTTGAAACATCTATAGTTTTGTGTTTCTGGATGTTGCATATCTGATGTTGTTATCCGAGTACTATACTGTCATCTTCTTCCATCTTCTCCCCTTTTTTTCTCTGTTCCTCAGGTTAAAAAAAGTCAAGGTTTTTGGCATTTCCTTTATATGTACCATCTTTTATGATTGGTGGTATTTATTTTGGAACACCACATAGCTGCTGGCCATGTTTGTACGTTTACTACAGCAGTTGCAAACTAAAAACCTGAGGGCACTAGAACATAACCAGATGTGATGTATACTTCCATCTACACGTAAGTCGAAAAACAAAAATTTAAGCTATAGCATATAATCAAGTTGTCAGGCTGTTCCCTTTTACTTCACATTTTAAGGATATGATGCAGATGAGCTTTTAAAATCAATTTGAATTTGTCAACACTGTTAATGAAAATGTTAATGCCTTGTTAGCTGTTGACTAATGATAGTGGAGGTTTTCATTCCTTACTTAATGGTGGTACCACATGTAAAAAATCATGATTTATAGCCTGCAAATGGAATAACATAGTAAGCTTTTCTGATCAGAGAACTCCCCAAGCTTACCTCGTAACTGTGCTGTACTGTACAAGGTGTGATATTGATGAATAGTTTTATGACTCATTTGGTAAGATCTATGAAGGCAGTTACTTCATAAGGTGGCATTTTATCACAGTTGCTTTCGACCTGCTGCAGTTGACTCATTGATTGGAGTTAGTCAGGGGAAGCAAAAGCTAGAGACTTAGTGAATGCTAGTGAAAGTGCTGATATTTGTATAATTTTATTTTTTCTAAAGAGTCTATTTCTGACAATGTGCCAATGATTGCTTTATGTATGCCTAATTATTCTGTCATTAGATGAGGTTTTGTAATTCGGTTTGGAGTGCAAAGTCTGAGTTTAATATTAGCAGATGCTGGTTTTCCTTTTTTTTTTTTTTCCCTCTCCCTAGGCCTACTTTGGCAATGCCTTCTGAATTTTTGATTGAAGAAACTGAACTTTGAATCTATACGCAGTCATGCATCATTTAGTTAGTTTGCAGAACTCCACTCAATTAAAATTCAGAGCTGAGAGGTAGAGACACCTGTGTGAGGACCCCTTTCCTGAAGAAATAATACAGGTTTTAAATGCTGTTTTGTGGATGTGGTTTAGGACCATTAGCAAGATGAGCAATTTATATTAAGTGCTCCGTTCATTTTCAGAACGGCACCTTATTTAGAAAAATAAAATCCAAATTTAATATTGAAGAATTTTTAATTTTAATATACTGAAGAATTCTTTTGGTCAGTGTTTGGCTTTGTTTTTAACAGTCAGTGATTGGTAGTTAATACTGTGTACATATGTATAGTTAAGACCCTCTTCTCAGCTCTGCATAGATCCTGAGTCTAGTTTTGCCTTTGAGTTGGAAGATTACTTTTTTCATTTGGAAATAAGGCTTTGGAATGAGAGACTGGGGGGTGGGGTGGTGGTCTGGGTTTTTTTGTTTGTTTTGGTGATGGTTTGGTTTTGGGTTTAATTTTTTTTTTTAATGTAGTAGTATACTGTAGTTCTAGGCTGTCTCTGCGATATTGTATACACAGCAAAGCATAGTCACACCAAAATTCATGAGTTCTTGGCTTTTGAAAGAGAAATTCTCTCCCTTCAAGGAATGAATGGAGATTTGCTGGATGTTTCTTATTTACTAATTCCTGACTTAATGTGCCTCTCATTCTTTGTATAAATGGTAGATGTCTGAACTAAATCTGAAGCTTGTTTCTCAGTTCTTAAAATTAAGTATTTGGCATAAGGAGGATCTGATTCCAGAAATTACCTCTGTATGAACAGGTCCCAACAGACTGGCATTCACTTCAGGAGTGGTGTTTGTCAGGAGAAATAAGTATCCGTATCGAACATGTATTTCTAGAACTTTTCACTGGAATCTTTATTCAAAAATAGAACCATTAATATTTATGTTACTCAGAAATAATAAAATTAAAAATGTATCAGTAAAAAGCTGAATTATATTCTTCTTCACTTGTCCTTCTTCTAAACTCATGATGTACTGGAGCACTGAAAAACAAAGCAAAGAACATGCCTGTTCATAGTAAATTGATACTGAAAACACTTGATAAAAGAACTGATTTGTCCTTTTCCCTGCTGGGTTTAGATTTTGGTTAACAAAAAGCTGTGCAGAAGTAGCTGGTCATATATCAAAGAGTTTAGATCTAACAGGTCTTTGAACAGATAGTGTAAACACATGGGAATAGAGGTTGAAAGCAGAGATGTTCTTTTATAACAAGAGCTGCCTTTTTAATCCTGGTCAGTGTTGTAAAATAGCTGTTGATAAGCAAAAACTTGCTGTAGCTGGTGACTTTATTAAATGGCATATTTGCTGCACATTTTACATTGTATTATTATGTTAAATTCTTTGAAGTACGCTCCTAAACAGACATGGACTCCTAACTGGACATAGCAAAAAAACCTGAATTTTTTGTTAAAACTTTGTTTTACTAATAGTGTAACCTGGCTATATAAGAGTTCCTGTGTACAGAGTTTGGTTGGCTGGTTTTTCTGTTCCTGTTCCTGGTTGAAGGGGTGGGTGGTGGAAGTAGCAAAACTCCCACTGCGTTTAGTAGGAGAATGAAGCTCTTGATGTTTACAACATTGTGTTAAATTGTAAAGTTATTTTGCATAAGTATTGGTTTTCCTATGAATATATTTTTCTATTTTGCAGGGTTTTTTTCTAGGTCTTTTGTGCTATTATGACTAAGAAGAAAAAATTTCTCTATGAGAAATCCAATTTGTAGTTTGTAGAAACTGAAGTTTGGTTTTATTCTAGATAATTGGTTAACTTCTGGGTATTTATTTGCATTTCACTTCTGTCAGTGGCATAACTTTTTATGTCCACTATACTTTGAAAAGTGTTTATTTATGTAACATGCTTTTTATACGTTTCACACTGTCTCAAAAATAATTAGTCACTTGGGGGGATGCAAAATGACTGGGAGAGTTAAATTAATTGAAAAAAGGAAATGGCTAATATTACATCATTCGATGTAAAATGAGCTCTATACTTGAAGTTATTCAAACAAAATGTATGATTAAGGAAAAAGCCTGAAATAAGTATTTGAATGTTCTATAATATCAGCCTCAAACTCTTTTGTAATGGTTTAAGATTTTAAAAAAATAAGGCTTCTGAGGGCAGAGTTTTACTAATTGTATTTATAGTTAAGACAGAGGTTGTGATTGTGAATTTACAGATAGGATTTAACTAGCCTGTCCCAGCACAATACCGGAAAACAGATATATCCAATATCTAAAAGCAAACTTACAGTTTTCTTTTTTGTTTGATTTTTGTCTTTATATTCAGATTAGCAGATTTTGTAACTCTACTGACCATATAGTTGTCATGGCTGGTTATCTTGATTGTTTTAGAGAAAATTAGGGCAACTATCCCTGTGCCTATCTTAGTTTGTGTATTACTCAAATTAGGCTAAAGTCTCTTCAGATTGAAAAGACAATGTTTTCATGAGGAAATGTTATGGCTGCTTAATGCTTAGAGGAGCGTTTTATTGAACTTGAGCTTTTAAAGAGAGGATAATTTAATTCATAAAGAAAACTAAAAGTATCAGACTAGTGTAATAGCAAATTGTATTTCGTAAAGGGAGAAACACATGGATTTGCTGATTCCTAGCATTACCTCAAATACATTCTCTGTACTTCGGTTTATTATGAAATCATTTTTCTCAGTACTGTGGCCAAATCTCTTTCATTATTCTTTTAAAGAATTCAATTTAACCTGACCACTGCTTTAATATAATATTTTGATCAAGAACATAAACACTTTATTAAACTAGATGCCTTACCATTTTATCCAATTCCAGCAGTAAACTGTTCTTGCTTATCTGATGAGACTTGCTTAAAAGAAGAAGTGCTGCAGGTAACCTAAGACTGCCGAGTTATTTGTGAGTGTTTGTTTTCTGCACGTTCTGTTCACAAACGTGGTTTGAGTTTTATTTAGTGTTTGCTTGAAGAATGCTGTTCGGGTCATCAGCTGCCTCTAAAAACTGATTCTGGATAAAGTTACTCATTTTTTTTAAGTGGAGAAAAAATATTTTTAAATAATCCCATGTTTAGAAAAGTTCACCATTGTCTGTTCATGCTGTATTGACTAGTAGCCAGAACCGATTTTTATACGACAGCATGGAACAAGCTCTGTGTTTGCCTTAAGGTGTTACACGTGACAGCATGATTGGAATAAAGGGTAAAGTCCTTCTCTGAACGCTTTTAGGAGTACTGCTGGAAAGCATCTGGAGAGGAGTGGAGCTGTGTGCTAGTGAGTGTTGCCTATGTTGACCATAATACAGGGAGAGAAAAGGGGCGGTGGGAAGAAATACATCGAGCCACAGTGCCCCTAGCTGTTGATCTACAGAGGATTGACCTGTACTGCAGTTCTACTGCAGTGATTCTCAACTATTTTGGAGCTGCCCTGTTGTGTCTTATTTTCTGTAATAGTGGCTTTCTTTCTCTTTTGTGTTTCGGTTTCTCACATCTTTGCTCCTATTTGCCTCTGTTTCCCAGGCTCAGTTACTCTGCATAGTTCTAAGTCTAGGAAAGATGAAAAGAGAAAGAGAGGCAAATGCAATTTGCTTTAGATACATCGTACACCACCCCTTGTTTGAGAGCCACTATTTGAGCATGAAAATAATCTCAAGAGAGGGCAGCTGAGCCATTTGTAAAAAGAACCTAATTTTGATGCAATCCAAGTGATAATTGGACTACTCAGGAACAGCAAAGCACCAGGTGTTTGACAGTGTTCCTGATAAAAGAGCCTAATCATGAAGAAAGAATAAAGTCTTTAATTAAAACCCCACAATTCTGAAGTACAGTTATAGCTTTTATTTCATAAATTTGTAATTAAAAAAAATCATACTTTTAAAGTTACAGTTTGTCATCTACAGGTAGCAGATTTTTCTGATTGGTGTGGAGTTTCTTTCCATCTGTGAGTGGTAGTTATTCCCAAGGTCTAAATGATTAATGGCAGGAAATGGTGGTTTGGGCTCAACTTCATTATTTTGGGGTATCTGCAACACGTTAACTATTTCAGTGAGAAGAACAAAAAATGGTTATTAGATCCTGTCCTTTCCCATTTGAAAACGTGACTCTTTTACCTCTTTAGTAACTTAATAGCATGTTGTTAGCCACTCACAGAAGGACACTGCTAAACAATAAGAAGTCTAGCAGTTGATATGACAGTTGTTGATTATCATAGAAAATCAATTACTCTGGTAGGTGAAGAAAAATCGTTCAAGTTATGATAGTGGCAAACTGTGAAAAGATTCTTATTTGTCATTTACTGCAAAGCAGTAGTGCAGTTAGGGCTTCCCAGCATCATTTGAAATCACAGGATGAGCAAAAGCAGAGTCTGGAACAGTGGAACATGCTGGAGACTTTGTCTCTCCTTGGTAGAACTTAGGAGTGCCATTAGATGCGTGCACAGTCAGATGTGAAGATCAATGGGCTTCTGTCATTTTGTGCTAGCTGAGCATCTGGCCCTCTATGTGAGGCCATTGCATTGCAAGTTTTGCGGCGAGGAAACAAAGTCCGTGCCTGTTCCAGCAGAGTGTACAAAATAAACTCTTGCAAGGGCACAATGGGGTGTTTCCCCAGGTTGGAAAATGCAGAAGAATCTGTAATTCTCTCTTCTTTGCCTCTCCTTTGTTTGACTGACTGTTACGTTATGCATTAAAAAAATACACATGCACACGGCTAATTTTTTGAAAATAGGCTTTTATGAAGTCAAAGACACTGTCAGCCAATACCTTTTGAATACAGTGTATTCTGAGCTGCCTTTGTTGGGTACAATCAAATTTAAAACGTATGGCAAGTAAATAAGAAGATAAAACTGATGAACCAGAAAATAAAAGGGGTCACATGCTGTATTCTGTTAGTCAGCACAGCAGTAAAATACCAAAGGATGTTGAGATGTTGTCTCCTGATATAAAGCTAAAAATGCATCACTCGTAATGATATCACAAGAAGGCAGAGAGAAGGTTAGTCCTATGCACTGTATTTATATTTCACTGCTGACTTGACAGCATACAATTATTTCAGTTTTGGTTGGGGAACAATATTAAGATCTCCTCCTTTCTTCAGAGATTCGGACTCTTAACACAATCTGTTCTCAGTATGCACCAGTTCCTCAAAAATACACTGTACTAAAGGAAAGGAATGTGGCTCACCAGATCTTATGTGTTGAATGTGTAGCTTTGAATGCAAAAGTTTGATCAGGTGACACAGTACAAATCTGAATCTATGTCTTGTGAAGAAAGGCTTTCAGATGCTTTTATTTTCCTGTGTTTATGATTTTTGTTTTCAAATCCTGACCTTAGCTGTGATTGGTATTAGGGTGTAGATTGGCAGTATAAAGGTTTCAGTTTGCCTACTCTTCAGCTAACTAACTGCTCTTTAATTAACTAACTCTTTAAAAAAGCCTAAGCTTTTATTGGCAATTTAGACAGGTCATGTATTACAGATAAATAAATAAAATACATATATTGTTCCGTTTTCACCCTTGAAATTCTACCTGCACAAGCAGATTATTTTCTCTAAGCGCCATAGAAAGGCATCTTTTTATTCTGCTGCTTAGGGGGAAATTTAAGCCTGCAAGATTGTACTTCTAACCACTTAAAACTGCGAAGTCATAGTGCCAATAAATTAACCGAGGTGCTGAATTCACAGAATTCTGCCACTCTGTCCTTGTACCCTGAGCTCAAGGACAGCAAAAGGAGAGTAGACAGCATCAGACGTCAGGGCAGCAACTTAGAGTGTCCGTGGATACATGATGCACTATTAGTATATGTGAATATGTACACAGTGTGATGGATAGATGGCTAAATATGATCTACCTGGTATCATACCTGGACAAATTACTTGAAGCAGAAAAAGTTTTCTTTTCTGTCATAAAGTACAGTTTCGAGGCAAAAAAGATATATTTGAATGTTTATAAGTGGGTGTTAGGAATGCTTCTGGCCTTAAACACTGGAAAGTTATTGCTGTGTGCAAACACCCTTACTAGAGGCAATGTTTGCTTCAAAATAAAGCCTCCCACTCTGTCTTGTGAGCAGTCCAAGACCATCTTACACAGTAAGAGTGGTGATCTGAGGAATCTATGTATAGCCACAAACTCTGCAATGGTTTGAATTGTTGATATTGAAAAGGGTGTTGATACAAAGCCCATAATTATTTTCTGATCAGATCATCTTTTTGAGTGCTGCTATCCTGATTCAGTAAATTAATCTTCTTCATGCAGAAGAATGCATGTTCTTCAGGTGTCCAGTAAGTACTAAGTTTTTGACAGGCTTTGAGATTGTATATTTTAAAAAAAGGGGGGGGGCAAAAAAAGAAAAAAGCTTTGAACAGCTCTCCTTTGTTACGCAGAAGAGCGAGAGTAAAAACAATTAGAAATGAAATGTAAGAATGAAAATTCTCCCTGAATCTGAAAGCCTATTCAAAGCAATGATGTCATCAAAGTATGGGGGTGTGTGTGAATATTTGGGAATTCCTTGTTCTTAAAAAAAAAAAAAAAAAAGATATTACAGACTTTTTCAGAAACAGTACTGTGGGTTTGGGGAAGGTTTTGAAAAGAATATCAGAATGTAACCTAAAGCTGTGTTAAACCCTGCTTGCCATTCATGCTAATAGCAATTTTTCCACAGCTCCCAGTCCGTGCGAAATGAGGCCAAGCATTGTTTTTCTTTTTTTTAAGAGGCTAAAGCAACAGCATAAAGCGAAGCTGCCCTCTTAGCCACTGCTTCACTTATTTCTTCTGTGCTTAGCCTTGTTCTCTGCTGACTCTATGTCCTGTGACAGTGTCCTGCACCCCATTTTTTCTTCTACTGTTATTACATTTCTCTCTCTTTTTCCACTTTCTTCTACGCTTCCCTCTGCTTATGTTTATGTTCTCCCTTTCCACTTCCCTCTTTCTTTTTTTTCTTTTTTTTTTTTGACTTAGCCCTTTTACATTCATAGGCTATTCAGGAAATCATTGAGATTTGTATATTGCACATTCTTTCATGCTTTCCTGAAATTGGGCCAAATTTGGTCCTTTTTTCCCTTCTCCTTTCTTCCACGTTTCCAGTCGCCTGCTTTGGATTTACATTTCTTGTTTAGAAGAGCTTTCTGGATCTTGCTTAAATGCCTTCTGCTACTATGTTCCTCTCTGAGAGAACATTCTTCGATGAAGAAAGTTAGTACTGGAAGAATAGCACCAGCTGGGACTGGTGTTTGTTTTCTTCAAATAATATTTAACGGGAATTTAAATCACCAGGTGGATAAGTGCAGAAATTATGGCAATTTGCCCAATTGCAGGAACAGCTTTAGATTTGTCCCCAAGTTTGTTCTAGCATAATTCCTAATTCATTTACCAGCTGGTCAGCCATACCCTTGATGGCTGTTTCTGCAGGTGCCAACTCCATCCCTGCTGCTGGTATCTCTATTTATTTACCTATTTAAAGGTTCAGTTGCTTTAAGCCTTTTTCTCTTAGGATGTGTTACTCATTTTGCGAGAGTGGTTACCTGTGATTGTAGAGAGCAACAGAGCCTGATACAAAGCCCATGGAGTCCATAGGAAGGATTGTGTTGTTTTCAAACAGCAGCTGGATCAGGCCCACAGAGAGATCAGGTGAATGTTTTCCTCTAAATAGAGATCTGTTATGATTCTTCTGATCTTCCTGGTTAGACTAATGTGAATCTCTCAGGAAGGATTGTAGGGGTTTTTTTATTTGCTTCTGCTGCCTTCTTTAAAAGGAGAGGGGAAAAAATACACCCAAATGATTTTATCAACTTTATTCAAACTTTAACAATTTTATATAGTGAAACTCCAGAGTATCTCAAGCTGTTCATATTTTAAATGAAAACCCCCGCAATTTGTAAACTGTCAAACCTAATACAAGATCTTAGTGTTAATAGGATTTTATTGACTTCTACCAGCAGCAGAGGAAGAGGTTGATAAAGTGCCACAAAGGAAATGAAGATACAACACTCATTTTACTTGCATCTCCAGAGCCGTGTAAATTTGATTGCTGAATTTATGATAATCCAGCTCACTGGCCATTGCTCTTCTGGGGGAGTGGGGACAAGAGAGGATTTCTGGAAATGAGAGTGACTTTACAGAGCTGTAAAATCAGACTTTGTGGAGCTTTTGTGGAAATGGATTAAAGTATTGGTGTCCAGTTACTGTGAGAGAACAGAAGAATGCACTGTATTATTTATTTCATCTGTTTTTGCTGATATCCTGCCAGTTTTCCTTTTCTCTGCTCCCATAGGCAGCTTCATTTGCACAGCTATTTTTGAGTGTTGTCGATATAATTAGCGCAGTGGAATGAACAAGTGCAAGACTAAGAATATTAAGAAAGAGAAGCAAAGTGACAATGTGAACCTCATGACACTTGCAAATTAAGCTTTTTTTTTTTTTCCCCACATTCACTAAAGACACAACCAAATATTCATAGACTTTAAAATGTGTGGCTCTTGGGGCATGGGGATAGGTTGTAACTGGAGTTAAGTACAACATCAAGGTCCCTGGAGATGAGAAAGAAAAATGAGGTGACTGGTACTTACCATAACACCAATAAATTCTGTTTTCCAGAGAGAAAAACATGGTTCCTTGCCTTTTTAAAGAAGGGGTTGTGTATTTAAAGTGATTGTTACAAGTCTTTAATGTTTTAACCATTCTATAAATGTGGAGTTAGGGAAAATGTGTAGTTCTAATAGTTCTGAGAAGGGAAACATACCGTCTCTCCAATAGGTACTAGTTACTGAGGTGGTCTTACACTGAGATAACTTATGTCTTCAGAACAATGGTAAGAAGCAACTGGGAAAAAAAACCCAAACCACTCAGTTTCAGCTGCTGCAGTGTTTCCCTTTTTCTTCCCTGTCTTGCATGTTTTCATTCCTTATTTGCAATACCTGAGACCTAATTGGTATTATTTTCAAACTCTTTCTTCACATCCATGATGATTTTTTCATGGAGAAAGTATAATCTTGCTGAACTTGATACAGCTGAAATAGCTTCCTTTTTTAATAGCAATTTGTTTAGTACATTTCAATCATTCATTTTGGTTATTTTTTAGAGTCTTTAAATACCACAAATTTTTAAATTATAAAAACAGAAGTATCTCAGGTTAAAGGAAATCCTTACTAAATGTTTTCTGTTCCTGTGCCTTTGTCTAGCAGTTTACCAGTCTAGCAGTTTTAAATTCTCAGTGAGAATGAAGGACTTTTAAAAAAAAAAAATAAAAAAATAAAAAAATCATATAGTGTACTAAGCTAATGTGCTCATCCAAACGTAGTCATGGTTCCTAGTACTGAAGGAACGGAGCAATAGCGGAACTCTACTATCTGTAGCCAATAGACATCAATTTTTTTCATTCCATAATTGCATCAGTGAGTAGCATTCAACATAATGCCTGCGGTTGCCTGATATTGTCACAATCAGATTTGAAAACTGACACTTTGTGTATTTTGAATTTGTATGTATTTTCTGCCTCCTTGAGAGGAGTAGTATTTTGCTGTTTCTGCTCAATGAGATAACGTGAAAAGTTCCCCAAATTGTCCTTATCATTAGCTGCGGATAGAACTACTTTAGAAATCTGCCTTTTCACTGGAAATCAAAATCTGCAAAGTTTCACATAAAACTTACAGTAGTGTAAAGGTGTATGTGGGAGTTGTGTCGTCTGAGCTGTTGAAGTGACTGTCCTTGCCGGCAGATACCTCTGCCCTGACTGCATCCCTTCATGTGACACGTTCCGCCTCCTGGGAGGAATGAAATTGGGATACTTAGAGCAGAAAAAGAATATGGGACATTTTAAGTTAACTCTGTTTTGATGATTAGTCAAAAAGCTGTATTTCCAGGAATTCTAACTTTGATAGAAAAATCCAGAAAAGCGTATAATCTCTGCTGATAACAATAGCATTTAAGTACCCATTTTGTGATATCAAGACACAAGTTTTTATTTTGTCTCCTGTAATTTTATCCATAGTTCTCTCAAAATCCCTAGCTCTTATAATTCAATGCAAATGCAGAACCATAAGCTTTCCTTTTAAATAAAGAAAGCTTTCAGACTCAAAGTTTGTGAAGGAACTGTACTCTTAAAAGTTTCTTGGAGACATATTTACAAGGGGACTGAACTGCAAGATGGGGGTTGCTGGCATTTGTTTTACTTACTTCTCCAGATTTATTTCCCCCCTCTATGTGCATCTCGGCATCTCACATATTGTCCAGCTCTCAGATTTGCAGGAAGTGCAGCGTGATCCTTGAAAATATGTGACTATACTGATGTGCTATGACAGATGTGTACTCTTCTCCCCAGCGTGATCTAAAAGCCATACTGGATTGCTCTACCATTTTTGTTTTGTGGGATAGGTTTATTTAACAAGGATTAAGAATTAAAAAAAAAAAAAGGCAGCAGAGCAGGCACTTCACTAACCTGACTTCCCCAAGTTCTTATAATAATAATTTCCTATATTTATGAAATTTCCACAAGTGATCTCCAGTCCTAGTGAAGGAAAACATACGTTACATAATTCATTAAGCCCCAAAGGCTTTTTACATATATTACCAATTGAAAAAATAAAAAAAAAAAAAAAATCTGTTAACACTCAGGGCAAATGACTTTCAGTATAATTAAGGAAATTAATTGTGGCAGCAAAACTGCAAGACTTGAATAACTAAACCACAATGATCTCTTCTCTTTTTTTCATCTTGCTTCACTGCAAATTGCAAATGGCCTGGGCAGTAACTCCAGCATTTCCTGACTGATCTTTTTTCAGTCTGTGTCACGTATGCTCTTTGTGACAGAATTTTACCACTTGAACTAAAATTACTGTGTGAAATATTGATACAAAAAAATCCCTCATGCTCTTCTAGAGCAGATGGAAACTTCTAAGAGGTACCGTGGCATGAAGAACTCTTAGATCTGCTCATACAAAATATTTCTTCAGACCCCTAAGAGTGAGCCGAGCACCTAAACGGAAATGCATTTTCCTATCAATGGACCACATACAGGAGGACTCTGAGGGATGAATCCAAAGAATATTTCCATCATTCTAACTATATAGGTCTCCACAAGGAGCTATATAGGTCTACATGAGGAACTTAACATGTTACTATCTTCTGAATGTTCGAATGATATAAAACTCCCATGGTATTAGAAGCCGGGTGTCTTAGTTTCTATATGGTTTTGAAGAACTTTGAGCAAATCTTTTAAACTAGTTGTGGGTCTAGCACATAGATTCTCAGTTCAAGTCTTCACGAATAATTGAAGTATATTTTTGACAGCAGTAACTTAGAGCACAGCTTAACAAAGATGAATGAGCAAAACAATTAACTCCTGAAAAACTTTTGGCTAAAGGAAATTTTCATCCAGGAACTATCTCACAGTACAGAAAAAAAATGGCTAATCATTACTTTTTAAACATTGAGACATTATCTAGTGGTGTTTTAATTCAAAGGAACATCTAGTAATCAATAAATGGAACACTTTCATCTTCATTGATCCTTTCTTGACAAACATCAGTTTCATCTTTCCACCTTAATGTTTACTGTTTAATAAAAATGGAATGGAATTATTTATGTGATGTAAAAGACTGGTAGACTGGATTTATTAATATCCAAGATCATGTTATTGCTTATCTCTTTACAAACCGAGACCACTATCGTATGCTCTCCTGTATTTGCTGCCCGTATTTTGTATTTTTGTCTGACGGACAAAACAGTCCTTTTGTCAGCATCTATATAGAATACGGAACTGTGAACGTTTCTGACATAATGAGTGACAGGCTACATTTAAGAAATTCTCTTGAACAGCTATAATATAAATAACTTGTCTGCATCTAATCAATAATGTGCTTACTGTGTATGAACTTTGTGAATTAAATGGAACCTAGAAGAAACATCTTGCTGAGCTTACTGTAGTTTTATTGACCTGGCTAATAAGGTGTTTATATTTTGCTTGCATTGTGTTTTCAATGTGTTTGAACGTTATGATCTAGAAGAGAGATTAATGGATTGCTTTTGAGAATCCCTTTCCCATTCATGTAAAAATTTTTTTAAAGAATTGAAAATTGTGATATTTTTAAATATCAGGATTCTTAATGAATACATTTTGTAATTTTAAAATACATCTTATTTTGAAGTCAGCTAGTCCTTCAGTCCACACATGTCTTAATTTGGTGCATTGTATCTGTTAGATACATTCAGGACAGTATTTATCTAGTTATAAGAATGATTCATGACCCTGAATTTGTCTTTGAGATTTGTTTTGGGAGATATGACCATACCTGCAGGTGGCACATTGTCAGATCAAACAAAAGCATGGTAATGTTTCTGTTGGCATTTAGACAATATGAACATTAACTGTTTAATGGTTATTGTTGCGAGTGCATGCACAGTAGCACTGCTGTCAGGTAGAGAACAGGAACGTAATTCTCTTTTTGGCTGACTGCAGATTAAGATTCTTCCATTTTTGTTGTATATGGCTTTTACTGGTCCCAAACAGAACAAACTTAAATGATAAAATCCAAATTATCTGAGGGATTTTTATGCCCTCTTTTCTCCCAAGTACAGTACATAAGCACTTCACATTTTATAACTGCATTTATAATTAAGGCAAATATATATATATTTGCAACCTATGGCAGTATTTATCAGTCTTCAGTGAAGGAAGAACTGAGGGAAGCAGCTAATTGACTTGCCAAAATTTATTGTTAACATCTAGTAGTGCTTAAGCCCTTGCATGCAAGTCATCCAAACTGCGATATAGTCTCATTCTGTTTGGAATGGATAGAGTGGCTTCGTAATACTTTATGAACTATAAATTATACACCTTGTTTGGACAAGGAAAAGTTGTTCTGAGCAGTTTGAGCTTCTGCTAGGCACCATTTTGAGTGAGAAAAGATCATGTCTGCAGGCCTAAAAACACGAGAGCGCCAAGCTTTCTAAATGAAGCAGTCATCCAGGTGGAAAGGTAAAATTGTAACACACCATGGGTTAAAGAAATACTTGCTCTTGGGCTTAACCTTTATCTGTACACGTACTCAGTTCTGAAAGTGGTCAAATTACTTATTAAGCTGCTGTAAGTAGAATTTTCAGCTGCAGATTCCTCTTCATTGAATGTGGCTGCTCATTTGCAGTTAATCATTGAAGGTAGGTGCCTGAACAAAAAGGAAGCAAAACACAATAAGGTGTTGCACATCGACTTGTCTGAACTTGTTTCTTCTAGTGGAGAGCTTAATCAGAAAACCAGTTTATTAAAAAATGAGAGCAAATTCTGAATAAGTGATAAGGAAGATATTAATCTTCATTTAAAAACATGCAATATCTTACTTTACCACACTCTATTCCTGCCCCCCGCCCTCCCCCCTTCAAGTTAGGACATAAGTTCTTCCAAAATCTCAAAAGGGCTGCTAGGATTTGAAGGAAACTTCCTGGAAAAGATTCTGTCCTTACCAGGACATAGAAGTGCTTGCTTAAAATGTGAACAGAAAATAATAACTTGTCTGTGTCCTCTGGCATCACTAACTGTCTGGCACACTGTGGGTAGTGCAAGATTAACCACGTGGTCAGGTATGTTCTAACTATGCAGAAAATTTGCAGCGGTAATTCAGGTGTACGTGTTAGGAAAATCTTTCTTGATTGGCAGTTGAGCTCTAAAATGAAAAGGAGTGTGTTTATTCCTTGCATGTGACTTCTCTTCTTAATTGCCTGATTTTTAACAAAAGATTTTCTTCCAGTGTTATTAATGGTAAGCAGTGTAAGCACTGTAGTCTCTTAAGAAAGTTCAGCAATAATGTTACAGAACTGGTTACAGCCCAATCTCATTATTGGCTACATCTGGTTTAATTCTTGTGGTTCAAAATGTCTTCTGTGGCTCATTCAAAATTTTCTCTTTTTATCTCAAAAAAAATTAGTCCACTTTAATCAGAAAAAATATTGCAAGTATTTCATGAAGAAGCGGTTATTACTTAGCAGATGGGCTTTTATTCCTTTCACTTCATAAGCAAAAAATACCGAATGAGATGTGGTTTAAGATTTTCATATATGCCAGTTACAATCTATTTTCACATGTTTTATCTACCTAACATTGAAGTATTTTATTAGGACATCCTTTTTCTCTGGCTGCCCTTGGTTTGTAGCCTTTGCTGGAGCAGATGATCCCTGGGAAAAGCAAAACTTTCTATAATAATGGCTGTAATTAGTCTGTAATGTTGCTATGATTAGTCTATGATATAATTTTGGGGTAAACTTTACAGAATGAAGTTTTTTCTGCGTACCTGATTTCAGCTCCTTTCATTCTAAAATGAAGCAACAAACCATAAAAGGAAAAAGAATAGCAATGCAGAGCAAGCAAGGGGATAAGTTGCTGTCTCAGTCCTTTATAACCAATGGTGAAAAGTGCATTTCTCATACGTTATGAACAAACGTGCCATATCTAGGAAAGGAAAGAGAGAGGCATAAGCCTGGTAAAATTGAACATCTTTAAATCAGCAGGCTCAGACTAGTTGTAGGAGTAAGCTGAAAGCTCTTGGAATGAGTATCACTTCTTATTTAAAACAAATAAAAAACCCAAGGATGAGGGGAATAGGGGTAGGGGGTTGGGGAAGCCTTCAAGTCCTTAAAGGGTAAGTATAAATATCTGTAAATGGTAAGTGTCCAGGGATCTAGGGACTAGATCAATGGCATCAATCCCAGGTAAAATACTGGAAAGGTTAATTTAAGACTGTAAGCAAATGATTAAAGGTTAAGCCGTGATCTGAAGTTACCCAGGCAGTCCTCCCTTGCAGGTGTCTTGACAGATTTTAGGTTGGCCAAGAGCTTTTCATCAAAGAAGTTGGTTCTTCATTTTGAGAAGTTCTTGTTTCTCTCTGCTTCATTGGGCCTTGGTGGTTTGATAAGATCATCTGGCATGATCTGAAGTGACCTATGGGACGGATTCCAATTACCACCATTCCTGAGTTTTGTGATCACTTAAAATTTTTAGTGACAAAACCTACATCATCAGGCATGCTCTTTCTATATGGCAATACCTTTAAAATACTTTTTTTTTTTCTTCCCTGCAATATAGCTCGGGAAACAAGTTCCCTGTTTTAATCTCAGAAACGCTAAGAGAAGTAGCAAAGAAAGCTATTCTATCTTAGAATACATAGCTGAATACATAACCTTGATTTATAGATTTGAAAGCTCTGAAATAATATTATTTACTGTCCATACCTCAGGTTTCTATGTAATGTGATTGGAATGCATAGCTGTTGTGGTTTTTTAAATGGAAGAAATCTTGTTGTGTCTAGAATATATGCCTTGTATGAAAAGAAAAAGAACCTAAGTAAGCAGCAAAAGCAGTAAATATAGCACGCGCGCACGCAAAAATCATGCCAGAAATTTATTTTTGTCTGAGGGAAACTGGATACGGAAGTTACTACAACTGACCCTGTGTCAGCTTTCAATTGCTCTGTCAATGCCTACTCAGTAGATCACCCGCTTCCTCACTGAATTTGGTAGCATGAAAGGTTATGTTTTCTCTGAAATAGACTTTGATTCTCAAAATACTTTCCCATTGTGCTAGTTGCTAATGAAACTTGTCCCTTCTGTTACCTTTTTTTTTTATAATAAATATGTTGTTGTCTAAGCAGTCATTCTGCTCTTCAAATATGTAGACCCATAATTTCCTGTACAGACTTCATTCTTCAAGAGGATATATCATGCTTTTTGTGTGCAAATTCATATTAAAACTTGTTCTTGAGGACTGATGAGTACATATAGCTTTCATTGACTTTCCAATGCTCTGTCTCACCTAGTTGGCAATTGTACACGAGAAATATAGCTGTCAGTTTGGGGTAGCACTGACAGGGCAGACTAGGTTCTTGAGAAATATAATGTGGAGTATTGTGGGAAGCTGAAAGATTTGGTAATGGACCAGCAATTTCCCTCATGTTGCTTTTTCCAAAATTGTATACAGGAAAAACTGCTAGAATCTTCTCCGGCTTATGCATAAACTGATTTACTTTTTTCTGACACTACAACTCGTAGCTTAATAGTGTGCATTTTCACAGGTGTAATATTCAACATATGTTCTTATTTATCAGTAATTTTTGATACACAGTTGGGAGTTGAAAGCTATTGTGTTCTGCTGTGTACAGACCCATAAAGAGGAGAGTATGAATTGGAAAAAAAACTTGCCATCTAAATATGAAGTAAAACAAACTCTTGAAATGCAAGATTTGCTAGCCATCTATTGGGAAGTGTGGGCTGTGAACTCTGTGAAACAGTGACCTGTGTCAGGAGGGACTATTCCAGTCCTTGTTATTTGAGTTTTGGTGAACTCTATTGTTATGGACTTTTGTCTCAACATAAAGAACATCTGAGAGGGAGGGCTGTGAGATTTTTGTGTCAGACACTAAGCCTAGAGCGAGTATCTGCCAAGTTACTCAAGTGCACATGTATCAAGTGACTCCCACTTATGTCACTTTTATGCAGAAGACAAGAAATTCAGTAATGCTTAAGTTGTGCTACATTTGGATTAGTGTTTCAATTTGTTTCTCTGAGCAAGATTTTAAAAACAGAATGTACATACAGATATATATAGATATGCATACATTGACTTTTCTCTTTTAAAATAAATATTGCTCTAAAATTGAAAAATAAAATGAATCAATGTTTGGAACACACAACTTGAATCTGAAATAATCTGTGGGTGACTGGGTTTTCTGTATGCATTCCACAGTGTTTCCATCTGAAATCGCTTGTGCGAGAGAGAGCACTTCTGTGTCTTATAATCCGTACCCAGAAAATGGACTTTGAAAATGTTGCAATGATGATCAAATCATCTGCTTATGTCTCTACCCTGTTTGGGTAGTCCTGTAGCCTGATATCTACACAACCAGCTTAGGAAATTTCATTAAAAATAATAATTCCTATGTGGAAAGTACTTACTGATTGATAACGCTAAATTACTTGTCATTCTTGTATTCAGCAGAGCAATTTATAGGTCGTACTTATTCACTGCTGTAACTTTGGGTACTGATATCTTTGGTAGGCCTTGTGGTTTGGTTTTTTGTTTGTTTGTTTTCTGGCTACTGGATGTAATGCTGGTAGCAGTGGAGTTTAAAACCTTGCTAGAATCAGAGGGTTATAGACTAACCTCCTTCTCTTGCCCCCTGTTCTCCCCTTGGAAACTTACAATTTTAGCAAATTCATAGCATTTGCTTCCTTGCCTTCAAGAAGCAAAGCTGTTCAAGTAGTTTGGAGGAAGTAGTTCAAGGTGAGCTGCTAAACATTTGAGGGCTTGCTTGTTATACAGAACTCATCCAAACAAATTTGCTCTAGATATGTCAAGTAAACGGAAGAAAAGACTTATGGAAAAAGTGTTTTCTCATGTTTGGTGTTTTGGGATTTTTCCCCCCACTTTTTTTCCTTTTTGATGAAACCAGAATTCACCACTTGTGTGTCCCCCGCTTCATCGTCATCTCCCGTCCCCCCCAAAAATAAACTCGTGTATGTTTTAAATAACCTTTTTCCCGTTGCAGTCATTCTGGTTGAAGTTTAAAGCTGAACTTTGTACTAAAATGGTAGTTTCATTGAATCAATAAGCTTCTATCTACTTTTCATCTCCAGTTCTAAAGGAAGCTTGTTTGCACTGTTTGGTTTACTTTGAATGTTAAATATCAAATCAGCTTGACATACAAGGTAAAACTTGGGCAACACCTCCACATTTCCCAAAATGAGTTTTGAGTTGTTTTCTTTAAGCAGAGACTCAATATGAATTATTTTATGTTAATTGTTCTTTATCCATACCTGCTTTTTTTCCCTGCTTCAATTCTGAGAAAATGGATTACAAAAATTACAAAACAAATTAGAAAGTTTTAAAATGACACGATTTATGTCTTGGGGCTTGTTTCACGAAGCGCGAGTTCATTTTCATATATACCCACAAACATGACACCATTTACATGTTGTCTTATGACTTATTAGTGTTTGATTAAAAATAATAATACAAAATTCCTTAATGTTTTGTTATTGAGTGATAACACCACTATTTTTCGGTGGGGTTTAGGTACAGTCTATTTGCATACATCTATACATACACCTAATGATTTTGAGTTCTTTTAATATACTCTGCAATTAAGCTTTTGCCAAGTAAGTTAGAACTAGTATTTGGCTCACGGCTTGTTTATGAAATCTACTATTGACCAGCTTGCTTTTGTAACATGAGCTTTGAAGACCAAGTCATACGACTCTTTCTTGCTTTGGATGATTTTTTTCTGTGGTTTTAAGTTTCAGTTGCACATAACACCATGATACACAGCGTAACATAGTGCATAACATACAGGACACAATGTCTTCTCGTAGCAACTCCTAGAAAAATGTTCATCTAGGTTATAATTTTGTGCAAGCATGGGAAGCGTTTGTTTTCTATTAATATGAGAGATATCTAACAGTTGTTCTAATATTCAGAAATAAGGATTAAACAGAGTCCTAAGTGGTATTAAATCAAATACAGGCGTTCCATGATAATAGTAAC
This sequence comes from Pygoscelis adeliae, assembly GCF_000699105.1. Lineage (NCBI taxonomy): Eukaryota > Metazoa > Chordata > Aves > Sphenisciformes > Spheniscidae > Pygoscelis > Pygoscelis adeliae. The sequence continues at coordinate 6,803,593 of NW_008825076.1, forward strand.
AAATGCTGTAGTGTTTCACCAGTTGTAACTGTACAGGTCTTTTCAGGTCATGCTCTCAGCCTGAAAAAACTTTTCCCAAGACATTCAGGAGACTTACATTCACTGCCTTATTTCCACTGAGGTGCCTGATTTTTGGTAAAATAGAAATTAAATCAGGTAATTTAGGAGTATAATCCTTAGTACTCATGGAGCAAATCTTCGGTGTCTTAGTGGAACAAATTATACTGCCTGTCTAGGATATCACTTTCTGCTCATTGAGGCTAGATGAAAAATAAATGGTGCTCATAGATAGGGAAGCATCCCTCAAGGCAAAGAAGAGAAGCCAGCTCTGCAGTCAGCTACCCATATG
>NW_008825076.1:6803976-6816128 GCF_000699105.1 Pygoscelis adeliae
GAGTTTACTGCCAAAGAGGAGCCTTTTTCATCTCTGTGGTATTCCATTTAATGCATATTTTAGAAACTCAGGTCACTTACAGTACTGAAGATAGCTTTCTGGCTCTCTTCATCTCTCCCAAAAATGGTGCACGACACCAGCCCTGCTTTAGGCGTTTCCGTACCCTCCGTGAACTTTAGTACATGTTCCAATCCCAGCTTGTTCTATCCCATATAGTAATGTTAATATTTATTGGGTTATTTATTGTAACATCCTAGCACTAAATTTCCTATCAAGTAATACCATACCTTGCAAAATATTTCAGTCTTTGCAAGTTTATTTTCTTTCCAGTTCTCCTGTTTCTTCTGTGCTAGATAGATAGGTATATATCACTTTGGTTTATTTGTTTCTCTCCTCTGTCTTTTTTTTCTTTCTTTAAATTATACATCCTTCCAGATTTGTTATTCTCCTTCTAACGTCTTCACTCTGGGTTTTAACCAGGTCCTGATTCATCATCCTCTCTCTGTCTACTTCTCAGTTCCTCCCCAAATACTCTTTCTGTCCTGACCTTCTAATCTTTTTCTTCTGCCTTTCACTGAATTGAGATTTCCCTTGTCTTCAGTGTGAAATGGGTCTAGCCTTAGCTTGGCTTGTTGCAGGCATGCTCTTGGGACTTGGAACACTAGACCAGCAAAACTTGGTTTTGGCAAGTTAGTCAGCTGAACTGATTGAATGCATACAGAGAAGAGATCTGTTGAGTAAGGAGTTGCCATGCTGACTATTACTTTTCAGAACTGTATGTTAAGCTTTTTAAAGAATAAATAAATCAGCCAGCATGCAACTGCAGAGCGTGTCTCCAGGTAATTTCGTAAGATCCAGTCTTAAAACTGAGTGTGTGTAGTAAAGCTGATTTCACATCAGCAGCTCCCAATACCAAGTATCACTGCTGGGAATCTTTACCAGAATATTTCATGCTCACTAAATTTACCAATGCAATATTAAGAGAGGAAGGCAACAGATAATGCAATGGACTAAATGTCTACTATGATCCCTGTGTTCAATAGGTGAAAGCACTGAAGAGGAATCTAAAAAATGGGAAGAATTTTAACTCCCGGTTTTGTTCTGACATATATAACATGCTTGGAGAAGTTTGACCATCCTACTAGCAGATGAACATCTTCAGTCAAATGGTGGCACCAATTTTCCATAGGAGAGAGAACTATGTACTGTTTGAAACAGTACATAGATATAGAAAAGTGTGTTTACATGAAGATTTCTTTATCTGGAAAAAATTCTGTCTGGAAATAATTGGAAAAGAGGGTGACTTCCTGACTGTAATTGATAAAGTTCATCAATATCTTTCATGGATATGATAAACAAAACTAAAACTATAAAATAACCTAGACCTTGGATATATCTTTTTGATCTGTTTTTTGGTTCTGTGTTTAATTTTCCCTCCTTGGACAGCAGCAGAAGTAATGTAGTCCAGAAGCCAATACCACTGCTTATGGCAGCAGAGAATTTGGCTGTCAACTTCTGTGATGATAATTAGTGCTAATATACTGCTTAAACATTAAAATGATGTGAAAATATCTGATTGCACAATTTTTGGATTGCACCAACTAAAGTGGTTAGTCCTTCCCTCAAATTTGGCAGACTTTTTGATTAGCAATAATTTCTTCAAGGAGAAGATGGCACACTGAGTCCTCTTACACAATTTACCTGGAAATATACCTGTAAAATGGCAAACACTACAAAAAGGATCTGATTTCCAGTGGTAGCTTAAATTCTGCCACTTCTGGTTTGTTCCCCTAAAAGGAAGGGGGGGTGATGTCGTTAAAAAAGGTTTTAACTCAATAGCAATGAGCACTGGTGATAAGTCAAGTCCAGATGCACTTCATCAAGAGTAAATTAGTTTGCTACAAATAGGCTTTGTATAACTATACATTGTTTTCTTCAGTAAATAAATAAAACTATCCTGCTGACTCTGGAGATTATCACTGTTTGTCCTCAAGCTATTTACACACCAAAATTAATATTGTTGATCAGTTTTCTTTAGAATGCCTCTCCGATCTAATTTCTTCAATGTACAAGAAACAAATTAATAGGAACTCTAGACAGTTTGATTTATTTTGACAGCAAACACTTGTGTCTCATCTTCTGAGCAACCTGACAGTCATCCTGTCTCATGGAGCTCATGTTTTATTCCTCTTCTTTCTAGCGACAGAAATGGAGAGTTCCATGCTAAAAGGGCCCTGATGTATCTGCATTCATTTAATATAGCTGGTCTTGCCTTTAATGGCTTATTTTAATACAATCTGTAAAATTCTGCCAAATGCTCCTATATATTTGCTTTTAAATGTCAAGAAAGCACAGGACAGATGCAAAGCCCCATGATTGTATGATAGTGTTGGCTGACACATACAATTGCGGTTTGAATAACTTTTTAGAATCAAGATCCTGTTAGGTTGTTTTCTGCTGAAGTTCAGCAGAGGAAAATGAAACAAAACCCCCTCCCTGCAGAAGCACAGTCCTTGCATAAAGACTGCAGGATTTTTGGAAATGCCTCTGGAAGTGTGGAGCCACTTCTTTCCCCCCCTGTGTTTAGCTTAACCCTGGGTGCATAAAATGTAACTTATGCACCATGCAACTATGTGCCTTGAGATATGTTTTCCTAATTCCTCCCTAAGGATTTCTGAAGAAAACAGGTAAAAGCTATTATCTGAAATGTGCTGAGGCAGCAAGGAGGTGTTTTGGCATGTATACGTACAACTTTTCTTCTTTCTTTTATTTAAAAGCGTATTTTGCTTTCAAGTATTGGTTGACTATATATCAAGTTGTTTGACAACAAAGGCCTGGAGTTCACCATTCATACTGTGGATAAAAAAACAGCTGCACATTTTTTGTGTGTCTAATAATGGCAAGAGGTAAGAGATTCTCTTAGTCAGATGTCTGAAGAAATCCTATTTAACATATCTGACTTTTGATATACCCATGCATAAAGCAGAGATAAGAAAACTTGCATAGGATCTAAAACCAGAAAAATTCTTGGATGTGTTGCATCTACTTAAATAATGGTCTGTAGTCTCAGGGGGTTCCTATGAGCAAATAAGACTGTTTTACAAGGTTGGAGATCTACCAGCCTCAAAGTGTGCTATGAAAACTGAGAGCTTATCTCAAGCTTTTCGTAGTGCATCAATCCCCTTTGAATGAAAAGAGAAGCATTTTCAAAAGTAATTAAAGAACCAAGGAATTTTCACTACTTCAGTGCTTTTGAAAATATTACCCCAATAAATGTAAAAGGGAACAGCAAAGAGAAAACTTTGGTGGTTCAGAATTGGAGCAGCAGATGATCTGGATCCACGATGCAATTTCTTCCCCTGTAGTAAAAAACCAAACAACTTCCAGGAAATGCTACATGTGAATATGGGATTTTAATGAGAAATCAGTTATACCTACAAGAAAACTGTGAGACTCAACATGTCTGTCCATTTTTGATAGATAATATATTTTTGCATGCACAACATTTGTAGCTTACTAGTAGTTTGAACACTGAACTATTAGTTAGGGAAGATAAAGCTTACTTCTTTTGACTTCTTACTAAGGTGTCACTGAGGTATGAGTTACTAGGCTGTCAGTTCAGTAACTTCTGGCAGGCATTTCAAAACATCCTACGAGGCTCTGATTTAATTTAGTAATAATGAGGTCATGTCAAACTACAAACCTGACCATTTTGGACAATGCAGCCCAAACACTTCTGGTCATGCAGTTAACTTCACCTAGACAGTGCTTTTTCATGAAATTAGGCACATACTGCTGTTGGAATAACTTTACTATGGATGGATTATTGGGCTTGACTTTGATTCCAAAAAAGTAGGCTTTTTGAAGGTTATTTTGCTAGATTTTTTCTTCCTCTTCCTTCTGGAAAATCTGATTAAACCTCTTTCTAACTGTTCCTCCCTAGAGGTCTCATTTACTACTAAGAAATTTTAACATTGCTTTTGAACTGCAAAAAATTGCAACACAAGCAACATTTTAATGATTACCTGGTTATACTTAACATCCATAAAAATTCTCTTGTTTAGGGAGCTCAAAATAATTGAAAATATATTGTTTTTAAATTATGTATGGGACTGTGAAAGTGGAGCACAATCAGAAAAAAAAGCTACTTGTAAAACAGCTTCAGCTGAAATAAGCCTCCTGTACACCCCCTGAACAGTGTGTCTAACGTGAACAGTGTCACACAGAAAAGGTCCTTCATTCAAATGCAGTAAATCCTCTGTATTTAAAAATAGGTTTCTGTATATCCAAAATCCAGCCACAAAAGGAGCTAACAGTTTTCATGCAAGCAGTTAAGTGGAGAGGGTAATTTCTTGGCTGCTAATGCTTCCGAACAGAACAATAGTGCAGAGCAAGCTACTCCCAGTGGCGGTGTTGCGGGGTGAGGTGCTGGGAGTGGTCTTCCCAACCCTGTTACTCTCATGCGTGCACAGTTCGCTATAAACTTCTGTACCTGCTAGATGTGTAATGCAGTCGAGGTCAATGAAATTGAAATATCCCGATGCAATATATTCACCAACACTAGATTTTGGTCACTATTGCTTATCTCAGTTTAGCATACAGTAAAATGTTGACAGGTTAACAGGTGGCATTAAAACAGTACGTGGGTAACTGTAAAATTTGGTGCCTGTCTTTGTATGATAGCCTGTTATCATCATATAATCTTCAGTATGTCCCTTAAATATATTCTGTTTTAACACTTAAAATGTGTAGCCTAAGACGCTGTAAGGTTTGAATTTGTGGTGCAGTTTGTTGGGACTTGGGACACACCACTATGTTCTGGCACATGGACCAGTGGAAGGTTACATGGTTCATGTTGGTGTCTTTCTGGCCTTGGTTGTCGCTGCCATATTTCACTAACTACCAGGATGGTGGTGCATCTGTCACAGCAGATGGAATGACATAAGTGTTTTTGCAAAGAAACCTAAGCTTCTGTACTGGGTTTGAACACTCTGTTCTGCTGTGGGGTGGGGAAGACGAGAGGGAGAGAGAGCAGAAGAAGGGCTCTAGTGTGCGGGGTACTGACCAGGGGTGTGGGCAGCTGCCGACAAAGTTTGTTCCATCATATACATAGCAGAGACTGTAACTTAGGTCTTCTGCATCTGAAATGTGTGTTAAGTGAGTAGTCTTTCAGGTTCTGTCTCAATGAATGCTTAAATAAGTAGAGTGAAGAAGGTGCAAGTGTTTGTTTTTTGTCTTTTCCCTCAAAGTCCTTTTTGGAATGTACTCATGTAAATAATGCATTTTGTCATCTCCTAGCTCATGGAGGTACATACAATTTGAAATATTTTTGGTCGATACAGTATTGTTTTAAAGAGGCAATGTTCAGATAGGTTTTTTTCCCCACTTATATTTCTATACAGATATATACAAGTATATATACTAATCTTTGGAGACTTATTCATTTTACAAACTCCTTTCTTGTTAAGACAAATCCCTTTTATCTATGGAAACAGACTATAATGACAAGAAAACTCTTGTATTTGACATTTTTTGTAAGAGGAAGCATTATACTAGAACTAAAATAACACATTCTGATGATAACACATCACACGATAAATAACACACTGTGATGGTATAACATCAACACGAGCATTCCCCCACCCACCCACACACCCTGCTCTGTAAATCCATTCCCCAAAAGCTCTCTTCTTCTGATGAATGGTTAGTCTTGTAAAGCCAATGTACTTGAAGATGTCTTGCAAAGTCAGCATTAGCTATATTTTGTGGAAGCTAAAAATTTATTTTTTTGAAACTGATTACTTTCTAAAGAGTAGTTTTAAAGGTACTTAACATTCATATCTGATTCAATGAGAAATGCCTTTCACCAGAGAGATCTAGATCCTTTTTATCATTGACTTCTGTGACGATAGTTTCAATGACTCGAATTGTCTTGAATCACAGTCAGGTAGTACTGACTTAGTGTTTTTTATGTTTGCCTTACTATATAAAGACCTGGCTCAATATTTTTTTTCTGTTCACAATGTTACAAAGACATGCAAGAACTTGGTATACAAGAAAAACTTCTGATGTTGTTACAAATTATATTCCCCAAAACATTTCATAGTCATCATTGCATTTCTGTAAATACTTTTAGTTTTGACAAATGGATAGTTCTTATTTAAAAAAAAGAGTCACTGAAACATTTCTATTATTTAGTCAATTCTCCCTGGACTTCAGTTGGAATGGGAGAGTGGAAGAATGTTCCCATTTTTCGTGCATCCAGGATTTTGTAATGTAGACCTCAGGAATGTTGCAGTTGAGACAGCTTTCCTTCTGTTTTGCTAGCTAAGTTGGATACTGCTGTTCCTATGATTTAGAGTGAGAAGCTTCTGTTTCTGATGTTGAGGAGCCTTCAAGAACTCTTCAGGCAGAGTCTAATGCACACAGATAAAGTCAAGACAAAGTGACAAGGACAGCTTGTTCCTAAGGAAAGTTAAATTTTTTTTCTGGCTAATTTATGTGACACCTAAAGGAAAACTGCAGAATGAAGCATTCTGTAACATTGGGTCTGCCTACAACTACAGCTAATAGAAAGGGACAGTAACTTGTACACTGTCTGATGCAATTTATTATTTTGTTCTGCACTATTCAGATACAAATATGTTTTTTCATTTGTATTTTGTTTTCCTCATCCATTGGAACAGTAGCCTGAGAACTGTCTGAGTGGCATCTTTAAATTCTCTTTTTCTTTCTTTTTTTTTTTTTAATGGAAAGTATCAGTAGCCAAGATTGCGAGCATGCGTTGAAAGACTTGATCTCAATTCATACTTCGAGACAAATTCAAAAGTGTTTTATCAACTTTCCCAGTAAATAATATCTGTACAGGTCTGTGCTGAACTTCATGCTGAACAGAACTGGTGTTACTTGTTCAGCAGATACTGTCTGTGCTTCTGCCACCCACCAAAAAGGCACAAGGGCTAACTCAAACCAAGAGGAGTGGTAGTGGGAAAAGAAAGGTTAAATAACCCTGGCCCTTCTAAAGGGATATGTTCACTTAAAATACTTGCAAACACCTTGTCACTCCACCCCACCCCTATTTGACCAGAGTCATAATACTGTCATTTAGCAGGATACGAGACTAATCACAGTATATCATGGAAGTGTGTATTCTGTCCCCTGTATATTGAACGCAATCAAATACTTCGGTATTGGCCAGTCAACTTTATTTTCCCATCAATAAGGACTGTGTTCCATGAGGGGTTACTGTTTAGAAATAATTTAGCTGCTAGTATACCGTGAATAAATGGCAGGCTTGTAGAGCCACTGCAAAGCCGCCCTGGAGATTTGGCTAATGCCTGACATAATGGGAACACAGCCGATTGACAGGAGATCTCAAATATGGCTTGAGCCTCCAAGTATAGCTGCTAAATTCATCAGCAAGAGGAGGTTTAAGTAGCATGGGCAGACCCCGTGCTGCTGGGGAAAGAAAGTGCTCTATTCTGATGCATCTTTGGTGAGACTCCAGCAGTAATGTGGAAGAGAAAAGCCATCCACCTTCCCTGAAATCACACCTATGCTGATGGGCCTTAATGCTCCTATTTTACTTCTAAAATGCTGCCTGCATTCATTGAAATCTGAAAATCAGAACTTGCTTGTTAACTAATTGCCCTAAAATGTCTTTAAGGGTTTTTGAATTGGGAGAAAATACCTTTCAGCAGCGTAGGTAATAGCTGCATTTTGTATATATTTTTTACGGTTAAATAGAATAAATTGTGTTAGTGTGCTGTACATCTAGGCGCAGAATACTTATTACCACCAGGAAGCTTGTGGAAGGAGATTTTATTCTCTTTAATGTATTTTGGAAGTGGGATATCAGAACGATTTTTCACTTGTATTACTTCAAGGTAGCAAAATAAGGAATCGAAACTTTTTTCTTACTTGATTACTCTGATCATCTCTAATTGTGAGTTTGTTGGCATCCTTTCAGTGCACTTTTGCTAAACTTGAGAGTAAGAACTGGAACTTGCTAGTGAAAAAAACCATGACAGAGTTCTCCCAAAATGATTGCCTCAAGTGCAACCACTCAGCCTGTGTTTATTCATCTAAATGCAGATTTTTAAGAATGTCATCCTGTTTTTAATAATGTCGCAATTTAAGACACAATGCAGGAGCTGTTGACGATCAGATTCTAGGAAGTCTGTGCAAATACAACGTTGGTTCTGCCGTTTGTGGGATTAATACCTACTAAAACATTTAACTGCCCTTCTGGTGTTTGTGCTCACATAGATTTTATTGTTTTCACTCACTAAACCGATTGTTCTTATAGCTTATGCAGGTACACGCTTCTAAACACAGAGGTGCTAAATTGGAGATATTTGAAGCAAACTAGTTTTATTCTGCATCCCAAATGACTAGCAGATCAATCGGTCACTTAATGTCATTTTAGTTGCTAAAAAATATCTTCAAGAAGTGAGTAGACCCTGAACAACTGAATTATTTAACGTGATTGATAAGAGCATATTTGACTATACCCTTATATATGTATGTGTCCTCTCAACCAGATGCCTACAAGAGCACAAGAAGAATTTCACAGGCTTTTGTATAGCTTTGCAATTCATAACCATGCAAAAACGTGCCTCAGATTTTCATATGCTGAGTAACTGAAATAAGGAAACTAGCCCTTCAAGCTTCAAGGTCAATTTATTAGCATTACTGAGCCGCTTGCTGTTGCACCAGCCTGGTGCAAAGTGTCACCACTCTTTTCTAGTAAAATTTCTACTCATGTAAATTTTTTTTCAGCACCTCATGAGCTGTGGCCTGGCCTAAAAGGAGGAGAGCTATGCTGGGGCTTTGTCTGGGGAATATGGTGGAAGAAAATAGAGGGAACAGGATGTTTATGATGAAGCACAAAACTGCTACATGTGATTCTCCAGTAATATAAGTCACCTGGCTTTTGCTTGTATTTTCTTGGGATGGTTTTATTAATCTCTCTTCTTTTTTTAAGAAAAAAAATATCTGTTCTTTTCTGTTAAGTTTGTTTTCATACTCCGGCAAAGTGAGGAATCAAGTCTTGGAGTCCTTACCCATTAAACTGCAAGGATCCAACTGCCCCATTCATTTATATACTGGCCATTATGTCCTTAAGTCTCATTTTTGGGAAATTTGGCTATTACTGACATATTATTTTGATAGGAAGAAACCATTTTTGGAAGCTTTTACAGTCAAAACATTTCAGGTGCTCTCTTTGCTCTTTATTTCTCCAGCATTCCCTCACACAAATCATGTTAGTACAGCAAACACAGGGATGTGATTTATACCTTTTAATTTTTTTTTTATGTTCTCTTAAATTAAATCTAAGCTGATGACAAGGGGCAAACATCTTTTCCAGAGAATCTGAATTAGGGTCATTTCCATTATGGGACCTGAAATGAAAATTGAATTCATATCACAAGGCACAATCATGCTCAGAGTCTGTTTCAAACCTAGCATTATGATTGAGTAGGAAGCAATACTTAAATGGCTTGAAAATAATTTAATTTTTAAGGTGTGTTTTTGGTGTGTGGGGCTCCCCCCCCCATTCATTTTCAGTTGCAACATTAGTCTCAACCTGCCCCTACACTCAGAACAGTTTGGGGTGTGCAGTGCGGGGGTTGTTTGTTTCTTTGCTTCCGAATCCATCCAAGGAGAGAAACCAAGGCGGTTCAATTGTGCAGGTGTGTTAGAAAAGCATTCAAATGAAATGTTCCCACCTAAGACTTACAGGCTGGAAGAGCTTGTCAGATGGGAGGTATTTGGCTCAGGTGACTACCTGTCATCGACGGAATTGTTAAACAATGGCTGCTATAGGGTATTTGTAATAGAAATCTGTATAGGGAAATTGGTGAAAACGCTACTTGCTATACTTATTTGTTACCAAATGCAGACATTTCCCCCTTGGGTACCTCAGCTGGAGAAAAGGAAACATGTAAAATTGTTTGGGGAAGCCATACAGTAATTTACCTCAATGTAGCAACCACTGTTGCTTTTAGAAACGCTTTTCCCAGATGGCATACTCTGCCCGTGAATTGTTCAGATCTATAAGGGGTTCCCCCCCTCCCTGACATGTACGGTCAGAAACACGTTACTTTTTTGTTGTTGCGGAAAGCAACAATTTTGTTTCACAAAAGAACAAGGACTGGAAAATGAGACTAGAACAAACCAAAGTGCATTTCCACCTTAGCTTGGAGACTATGATAAAATAAAAAGTTTGCTGTGGACTATCGAGATCCCATTTGTAATTAGAGGGTCTGACAAAACAGGAAGAACAAGCACAGACAGATTTTTTCCTTTCTTTCTGTATGTTGCCACTAGTGGATTTTTTTTGTTGTTCAAAATCTTTATTTATTGAGACTAACTCTTCATTTTTGTGGCATTTCCAATTTCTTGCAGATTCTGCATGCAGGTACTAGAAATAGCTGCTCGCTTTCTCTCTATAAAATGAGCAACAAAGGCCATGGCTAATGTTATATTCACTGCATTGGGTTTGCTCTGAGCAAGGCAGGGGTATGCTGTAGAACATCTAAATGTTGCATGTGTCAGCAGATGGGAGCACATGTGGGGAAAAAACAGATAGTGTTTACAGGACCAGTAGTTTTTAATGCTCCAGTTCCTGGACTCATAGAATTGTGTAAGAAATTCAACTCTAATTACTAAATAATAGTATACTGGTGACAGAGGAAGCTTGAACTGTGTAGTAACACTTCATATTTTCTGTGTTCCCAACTCTTTAAAATGGTCTCTGCCTTTTTATCCCAGCTGTTATTGTTGGGGTTTTTTGTTTTAATTCTTGTTCTTTTCTTTTTTTTTTTCTTTTTAATCAAAACTCATGGTTTTGTTTATCCTGGCTAAGCATTCCTGGAAGAGCAAGTTTGACTCTCATACAAGTCCTCTCTGGATACCGTGAGAGAGTGCTGCAGTTTGCTGTTGAAGGTGGACCTCTGGGGGCTGCAGTAGGAATAGGACAAGCTAGAAATGTGCTTATTGAATGCATATGTCTGCCATTTTTATAGCTATGAGGCAACAACTAGGTCTATAGCTTTATTGCTGCAATTTTTAAACTGATATCATGGATATTCATGTTTCCATAAATGGCTGAGTTCTTACAGAAACACTGCTTCCCTATTGTCCTGGTTTTGGCTGGGATAGAGTTAGTTTTCCTCCTAGTAGCTGGTACAGTGCTGTGTTTTGGATTTAGGATGAGAATAATGTTGATAACACACCGATGTTTGAGTTGTTGCTGAGCAGTGCTTACACTAGTCAAGGCCTTTTCAGCTTCCCATGCTCTACCGACTGAGAAGGCTGGAGGTGCACAAGAAGCTGGGAGGGGGCACAGCCAGGACAGCTGACCCCAGCTGGCCAGAGGGACATTCCATACCATGGGGCGTCATGCTCAGTATAGAAACTGGGGGGAGTTGGCTGGGGGCAGCGATCACTGCTCGGGGACTGGCTGGGCATCGGTTGGCAGGTGGTGAGCGGTTGCATCACTTGTTTTTCCTGGGTTTTGTTCCCCTCTCTCTCTTTTGTTGTTCTCCTTTTCCTTACAATTTATTATTATTATTATTATTAATTTTATTTTATTTCAATCATTAAACTGTTCCTATCTCAACCCAAGAGTTTTCTTACTTTTGCTCTTCCAATTCTCTCCCCCATCCCACCAGGGGGAGGAGGTGAATGAGTGGCTGTGTGGGGCTTGGTTGCTGACTGGGGTTAAACCATGACACCTATTTAATCAGAGTTGCGGCACCTATGCAGTTACAACAGACAGATATGATTGCAATATCTCTCACAGAAAGATCAGCTTTAGCAAATTCAGCCTAATTCTGCAGAGAAAAGAATCCTACTACACCTTAAATTGGCAACACTTGTGACAGCTGCACCAATGAAAACAGATACAGTACACAAAACAGGGGACACAAAAAATAGTGAAGGAAACACCTGAATGCAAAGAGCAGTATCTGTCTAATCCTCTCAGGCTTGAAACACAATCTGGAAATCTCTTTTTTAGAGTTTTTTTGTTTTTCTTTTTTGTTGGGTTTTTTTAATTGTTCATTTTTAATCTGTCTTAAGGAAAATTTTAAGGAGTAGGATCTTGGCCCAGCTGATATCAGTGAGAATTTTGCTTGTCTGGAAAA
>NW_008825076.1:6816188-6819997 GCF_000699105.1 Pygoscelis adeliae
ATGCAAGGCTGAAGAAGTGAAGAAATTAGAAAGTTATTTCATAAGAGAAGTTTTTCAACTTTTTTGAGCCTTCAAAGGCAATCATATTTGGCTCCTATCAAGTTTTGGAGGCAGATTCAGTCATCCCTAAAGAGATATAAAGAGGAGGATGGTTGAGTTATAGTAAAAATTCAGTTGAAAATGGTCTTACTAATGCTGCTCTGAAGTATAAATATTCAATTAAAAGGAAAAATAATGAAGCTTCTATTAAACAAAAGAGCACCAGCAGTGAATATTACTGAAGCCCAAGGACAAGCATAACTCTTGTACCAACAATAATGCAGATTTTGTGCATATATTATGGATTATATTCTCGTTTCCATGCACATGCATTAGCATTAATGGGCAAGAAGTAGGCGATAGATCCATTTGCACGGCTACCCAGTATCAGCAACAAAATTCATTACATTCACACACCCTCTGACTCTTTCGATTCCTTCTGAAATAAATCCAAATATTCATCATCAAGGACGTTAGGGAATAAATTATTTTCCATTTCTAGAATGTCCACAAAAAGATCAAAATAATTTCATTTGGTAGTATAATTTACTCAACAAAGTTTGCAGTTTATTTTGTTCTAATTCTGTTGATTGTGGAAGGGGTTTGCTGCAAAGTCAGTGCTGCAAATGTTGGTTGGTAATGACTGGTCATGTAATATTGTTTTTTCTCTCCATTTACTTATCCAATGCAAGTAAGAGGAATAATTTTATGATTTGATGCCCTTCTCAGTGAGGCATCTGACAGAAAGGTTTTTTGGGGAATCCCTTCTCTTCTCTGCAGGCAGCACAACAGAAGTTCAATCTCTCTAAGGCATTGCCTGTGAACTTCTGCAGTTTTCTGTGATCTTCACAGTTAATAGTGAAAAATAACTTCATTTGCTAACTCCTTCGTGTGAAGAACATGTTTTTGTTAGTTTTGGTAAATACTAAGATCACTTACTGGTGTTTTTGCAAAAGATCTGTCATAAGATTTTACTGCTGCACTGGAGCAGCAGGCTGTTCCATGTGAAGCTACTTCTCTGAATGTGAGATTGAAATTCACTTCCAACAAACCTCTGAAGGTCTGTTGAGCCCCCCTGCTGGTCCAGGTTGGACTTGAAACTAAAATTCTTCCTATTATGAAGAAAGAATAGATTTTTTGTGTTAAACTACTTGCAAAAATGTTAAGAGGTTAATAGGCAGAATAGAAGACTCATAATTATGAAGTAAAGTTTTGACTTGACTGAAGCATGGGTTAACTAGAGAATTAACTAAAGCAATAATAATAATAATTATATATGAAAACGTTGTTTAAAATGTAAGAGGTAATGAATTCAAAATGCTTGGTGTTGAGAAAATACCATACACTAACATTGCTAATAATTTTGGTCATTACTGCATTCTTTTCTGTATGGCTGAAGTGTATTATCCCAGCCCTTCCCTTTAGAATACGCAGTGCCAATGCGAAGGGGAGGACAGGAAGGGAAGCCAAGGCTGGCTGGGCTTTGCAGCAGCAGATTATCCTTGCAGAGTGCATCTCTGCAGGGGATTCTCCATAACAGGAGGGAAGGTTTCAGGTGAGATGCAGGCATAGTAGCGTCTGATGCTTTAGATCTGTTGGCACTTTGCTGCCAGGACTGCTGCAGAGGTGTCGAGATTACTTTAGTGTATCAAGTTATTGCTACAAATCCTCATCTTATAGGTATTAAGTAAGTAGGACAGTCTTGCAAAGGCAGAAGCTTTCTTAGCGCTGAAATGGCTGCAGAGTTGAAAGGGTTAATCCGCATTTTGTTTTCATCTCCAGGCATGCTTCAGATGCATACATCTCCAACAGGACAGCAATTCAGATGTTAGCATTGTTTGATAAAACACTCGGACCAAAGGAATCTATTGGTGTTTCTTTGCAACCATAACTACAGAGAGCGTTTCCGTGGGTTCTATTGGCTTGGCTTTGCCTTTTTGTCTACTAGAACACATGACGGTGCTGCCTTCAGGTGGGGAACACTTGTTAAAATGTTCAGTCTTAGGAAACAGTGCAGGTCAATGTACATTGATTGTGAAGTGTTTTATTTACTAGAATAAGAATTTTTGAAGGTGCTTCTGGAATACAATAAATATTTATGGTTTTGACAAGCTAGGAGGTTATTTGTGGTGAATTGGTAAAAGCCAGATAACCAGCACTATAGTCTTTCTTGTTAATGCCATGTATAATACTTTACTTGGGGGGGAGATGTATCTTTATGCCAAATGTCTCCGCTCAATTACAAGTTTTAAATACGAGATACCATCTTAACCATGCTGGGAACCTGAATGGTAATGTTAAGCACGGTGGTAAGAATACATAATACAGCGCTCTTCAAGTTTTCAAAACATTTGTGTGATGCTGTTATTAAAAGGAAAAAAAAAAGAATATTGTTATTTTAAACACAGATAGAACATGTATTAGAGGTTTGTATTATGTTATGTCTTTCTGTTGTCATAAGAATTAAGAGCACAAGTGAAAATTAATTTGGATCATTCGTAGGGGAGTAAGCCCCAATGTTTTGAAAATTCAAAAACTGGATTAGAAACACCATATGCTACATATGTAGATGTGATATAAAAAAGAGCAGCATGAGATGCTGTTTCAATATTGGATGAGATTGTGGGCAAGTCCCTATAGGCATAAAGTATTCAAAAAGCTGATGTGGTGAATTGGAGATTCAAACTTATGTTTAGATATCCTTAGACCTCCAGCTGAAATAGCCCCTGAATTCACTGGGTATTTCCTCTCCAAATGTCTCTCCAAATAAGCGTTTCAGCATGTCTAGAAATGGACGCAGAAGAAAATTTTTTTCTGTGTGGCTTTTTTTTTTTCCTTCTCTCCATGCACTTATCCAGGATAAAGAAAGTCAATGAATAGTTTTTCTCTGTTCTAGACTGTGTTGGCTTTTCTGTAGATAGTGGGAGCCATTTCTATTTTCCTCTGATGCTGTTCTCCACTCATATATGGAAGTTATTTGGCACTCATCCCTGAATTAAATTGCCATTTACATAGAAAAGTTAAAAATATTAATTGACAGGATTTTTATATCTCCCTCAGAATGTGGCTTCACTCACCTCTCTATACAGTTCACCTTCTACCAACTATGCTTGACGTTATTTTTTTCTGGTATAGAATGCAAAATTTCATTCATTCAAGGAAAATCTTTTCCGCCTCTGCTTTGAGTAATGACTTCTTTCTTTAAATGCAGGGAAGTCAACAATATCATGCAGTTTATGGAAATACAATTGCTTAGTATTTGTTTATTTCATTTCTTGCCAAGCCTATGGCAGTAACACAAAACTGTTTAATTAGGTGACATTCTTGATCAGCCAAGAGTCAAAGTTCAACCCATTTATATCTAGTATAATATTTTATGATTTTTTAAAAGCTCTTTAGAATTATAGAATTATTTAGGTTGGAAAAGACCTCTAAGATCATCAAGTCCAACCATTAACCTGGCACCGTCAAGTCCACCACTAAACCATGTCCCTGAGCACCACGTCTATGTGTCTTTCAAATACCTCCAGGGATGGTGACTCCACTTCCCTGGGCAGCCTCTTCCAATGCTTGACAACCCTTTCAGTGAAGAAATCTTTCCTCACGTCCAATCTAAACCTCCCCTGGTGCAACTTGAGGCCGTTTCCTCTCATCCTATCACTTGTGACTTAGGAGAAGAGACCGACCCCACCTCGCTACAACCTCCTTTCAGGTAGTTGTAGAGAGCGGTGAGGTCTCCCCTCAGCCTCCTCTTCTCCAGGCTAAACAAC
>NW_008825076.1:6820037-6872334 GCF_000699105.1 Pygoscelis adeliae
ATCCTTCTTGTAGTGAGGGGCCCAAAACTGAACACAGCATTCAAGGTGCGGCCTCACCAGTGCCGAGTACAGGGGCACCATCACTTCCCTACTCCTGCTGGCCACACTATTTCTGATACAGGCCAGGATGCCATTGGCCTTCTTGGCTGCCTGGGCACACTGCCGGCTCATGTTCAGCCGGCTGTCGACCAACACCCCCAGGTCCTTTTCCACCGGGGCAATGTAATTATTTTTTTGTAAAGTTAAAAATAAATAGTGCTTCCTGTGAATAGCATAGGCCAAGCTACAAATGCTATGAAGCAGAAATGTTTGCTAGTGAAATGAATGCTCAACTTTAATAAAATATCAGAATAGTTTATTTCTGTTTTCCTACACGGCTGAGAGGGAGAGGTATCCTCACTTAAGAACTGGGGGATATTATGGTACAATAGAATATTTTGCCCTGTCATTGAACCAAAATCAAACTCCCTGTATCTGTGGCCCTTGTTCCATCAGCTTAATCTTGGCAGATATGTAAACATTTTCTTTAATATTGCTGGTATGTACTATGAGGACTAGTTGATGTCTAGAATAGAGTGGAAGTAACTCATGTAAGAGAATGTCAGTCAGCTGGAGAACAGGTCACTAAAAATTCCAACTTGCAGTTCTTACAATTAGCTCATGAAGAAGCAAGAGTGTACCCTAGGAGATCTTGACCTTCATTATTTTAATAATTAATTCTTAGCCTTGCATGGCAAAGTTCTGGATGTTCATCTAAATATCATTTGTCTTACTGATATAATATTATCCAAATAGAAATAGGACTACAGTAGGTTATTAATATAAAAATGTGCAGAAGAATCCAAACTTTGCAAAACTCATCAAAGAGCTGTAACACAGTAGAATTTGAAAAACTGTGCTTGCACGTGCCAGCAATATGATAATCCTGAATCATAGTAACGGAGCTGCTATCACCCAGTGATATGGAATAACAGCTGTGAGTAACGGGAAGGCATGTTGTGTGTCTCTTACTCCTAGTTGTCAATGACTGTAGCAAATTCCTCAACTCCTTAATTGCTGAAACAATTGTTGCACCAGACTTTCCACATATGCATAATTTTTGTCTGGTGTCTGTATAATGAAAACTGTGTTGAATCTGTTCCAGTTACAGAATTCTGCTTCTTAATTTGTTCAGGGGAACAAAAATGCACGAAATCTTCTATTCAGTAGAATTTCTTTATAGATGTCTCTTTCTCTTGCACTTTTTCACAATGCTCCTGAGGATATTTCGAGTCCAAAGAACAATAAAGCCAGTTCTAAGAGTGACTTTCAGGATACTTCTTCAAAACAATAGTTCCTGTCCTGAAAATGAAACAAATTAAATAGTATATTTTGGAGAAAACTATGTAGGCATTTGATAAGTTTAATAGAAAAACATATAGCCTGTTACATCTGCATCGCAAAGAGAGATGAAATATTACTAATTAATTAGGACTGATTGTGGAGTGGGGGAGACTTCCATGTTCCTCCTGTCATAAGACTACTTGAGACTGTTCTATTGTTATCGTATAGTAAACCTGATCCTGTAGTTGTGGAAATGCAGTATGCGTTCTGAAAGTGCTGGTAATCCTCTTCCAGTGTCAATGTTGTTAGACGAGTCAGTGTCTGAAACGCGCATAAAAAGAACTGCTGGTAAACGCATGCAGGAATTAAGGGATGCTTTCCAGTTTTCCACATATAAACCACTATTTTAATCCACTGTATGCTGAAGCTTTTCATTTATTCATATTCAAACATCAGATAAGAGTTCCTTTCCCAAAACCCAAGCAATTCCTTTTCTGAGCAGTTACAGGAATTTCAGTGTGTAGCGCTGTGGGTTTTCTCATGGTGCCAGATGCTGACAGAGAAGCAAATGGGGCGGGAGAATATAAGATCTTTAATGGGGCAGATTTTCATGTCAGTGAGGAGTAATGCGGTGGAGGTGCAGCACCATCAGGTCAGAGTTGCACCTACTCACATAATCTCTATTTTAATAACTGCAGTTGGCAGATGGAAAACTGGTAACGTGCAGGTGGTACTTCTCTCTCCTTTTAGAGAAGAAATGCTGCAGCTGAAAGGGAGATTTTTCAGGATGCTTATATCAGGGGCCTAAGATCCTCTCCTTTATACTGTTCCATAGGAATGTGGAAAGCAGTGGGGACTGGCACATTACAGATGCACTTTAAAACTTTACAGATCTGAAGTCAGTGGGTGTCTTTCTACAGTTTGGGATCCATCTGTTACTATATCAGATAAAGTCTGGGGGAAAGAACTTATTGGTATGTTTTTGGTTTATAAGGAAAGGCGTTGAGGTTGAGACATTGTAGCTGCAGATATGAAAATATTTGCAACAAAGGAAATAATAATGAAAGTTTAGCTTTTGGGCTACTTAACGTTGGGGAATAGAAAAATGCTAAAAACTGAGAGTCTTTGGAGATAATATCTCAGAAGCTCTTAAAATGAGAGAATGGACTGGAAGGCCAAATATAAAGGGGAAGTAAGTGGGAAGGTAGAGGTTAATTTCCTCTATTTTTTTACATAAATGACAGATTTCTTTCTGTTTAAATTCCCCACTGGCAGAACCAGGGAGAGCTCCCTAACTGGAGATGGTATAAAAAAAACAAGTATTTCCAAAAGCAGCAAGTGGAAAAAATGTGAATATACTGTAAAATCTTAAGTGTTTTATCAAGGTTTCTGTTTCGTTCTTAGCAAAAATGTGTAATTTTTAAGTGATACAGACCTCAGGCAAAGAATATTTAGTGTCAACAAATTATTCAGGTTTCATACATCATATTTTTTGAATTTTTTGCCATTCAATACAATTTTTTTTGTTACTATGGCAACCTTGATACGATCTGAAATGTATACAGTGTTAGATACAAAGGGTCAAATTCAGACCTGGTATCTCTCATGGGATGAAAGTGCTTTCTTATGCATCAAGATTATTCTAGAGCAAAGGGACTGACCAGTGAAATAAAGTCAACCCACTAGCTTTTTTGTCACCTTCTTCACAGCTACATTTGGATTGTAGCAAGGAAAAAAGTGACATGCACCTAGGCTTATCTTTCTTTGTGCCCCCAGATTAAGAGCTAGTAGTGTCTTGGTCATGTGGTAGTGATGAGAGCATCCTTAAAGCCATGAAGTTGCTCTGTGTTTTCTGATCTCTAGAGACATATTGCATACTGCTATATATAGGCTGTGCTCTTTCACGGCTAGTCAAAAATGTAAAACTACTAAATGACTTGTCCAAATTGGCTTGAGTCAATGGCAAGCCCTGGACCAGAATATGGGATTTCCTGACATCCTGTCTCATACTGAACCGGGTAATCTGCCCCTTTCAGCATATCATGAGTTTTTAAGTACTGTGGATCTCTTTACTGCTATTATCACCTCTAAATAAGATTTCTGTTGCAAAGCAAGAATAAGGTAAGAGCAAGATTTAGTACTAACCATGTGCCTCCCCTGTAATACAGATACTAAATGATTCATGTTCCAAATTTGCTATTAGGAAAGGGAACATCATAACCTCCTTAAGTTCTTATTAACTGATTTTACTTTCTTTAAAATGTATTTTGTTAAGCAAGCAAAACATAAAAACTTCACATACTCGGTGATTGATGACCTTTCTCATAGACTCTATGAACAGGAACAACTGAAGAATATTGGAGCAATTAAGAAGTTTCTGCACAGGCTGTGCACTTATCAAAATGACTTGGACAGGCATTCAGCTGGATCATTGCCCCTTATACCTTAACTACTGTCAAATCAATTCTAACAGCACCCATGAAGACTATTTTAGGCACATCAGCAAAATGCCACCGTGAACTTTGAGCAGCAATTATAGGCATAAAATATACTGGCCTTGCAGTGATTTAAGATGAACTCCTCAATAGCATCTGTCCAGACACTAATATCTTACCATTTACTATTTTTCCTTGCCTTACAGGTATTAGCTGTTAAGTTAGCATTCACATTTTTCCAGACAAAAACCAGACTTTTTAAAGTGTAAAAGCTAAACTAATCATAGTGACATAGAGCATTTGTGTGGAAAGTCTCCCTTTGAAATGCCAGTTACTAATGCAAGTAATTCAATGGAATGGAAAGAAATTTAGGCCAGATGGCAGTGAAATGAGTAAGTCGATCGGATATTAATATCTTCTGTTCTGGAATTGTTTTTTAACATCTTTCAGGAATACAAGACTGGAAGAGACCATCTTGGGCATTGAGTCGTGCTCTTTGCTATTGATGGCATTGTCATCTACAGTCTCTTTCCTGAATTTACCATGCTGTTTTGATGCAGTGAAGTTCTTGTCCTCATTGTTTCCGTTACAGGGCCATTCTAAAAACCATTGGCTTTAATAGTTACAAACCTTGAAATAGAACCTTAGAATAGTTGACTGGAAGGAACCTCTGGAGGTCACCTGGTTGAGCCCCCACTTGGAGCAGGGCCAGCCTAGATCAGGCTGCTCAGGGCCTTGTCCATCAAGTTTTGAATATCTCCAAGGATGAATATTCTTACAATGGAAATCTGAAAATGTCAGTGCCAAAACTGGCCTCTAGCTTGAATAAGTCTTCTTGTTCTCCAGTGCTTGCACCTTCATTTAATTTATAAAATATAATCATATTCTATCTCAGCCTTCATTTGTGTAAGGGGAGCATTCCCTCATTCCAACTTGTCTCTATATTTGTTTTAGTTTTCTCAGTCACTGACAACCATTTGGCTTCCAGGTAATACCTGAAGTGTTTTAATGCTAACTTCTTTGTATTTTGTATTCTTGAGTCTTGTCCCTGACCTCATTGTAACATCTCATACATCACGATGATGTGTGAATTCAGCCCAGTAACTGTTTGGGTAAGTCTGCAATGAACAATGCAGAACTTTCTTTTTTCTCATTCTGAATGTGCTCTCTGGGTAAATGCTTCTGTAATATTTTGAGGATCCAAGCTGGATCAATGGTATTTTTCCAGGTAGCTATCCCTTCAGGTACTCGAGCAGTATAAAGCAGTATATGACACCCTAAGCCAAAAAGTTTGTGGGTGTTTTGTTTGTTTTTCATTTTTGTTTGTTTTTGTTTTTGTAAAAAAAGATTTTTAGTGGACTGACAAGGTAAGATGCCTTTCAGGTTTTTCTCAAATTCTTTTGTGTTGCCATATTCTGTAAATGGAGATTTGAAGAGAAATGTTTCAAGGGCACAGAGTATTTAATCCTAAAAAGAAATCAGTGTTATGTATTAAGCATAAAAGGGTTTCCAAAAAGTTAGGTTCCATCAAGTGGAGACCAGTAATGTATTTTTAAATTTGTTGGGTGTTTTTTTTTCTTTTTCTCCCCTTACAACACTCTTACTTTCCTTTTAAATAAGTTTATGGTTTCTCCTATAACTACACAAATTGATTCACTATATTTGAGTGGTTTCTAAAGCAGGCAAAATGACAAATCCACTTTTCATAAAAAGGAACATGAATTTCAGTTTCCTTGTGGTCTTTAAATCCTCTTTTTCTCAAGCTAAAGTCTCATTGCAGGTTATGAAAGTATGTTCTCTGAGCGTAGGCAGAAGCCTGAACTGGCAGGAAAGAAAAATAAACTCTAGGCTATAGAAAGCACAGTCTAGAAAGATATTAGCTAGCAAAATTATTAGCAGATTGAGGAGGTAATCATGAATCTCCTTGTTTCTCCAACCACACCGGAGAGCCACAATAAGGAAGAGGGACAATTTCTTTGAGAGAACGTCAAATGCCGAATTTGAATCGGTGCTCGCTGAAGTCAAGGGGCAGAGAAGTGAGATGCAAATAGACTAGCTGTTGACTGGGTGACAATGCTGCTGCTACCACCATTATGCACGCGATAACTGTACCATGATATTAGCAACTTTGTACATTTCTATGCAATCCATACATAGTCCCTGTTCTCAACTTACTCTTTTCATGATACACCTGGTCTTTCTCTACAGGGCTACAACCGCAGTTTTTCTTTGACTGTGGATGACCTCTCAGTAACTCTGTCTAGGTTGAAGGTGAAACACCTTTATTCACTAAATGAGGGAGCTTTCTTTCCACAAGAGACAGTATGTTTCTTTGCTGAATGCATACAATATAAATCAAAGTATGTGCCATTATTAATAAATAAGGCGTTGGGTAGGCTTTATCTGGAAGCCTTGTTGAAAGTACTGATTGCTATCCAATAACTTTTGAAAAATGCATAATTGCCTTTGGGATATTGAAGCATGGAATAATTAGAATGCAAGTTTGAGAAAGTGGAGTTGTAACTACAGAGAAAGGACTGTTTGCAGCAACTAATTAATTTTTAGGGTTAACTTTTTTCTTTTCCTGATTTATCTATGAATATTCCAAACTTAAGTGTTTCAGAATACAAAATGAATTATCGATTCATATTCTGTAGATATGTTTCAAAACTGTGCTAATGCTAGTTATCTAAAATCAATGGTGGTTGACTGATGCACTTCAGGTTTCTGATATTGATATTTAGGATTTTAGGACCATTGTGGGACAAGTAGTCAGAAAATAAATGGACTGCTATTGAGAGGAAATTTTGTGCGGTAATGCTAAATTCAGATGCAACATCCATTGTCTTATTAGAATTGAGCATCTCAAATCTCTCAAGCTTTAATCCTTGCACAGAAAGTGTAATTGTGCTATAGCTGGTTACAAACAGGAAAGTTATTTCTTCTGGCTACTTACTCTGGCTATTGCTAGGAAAGACTGAGGCAAATGGGCTTTTCTGTTTATGAAACGTTCAGTGCCTGCTTGTACGCTTCCTCTCTCGTTAGAGAAGGGGAGAGCTGGTCCCTGATATGCCCATAGTTTTGTTTCCTTCCACCTCCAGGTCTGTCTTCTGTAGGATCAATAGTTTACAGCTGTGGAAAGTACAGGAGAGGGAGTCTGATGTTCTTTTTCACGCACATCTGTATACTTCTCTGTATATGCAAAACATATGTTTATTGGGGAAGGTATGGGCTGAAGATAAGGGTTTCCAAAGGTGTCGTTAAAGCAATCTGCAAAATCTACAGCAATAACTGCTGCCCGGGTCCCTCTGCGTGTTATCTGATTGATAATCCCAGTACATCTTAATCTATCACAACTTTACGAGTAAGTGCATTACCTTGCCTGGGAAACAGATAATACAGTTGTAGGAAAAGAGAAGATTTAACACTTAACAATAGTGATAAGAGGGAAACAGCATATAAATGCAGAATAAAATTATTTTCTGTTACAACATTAAGCTGGAAATACATTATGCTCTTGGATTTTAACAGAAATCTTTAATTAAGGACGTTATTGGCACTATAATCTTTTGGTTTGATAGCCTGTAGGTTGACTTTAACAATATGTTGCACCTTTTTTTAGTTTGCAAATTCTCGAAGTAAAAATCTTTCAGCAATGTATACTTGTTCTTCAAATCTCATCTTATCTCACAAGTATGAATGTTACAATTAACAATTCAGAACTCTTTATATCTTTATATCTTCTGTAACCATGCATAAAAATTAATTCAAGCAAAATGTAATTTAGAATAATAATAACATGCTTTCCAAATGTTTCCTACATTAATCATGGTGAAGACAGTTATTGTAGTACCACTGCTGGATTTAATTGAAAATAAAGTAATTCAGTGTGGTACATGTTCTCTTGAGGGTGTTACTGTTTGTTTAAAAGAAGTGAAGGATGCAAGTATGAGACAGTAAGAGAACTTCTGTTTTCTGTTGAGTGAATTCAATGCTTAGTAACATTTTGATACAAAAGCAATAGAGCAGTGTTTATTTTCAGAAAAAGGTTCTGAACTTTGCTATTTGTCAATGGATATTTCTAAAATTTATGTACATATAAGAGTCAAAAAGAATAAAGCATGTGTACCAAGTTTTCTGCCAAAATAAATATTAGACCCAAGACAAATAGTTCACCCAAGTTATTAACTGTGTGGTAAATAAACCTATCGAAGTTTGCTTGCTGCTGTTTACCCAAGGCATTTTGCTGACATGGGGCTGAATGTACCACCCAGACTTCCAATTAAATGTCACTGAGGAGCCTGTAAAAAGGTTTGACTCCAAAACCACACACAGGAATCACAGGCCGGATTTTTTGGTAAATGTGGTTGTAACTTGGTTATAAATTTCCAAAAATGGATTCCTGATTTATTAAACAAGGTTCCAGTACAGTTTATGCATACCAGTCTTTTAAGGGTGTGTAAGGCCTCTATAGCAGCAAACACATCCTCCCTACTAAGCGGGTACTTCTGTGGGAGAAAACTTTACTCATTGAGTTGCTTGAGATGAGGGTACTATTCATGATGTGGTTGTCATGCCCTAGATTCTCATAATCCAAAGGGAATCTAATGTGGTGCATCTTGGTTTTTGCACTTTTCTGTCACTTGGTCTGTCTGCCTCCCCTCTGCATTCCCATGTGATAATTGCCTTCATTCTGTTTTCCTGCTGGATGTTAATTTGATGCACCTGATTTCATGCTTTGGACCATCATTTAGTTCAGCCTGTCATTTATACTACTGCTGAGTTACGTTAAACTTGTTATTCCAGGTCTACAGTCAGCTCTTTCTCATAGTCAAATTGTAAATAAGTTACTATCAATAAATTAGATCCACAGTCATTTGCCAGCGTATGAGTCATGGTCACAGGAAGTTTTATGGGACTCTGAAGAAAATTCAGAGTCTTATTAATCTCTGACCTAATTCAATTCTCACTGGAATTTGAGTCAAAATGGAGACAAAAGACCTTGTCCTGGCTCTTCAGGCTCCTGGAAGAGCTCAGAAGAAGCTGGGAGCTGATATAAGAGGCCAGCTGGGGAGTCTGCCTATGGAGGAGAAGGGTTGAGGAGTTGTGCAATACCAGCTTTCAGCCAGTGGATGGGACATGGCAAGGGGGAGGAAAAGAGCTTCAGGCGAGGGTATTCATGTGACTAGCAACCAGGATGAGTATAGTGCTCCTAACTGTCAGATGGGTTAGTTTTTAGCACAAGGCCAGCTGGATAGAAGTCTTTCCTCCTTCCCGTGGGTTGTTTTCTGCATATGTTGCATTTCTGTACTTTTAATATAAACTGTTTTGTAAAATTTGCAGATTTGGAATGGAGGCAAAAGGTGAAGTTAACCTTATTTCCAGGTTAATAGAGCCTTCTGCCCAAGATTTTGGTCCAGACTCTTGAAATGCTGAAATTCACCTTATTTCTTAATGAGGAGCTACAAAGGCCTTTGTTTTCTTTCCCATTGTATGCAGTGTTGATTAGAGTGAGGTAGGAGAAGGCAACAGAAACTCAAGTGGCCTTTTTAGCACCTGGGTTACGCATGAAAAAGAACTGCTAAATCATTATCTCAACTCTAAGTGTTAATTACTTACTTTGCTTCACATTAGCACATTAAATGTGTAGCAGAAATATTTTTCTCTTTAGCTGCTGTGTGTGTGTGTGTGATGTAGCTTGCCAACTGTTTCTTGTTGCGTAATGTGAATTTTCCTTTTGTAGCCATATTTTATTTAAACTTATGCACCAGGTGTCTCTGGTGGAAATGTGAGTCTTGAACTGAACCTTTAATGCTTACTTAACTTCAATATGTGAAGAAGAGCTTTCACAAAATCCGACTGAATGAATACTTTAGGGTCAGGTTGTCTTCTAATTCATAGGAAAAGTATCTCTCTGTGTGGAAATTCCTGAAAGACATTTTAGGAGGTTGTTGGGGCAATCCTGCTTCATACTGAAGTAGGAACTTAGAATTGATTGTTAGATCCAGACTTGTGTGACTGCAGGCATCTCATTTTATATATATATATATATACACACACACATATATACACTCCCCAACAGTGGCCTTGTACAAGGTCCTGTTTTGTTCCTTAGCTATTGCCTAGTATTCATAGAGCTTTTATTTTCCTTCTGGCCACAATCAAAGCTGGATCTTTTCTTTGAAACTTTTTTTTTTGTAATCCTGCAATTCACATCTGTATGAAATATCTCTTAAGGCTCATGTGATATAGAAGAGGCAATCGTAGATAAAAGAAAATGGATAGACTGTAAAATAGCACCTAAAAGAAAAGTAATTTTCTGAGATTCCTAAATAAATTGCTCTCTAATTCACAAATAATGCAGTACATATTTAGGTTGTCATAAAGAATGATTACTGAATACGGAGCTCAGAATTCATAATAGAGCAAAAGTATATATGGAATTGTAGAGAAAAAATGAATTATAAAAATACAGAACTTCTAATATTTAACTGCTTTCCTTCATAAATCACTTGCTAATAAATGCAGAACAATGGGGCATCAGAAGCAAAATCAATTCTTTAAGGGAAATAACTTTCAAAAACACTTTTTTCTATCATAAATTCTGCTGCAAATAGTGGATATAATGTCTCTGTTTTGCATATTAAAGAAAACCTCAGATTGTTTGCCTCTCTTTTGCATTCTTCTGTTGTCAATCAGAAGCAAGAATCAATAAATTTGGATAGATTGAAGATAAACTGTTGGTCCAAAATTGAGGTAGCTTAACTTAATAGTAAAAGCTTCATTAGATTCCTTAACGGTTCAGTAGGTGCCTTTATATTTAACAGAGGTATTGCAACAAGGATAAGCTGGAACAAAGGCTCTCAGAAAGCTAGTACGTTGCTAAGATCCAGCTAGTACAGCTCTTAAAAAATGGGAGATTCTACATGTCTACCAAAATCCTACAAGAGAAACACAGGCCTGTATATAATCACAGCTGTTGGTAGATGTCATTATAAAGCCCTGGTTCAATTCTGTTTTAAAGCAGCCTTGGAATTCGTCTTGTCCTGAAAATTGTTGTGTTTACACAGAAGGCACATGGAATCTCATTCTGCAGTGTCTGAAGAGAACTTTTAAATTGAGCTTTGATCATTGATTTTTACTGGCATTGAAGTTAATACAAGCTTCATGGGAAGCTGTAACACCTGTGCTTTCATCCATAAAATATAGCATACAAGAAGAGGACACAGTGCTAATGTTAGGGTCCATTGGAAAATGCAGAGGAGCATAACCGAAGTGTTAAAACGCAAAATACTAAGGCAAAAATTCTGCATCATATCAAAATTGGTTTTTTAAAATTAAGCTGTTCTGATATTTAAATATTTGGTCACCCACAGGAATATTTTGACACCTCAAAGTTGTTTGGTTTGACAACAATTATTTACCAACCTTATCCTTCAGGCTTGATAGACATACTTTGCTTATTAGTGTCCAAAATACTCTGCCTCCACCAGAGAAACCTATTTCCAGATATAGCTAAGACAGAATGCCTTTGAAAAGTCTCAGAAAGATAGAAAGTTTCATCAAGATATGGGGAGCATGAAAAGACGAAGTATCCTCTGCTGTATTTTGATGAATCAGCTCATTTAGCAGCTGATGATTCTTGGCACAATGCTATCATTTTTGGTTTTTTCATGCTAACCTACTCATGGTCTCGGTGGTGGTTTTATTCACATAAGACTAGAGAACTGATCCCTTATCAACAGCCCCAGGTTACTGCTGACTCCCTGAGTTTGTTTCATCTATGCAGGTGTTTGTTATCAAAGCATATTTTTCCTATTTTCCCTATTTTTTTCATTTCAATATCCTTGATGGGACCTTCTGTCTCTGATGTAAGAGCTTGTATGTTTTTGTCACGGAGGTAGAAATTTTTGAAACTCTTTGTGTTCAGTCTTGTTATTGCTGCTCCAACAGCCTTTGTGGTGGTCAATATTACATGGGTGGAGTAACACAGATATTTTGCAGACCCCATCAGATGCACAAGGACACACAGAGGGAGTAGAAATAATAGCAGTGGCCATCTGTGTTCTTTGTTATTGTCAGTGTAGAGACAGTGAGCCTGTTGACTATTGCGAGTCTGATAATGCACCATGGCAACAGAGGGATGATTATAAGTAATGCAAGTCAAACGATATCAGAGGTGTATAGAAATGAAAGGAATTCCCCATTTCTGAACCCAAAAGCTAACCTTGAAATAGCTGTTCGTAGTCATATTTTCAGGACTCTCAATTCTTCATGTTCCCCTGCCCTTTCTATCTCTAGGGATAAAGCCAGGAAAAGAACCATCTGTGGAAGCTCAATGCAGGCAGCGTTAGCAAAGTTCTAGAGAGGCAAGTGGCTCTGAATTCCTTATTAAATACTCTAGATCGTAGTGGGGCTAAAGCTAAATGTTAAGGCCAGAATAAAGACAGGGTTAGGAAAAGTAGAGCCTGTGTGTCAGAATAAGTGCAGTATTCAATAAGATCCAAATACGTAAGCATAGGTCTGGCGTAAGTAGAATTGAATTAATCATTCTTTACTTCTGGCTGGTTCCTATATTTCAGAAAAGTTTAGGGTTAGAAACCAACTCGAACTAGATGCAGTTAGTAGCTCCTGATCCCGAATGAATCGTGGTATACAGGAAGTTCCAGAAGGGTAAACTGAGACTTGACATAAATGTCTTTTGAATTCTTTAGTCTTGATTTCTGATTTATAGTGGCATCTGAAGCCCATGTTAAAGGTAGGGTTATATTTAGGATTAGGAACAGTATGGTTAGCAGCCTGAATGACTGCAATGGAGAGAAATTCTGGAAAGTAAGTTGAGACCTAGCACCAGAAGTTTCAAATTTCTTGATCTTATTTTTTGGGTTATATTGGGACCTTAAGCTGATAGTACTTGGAGTCAAGAATAGCAAGGACAACATAAAGTGAATGTTTATAGTACTTGTCATATTCCAAAGAGGTTAACTGAGTCTTGATAATAATGACTTCCAATTACTTATTCTTATGAGTGAGTTGTAACAGGTTCTTCTAACTTCATGCCCCTATTGGAGTTCCTGAATATCTCTGAAAGTTCTGTTCTCCATTGGAAAAAAAATTTATACAGTATTGAGAGTTAACAGGTACAAATTCAACTGGCATGAGCCTTTTTTCTTCAGGAAATTGCTGATTCTCAAGCTTGTATTTCTTATAAAAGGCCACGTGGAGTTGTGACCTTTTCCCTGTATGAGTTGTATATTTGTTTTTCAAAATCGGTGAGAAAGCTACATATCCAGAGCTTGCCATTCCTTATATGCTCTTAGAGCCAAATTTTACGTCAAAAGTTTTGCACATAGGTCTTCAACCTTATTTTCAGATTCCCAGTAGCATCCTATAGCCATTTTCACATTAGTGCTGGCAAGAAACGTATGCTAAAAATTCTGTAAACCTACCTCAGATTGAACATGGTGGTGAACGTTAAGCTTCCCATAGAAATATGTGCATGGAAAAGAGTGCACGTGTGTGCCTGTGCATTGTCTGTCTTCAGCTACTGCATAAGACTTGTTCATGTTATTGGCTATGGGGCTCTTTCTGTATGTTGTAGTCATACTGTAAGCTCCACTGTTAACAGGTGCTAGTTCAAGTTCTCTGTTTTCTTTTTTTATATCCATCCTGAACTGAAATTCCAAGAAGTTGAAGGCTAACACTGCAATATTTTAAAAACACGATTCTGTTTTCGCTTAGAAGTTTCCCCAAAGGCATGGCTTCTATGCAGGACATATTTTCAAGGTAGAGTTTCTAAGTAGTAGAAGGTATAAAATTCAGATCAACTGACTGCTGATTACGTGGTCACTTAATAAAGAACTGTTCCAGAGTTTTTGGGGACCTTGCGGAATTCTGTTATAGTCAATAGGGGAAGGAAGGTGGTCCTTTTATTGTGATGCCATCCGAATCCGAAGACGTTGAGGTACCCCTACGTCACAGATTGCTCATATCTTATTTCTTGACTGTTTAATTGGCACAGTTTAAAAATTATGATATTATACAGATGTGACAACTTAAAATGTTTAGTATGAGAACCGATGCCTTGTGGCACAAAAATGTGATGCAATTTTTCCATTTAAGGAGGCATTTAAGAAGCTTAAATGGTGTTATCCAGCTTGGCCTTTCTTTTCCAAAGGAGCAAGTCCCCATGGATGTTTTTAAAGTTTAGTGTAAGATAGGTGTTTTCCCATCAAAATACCATGTTTTCACAGCATAGAAAACAACTGTGGTAACTTCTGCTTCCTAGTAACTAGAATGAGCATTGGAGATGAAATTTCCTTAAGATGTAAAGGGCTGGTTTTAACAGGAAAAGCCTATTAAAGAATAAACAGTTTACAGTGTGTAATGAAATGAATAATGTAATTCTTGTGGAAGATGGACTTTTTAGCTGCCTCTTCCACAGAAGGTAAAGAGAAACATTAAAAATACATTTGCCACTGATAGGTTGAATTCATTTTAGCTGGCATAAATAGGACAGATGAGCTATTCAGATGTCTGATGAGTACTATATAATGAAATATTTATCACCTTCTCATGGTCACTGCATGAGAGGCCAATAATTTGTTTTTTCTCAGCACTGGTATTTTGTGGCGTTTATAATAAATTATACATTGCAGGCTTACATCCTTCACCCTTTTTCTATTTACCTATCTAGTCTGAGATCTCGTTCATCAAAATGTAGCTGGTTCTGGGACAAAAGTGAGGCTATAAATTCATGTATTCTAAAGAATCATGGCATTTATAATGCATGATGGTACTGGGGCAACATGGATAGCCTGTAACATACTGAACAGGTGACCTTTAGAGCTGTAAAGTGGGAAATGGAAAGAGCAAAATCTTGATAAAGGTGTAAATACATATAGGGAGACAGATGTTAGCCTTGGTCATGCTGTCTGCTGATTTTGATTTAGGATAACACCTCTGGACAATCAAAGCTGTTCAGGTTTTTGCCTATTACTGAGCTTAAGCCAATGCCATGGATTTAGTTCTTATTGTGACCATCAAATTCCCTAAAGCAGTCCTCTGTGTCAGACATGTGTATTATCTTTTATTTGCTTTGCATTAATGTGGTGGATTTAATGCAGGAAATATTAGAGTGAAATGAAAAAAAGTATCCCCAAATGATAGTCTTTACAGTATTTAGATATAAAGTCTTCAGCACTAAAGACAAGAGATTGTATTTCAAAAACTGAAAACTTGATTCTGGGATTGCTTCAAAATATGAAGAAAGTTAGCACCCTTTAGATCTCAAACATAATTTTTCTGCAGTGTGGAGGGGAAATAAACCTCTTACTTTGCATTGCCAGATTTTAGCAAAGTTTATAATTCTCAAGAATTACTGCTGAAGACATTAAGATCGAGCTGTGCTCCTGTACAAGAAACAGTGATGTGGTCTTACATTGTTCCTATGTGTTAGAAAGTGGAAGTTTTTGTCTTCTATTTTTGCTGCTTCCAATCAGAAGTCATCTGACCTCGGTGTAGAGATAAGACCACCTATTGCCTCACTTATTCAGGAAACTAATTCAGAGTGTTGAGGAGGCTGACAAAGTTCATTATTCATTGCTCAAAAAGTCTTTAGAGATCTATCGTTTCTGCAAAGTCCATAAGCCTGTAAATTAATTTCTCATAACAAAATCATTCAAAATGAACAGCCTAAAGGGTTTTAAAATGACCTTCTACTTGGTTGATACAGGCAAAATAAACCTAGAGCCTTTCTCAATCAATCCAATTGAAATATTGCATACATTTTGACCATACTGTCCTGTACTAAGGTAGAATTTGTGGGGTTTGTGTTGCCCAAAGATGCATGAAATTTATAATTCACACTTTGTTTAATGAGAAACATAAGCATCAAGATTCTTGTGCGTATGGAACATAGTGTTTCAGTTTAACAGTGTCCTGTCTGAGGGATCATGATCACGGGTCTTGGAAAGCCACACTTTATATTTTAGAAATCCCAGAATTTTTGAAGGCACGGTAGGCTTTTGGTTTACTGATCCCAACATTTTTACAAGTTGACAGAGCCAATTTTTAGTTCCATAATTTCAATCAATCTTTTGAGCATGTGCCAACAAATCAGTGTGTGTTGGGTCTGGAAGCAGCAATGTACTTCTGTCTTGCTCTTGTGACATCTGTAGAAATTCCAGATATCACAGTCTCCATAGCTCCAGTGTAAGCCCCAAGTTGGCAATTAGATGCTCAGATGATACCTGTGAAGTCAGGAAATTTTGAAATATTAACTATGTAGTTAAAGTACACCCACACAGAGATCATTGGTTTCTGAAATTTGATTTTAAGAAGGTCTGTTATACTGATATTAGAAACAATTTGCTTGATGCATAATTTTCCCATTTCCAGAGGAAGAATGCTTTCAGGTTTGCAGTACCTAATCTACTGGTGTCGTCTTTGACTTCTTATTATTTGTCCATCATAACCCTGTGGTCCCACTGGTATAATTTGCCATTATGTAGATACAGAATATTTTTTTTTCTTGGAATCATTCCCAGCATTTCCACTGAACAAAGGTTTGGTTCCTTTCTTGAAAATGCTGCGGTAAACATAGCATACCAAGAAATTTTCCTTATAACTGTATAGAAAGATTTTGTTAATGCTAATTCCATGGTGTAGTGACAGTTCCATTAAGATTTTTAGAAGTAAATCTATTCTTATGAAGAGAGCAAAGGGAAAAAATGACAAAAGTAAAAGCTGTTAGTCCTGCATCAGGATCCCTGTGTACTGAGTACCGTGCAAACACAGAGAAAGCATGTGCGGTCTTTGCATATTTTGTATTAATACATAATTTAGAATCACTTTAACTTTTTAAGGAGTTAGTGGAATGATTTGTTGCAAATAAATTATCCAGTAAAATAGCCTTTTTCCTTTAATTGCTTTTGTTTGTATATACACATGCAGATAAATACATATAGGCATAACTGCTAAATGTGTTTGTTATTTCTCTAGGCAAATTATGCTATCAACTATTTTTAGAACTGCTCTGTTTGCAGTTCATGGAAGGATGGGATTAAATACAAAAGAAAAGAGGAGCTCCACTGTCACTGACTTTCAACACTGACCCTTCCCTTTTTCCATTCTACTGTTGCTTCCGTAATCCGTTACTTAAAGCTTCTGCCTGAATTACAGTTTTGGTTTTTTGTGGGTTTTTTTTTTCAGGTGAATAATAAATTATGAATAATGGGTAATCAGTTCTTGGTAAGGAAAATTTATGGAGTTAATGATGAGAATGTTTGGACCTCATGAGGAAAGTCAAAGTAATCTTGGACTCATCTAAAATAGTAAGATTATTTGGTACAACAACGTGCTCACGGATAGTTTTTGTAATTATGTAACTTCTTTTTTTATTTCTGTTGTTATAAGTGGAATAATATTTTGATTAATATTATAAGTATGTTAGTAAACTGTATGAATGAAATTCATTTAATCATATCCTAGAATAACAATTAAGTTCTCAGACTTCAGTCTTTTGCCACACTGCACAAGGATGACTTGAAAATACATACTTTTGATCGTATAAATAGCTGTTTTTTTTCCTTAGTCAAGATAATAGAGCTTGGCTGCATAAAATACAGTTTTCAACTTTGTCATAGTCATGACACCAAAAGGTATAATAATGCTTCCAAGAAAAAAAAAGAGAACTAAAGCATTCTCTTAACCAATTTTAAAACTTGATGAAAGGTAGCGAATACATACTGGAACTTGACAAATAAAGCCAGACGTTTGTGTATTGAAAGGTACCTATATACAAAAAGGTATTTACCCCTACAGTAATTATAGGAAGAAGTAAACCTGGAAAGATGACTTGTTAATTTATTTTCTAGAAAATGTTCTGTTAAAAATAAGACTTTTTTTAAACTTGTGGGCAATGTGCTTATATAAAATACCTTAGCTTCTCACTCCAATTTTTATTTCAGGTTCTTTGTCTATGTACCTGTGCACCCTCTTCTTGTTATTACAGAGTACTTTAAATATATATTTCACTATAAAATTATGCAGTCACTTTCTGACTGTTTTTTAGGAGCAGATTTGCTGGGAGAGGGAGGGCTATATGGGAATTCCCATCTGCAGTTAGAATAGCTCTATGCAGCTGATGTTTTGATTTATTTGAGTGACAACTAGCTTGCTATCTCCCTTACTGAAAGCATATCTTCAGGATTACACAGTCTTGACAGACTTCAGTGAGAAATTGCCACAATGCTCACTCTACTTCATAAACACCTACCTAGACTGGTCTTTAAATTTGTATTCGTAACATAGTCACTCTTTCAGAAAGGGTAACCGCTCTACTTAAACACAGCGTAGTAGGCTTTCCTTTTTTACTCAGGGTACAGCCATGGAAAAGCCTTAGGGTCTGTTGTGCAGTTGTGCTGATAAATTATTTAATGGTGGAAAGGAGTTGGCTACTTGAACTTTCTTATTCACCCAAGCTGAAATACCAAACTGGGTGAATTTGTATGTAAGGCCATATAAACTGAACTACTTATCTTATATAAACCCCCCTGTTTTTCCTAACGCTTGTCACCGAACTATGGACTCCCTGATCTCTGGCAAATATTTATGCTTGTTTCTGCTGGTATAGATGTTCCAATATCTGTCTGTTCTGCAAATCCGTAGCCCTTGTGGGGGCTGGGGGTGAAGTTGTTAACAACTTGGCAAATGCGAAATTACACAGAGTACTACTCTATACTAGAAATATTAGAGGACGTGATGATACTTCAGTCAATAAAGACTGAACGCAGACATGAGCAACAACTCATAGAAGAGAGACTATTTTTCAAAATGTATTTCTAATTATACATATCATAGGAAGGGTCTTTTGATAATTGACTTGCATGTAGTTGTATGGACAGTGCTTACTCCTGCTTTAAGGAGAAGAATGTACTGCCACAATGAAGCAGAATGAAAGATGCTTTTCTAAAATACTGTATAGGCTGTCTGTTAATGAATTCACGCTCTTTCATTTTGGTAATACAAATGTTTAAATACCAACCCCTACTATCTTAAGTGATTGCGAAGCTCTAAAAAGAGCAACAGAAAGCCAAAGTACTCACTCATATGTCAGGAGAAACCTAAAACTCTTATTTTCAGGAGTACATCAGAGAGGGTATAGTAAAACATGAGACCATGGCTTTGTGAGATGTCACCTATATGCTAGTTTAACACTTTTATACAAAAAGTGGATTTAATTGAAAACTGTCTTCCTGATTTTTCTGAGAAGACTATTGTTATGGCAGAATTAATATTAAATTGTTCTAGTTATAAATTATTTCTTCTGTTCTGCAGTTTAAAAATTGCCAGACTGTTTTCTATCTTTTTTTTAAATGTCCCTTACTAGCAGGTGTATGTGATGAATGCTAAAATTTACTTTGGGATGAACCCATCTAGCCAGTCATTTCCAAGAACAGTTATTATCATGTTGTTTGTATTGAAAACATATTAAAACTCAAATAGTTCAAAAGCGTAAACAGGCACAAAGCAAAGCCTATTATGGTACTGTTTACCAACAGATTTATAATTACAAAATAAATTAAGCATGAAATGGAACACTTTTTATTTTCTGCCATAATAGCACGAAATATTTGATGTTTCTTTACAGATTATTCTGGAAAAGCTTTGAAAGTGAATAATTCTGAAGGTTGTCATGGTATTTTAACAGAACCTAAACATATCTCCTTTAAAACACCCGTGTCCTTTTTCCTACAGATAATCAGAATGCCCAAGGAAGGGAGAGAGGCTATTCCAGAACCCAGTCCTCCAATCAGAATAATTATAATGCATAAAATAATTAATTTCGTAAGAAATATGGAATGCCAGTCTTTTCTCTCTCATAAATACCTTCATTTAATACTGCAATACAAAATTATCGAATACCTCGAACAGTGTAAGAGTTGCACGCTTTTTGAATGTGAGGGCCATGTCTGAATGCCTCTAGTCCTATGTACCTACAATTCTGACGAAGAAGTTCAGATTTTTCTCAGTTCATCTGTCTGTCTTTACACAGGCAATACTGCCTGTGCAGAATATATCATAGGAGATTCTTGTTTCATTCATCAGTGCTCTTAAATGAAATTTGTTAGTATATATGAAAAATATTAACAGATTTTAAATTTGGGAACTGAATATTCCTTTGAAAAACAGTGTAACAACAAATATAAGACCCCTGCTGTATCTGTATTAATGATAATATCTAGTGTTTGGATACGGCTTTCTAGTAACAGATCTCAAAGTACTTTAAAAACAGACAAAAATCTATACCTTGGGTATCTTTTGGGTTAGGCTGGGGTTTTGGGGGTTTGATTTGGTTTGAGTGGTGTTTGGCGTTTTGTTTTGGTTTGCTTGCCCCCCCCCCCCCCCCCAAACAACAACCCCCCCCCACCCCCCTTCAAATGAAGAAGCAATTTATGTCCAATCCCCCTGCAATTGTTACGCTTCTTGACTTTTGGGCTCTGTGTCATGAACCATTCTATCTTCCTGTGCAGTAACAAAAGATATGCAAACCTGATTTTGAGTGATATGCGTAATTTCTACATATATGAACTCTGCCTTTTCCTATCTTTTATGACCTTTCCACGTGAACCTGAACTTGAACTACAGTGTTTGGTGGAAGTCAAACTAAGGGAGAAATATGTATTTGTCCACAGTCGTATGCAGAATGTTAGAAGTTTTGAAGGTGAAAAAGGATGTGTTTAAATTTGGTCAAAATATTGATAATCATAAGTTTGATCTGTCCTATTAGGAGTGGAGCAAAGGAATTGGAAGAGACGTACGTGTGCACACACAGGCATTCAGATGAACAGAAATATTGGCACTGCTGCTTATTACTGCCTGAAGTAAAACCAATAGGCTGGAGAGAAAGAACCCTTGCTCCTCAACGCAACTTCTGCAGGGAAACCTACCCAGCTGCAAAAGAGCTCAGAAATGTTCCATACAACTTGACTTTACAACAGATTTGCATTTTCCCCTTTTCCCCTAAGTATATGCCTTTAAGAAATTATTTGGATCATTCAGATCATACTCAAGTAAAGAGAAATTTCCCCTTATTCCATGTTGCTTTGGATTAGGCCTCTCAGATTTGATTTGTCTTTATATTACTAGTCTGCATCAAATATTTCCAAAGCTTGTCTCACTTTCTTTATACTGCTTTGTTTGAAGGTGGTGATACTGAGTCTTTCCACAGTAATTATGACCAGACTCAAAAAGTACTGTAGCTTGATAAAAACAGTCTATAGAAGCCACACCTGGACACTGAAACCTTGCATACAAGCCAAATGTACTGTATGAAGAAAATCGTTCCTAGTGGTCTTGTTTCTCAGCATCCTCATCAGCACCACATATTGCATTCCTTCCCTTCAACAGTTTGCTTTATTTTTGTCTTTTACGCCTTTGTGTTTGAAGAGGACATTTAATAAACATCCTTTCCAAAGCTGATCCTTGGCAGTTGATCCTTAAGGATTTGGTTTGTAGGGTAGGTTTAAAAAAAAAACACACCAGCAGTTTGAGCCTTCTGTTGAAGGGAAGGTATGACCTTTCCAGTCTCTCAGGCTATTGTAAATATTCAGAAAGCTGCCTCTTCAGGTATAACAAACAATTTTCCTGTGTTCATGGCTATTGTCTGTATTGTTCATCCCCATAAACAGCAGATATCTTCACTTAACACTTATGCAGTGTGAATACCTGCTGTATACATCCAACAGTAACCAATATCAGTAGCTGACTGCAGTCAGAAGCTTTCTGAAGGCCAAATTCCTGTCTTCCCAAATGGAGGATGATCTCTGCACCCTGTGTTCCGCACACGGCTGTTAGCGGCAGGGTCATTTATGTAATTAATGCCTGAGCTGATCTCAAAGAATAGACTGCAGGAAAGGCAAAGATCTCAGCATGAGTTTTGTATTTGTAAATAGCTTACCTACGTGCTGTAATCTAAAGAACTTCTTTCTCCTCATTTTTCAACAAATTTAGCACATGTTTCACACAGAGGAAGTCTGGCTATTTTCCCTGTTTCTGACATCTCCTGATTTTTCACTCTCCAACACTCATTCCAATTCAGGAAGATAATGAATATTCAAGAATTCATCTCCTGCTAAACAGTAGGATTTTAAGAGCCTAAACTGCAGTTGTTTTTTTCAACAGAGCCAAATTTGCATTAAATATCCTCAGATTCCTTAAAAAGGAATCTTTTCTAAAAGTTAGGCTACACCACATGAGGGTCTTGCTCAGCCTTTACTCATTCTATTTTCTGGCAAACGCTTTACTTGTTCGATGGTATTTTTGCCTATATAAGAGTCTAAGCATTTGCCTTCAGAACTGGTGGAAATTTTCAAATACAAGGCTTCGAACAGTGGCCAGTGATACCAGCATCCGTGAGCTCAGCGTGAGGCATTGAAGCAGACTGTCTCTGTGCTTTCTTCTGTGCTGCTCTTGTGCTTGACAAAGACTCCTTGTAAATATCCAGAAAGATGCATTCCTCTCCTCCAGACTCTCCTTTGCTACACAAAATTTAACAATAGCAAGGCTTGCTGCAGTGCTGAGTCTCCTGCCCTTGCTAATGCTGTGGTTTTGTTTCCTTGGACTCTAGTGTTCATTTGTATCCATCTTTTTTTTCTGTTTTGTACTTTGAGTGCAAGATCCTTGGCCTGGGAGTCTCTTTGTTCTGTATTTGCATGGCACCTGGCACAATGGGTGCCAGCATTACACATTACAGCATTGTGATAGCTCAGATAGTAATAGCCAGCCTGTAGAGCTTAAAATGGCTATTGTAAGAGCTCTGTCTTTGTTTTCTTTCTTGGAGGCTCTGGGATTTAGGTATGTAGTTATCAGGGCTATTTAAGTTGGCCTGGCCAGTCTTTGGAGCTTAGTAACTTTTTCTTTTGTTAAAAGTAGATTTACTGTGAGGATTCATTCCCATAAACTGTCTCCCACAGCGATAGAACAGAAGGTTGCAAATCGAGCAGATTTTAGTGTAAATTATTCAGATTATTTGTCTTCGTTGAGTAAGATTCCCTGCAGATTATGACTGCCCAATGAGCTACTCCTGATTACTTCTTGACGTCCAAAACTATACGTAGTTCATATATATTATATATGTTCCTTTAAAAACAAATTA
The DNA here is from genome assembly GCF_000699105.1 of Pygoscelis adeliae. NCBI lineage: Eukaryota > Metazoa > Chordata > Aves > Sphenisciformes > Spheniscidae > Pygoscelis > Pygoscelis adeliae. Next base: position 6,842,955 of record NW_008825076.1, read on the forward strand.
AAAAGAAATGTTTGACTTTGGTCCTTTCTCTCAAGAAAGGTGCATTGAATGAATGATTAGCATGCAGTGGAAGCCTTATTGCTGGGCTAATGAATTCAAAACGTTTTGAGACATAAGCCTATAATACAGCTTGATGGTTCTGCATAACTGTAATTTTTTTTAGTGGGTTCAGTACTGTGAAACTTACCTGTGAGTAGTTGCTGGCTTTATAATTGAAATACTGACTTTATTAAGAAGATTTGCATGAATAAAGGTTACACATATGCAAAAGGGTTTGTAGGATCTGTCTTGTTTTTTCTAGAGGTGAGGCTTGACTGGGAGACAAAGAAGGGCATTGTGCCGTGTTTACTTCTAATTTTCTAAAGTGGTGCTGCCTGGAATTAGACAGACAACAGGTAGTTTAATGGTCACTTCTTCCCAGGCAGGAAAATGTCTGGTTTTCTTTCTTCTCATGCGCTTTAGAAACTAAATACATAAGCTCACAATGATTTGAATATATGATTTTGAGAAGATCATAGAGTGAACAAAAAAAGTATAGCATGTGCTAAAAAAGAATGGAAGTTGCTGGAAGATTCTGGATGCAAAATAATGAAGTTTCACGTTACGTTTAAAAATATTCTATCTACCTGTTTCATCAGGAAAAAAATAAAGCATCCTCTCTATAATAATATTTTAGAATATTCATATTTCCTCATGAAACATTAATCCTATATAGCTATTCCAATTTGTCCTTCAGACAATTAGATTTGAAGCTGGATGCTCAGAGATGTTCAAGAATACAATTTAGAATAAATGCAGCCAAGTTTTCCTTAATAGCTGTGAATTTCCTTTGTGGGATTTTTGACTACTGAATCAAATATCTGTACGGCAAGCTGCTAGGTGTGAGCTCAGAGCAAGCAATTTTGTGCTCTGTAACAGTTTTAACAAATAAGATCTGAACAATATGAAATCTGACAACCAATGATTCTGAAAATTAGATTTATGTACGGTGGTATGTTCTCCCTCTGTAGTATCTCAAGGATTTTTCAAGATCTAATAAATTTAACTAACAAAGAAACCTTGACTGTGAGTGATCCAGAAAACAAAAATTAGTTTAAATATTCTTGTGACCGGTGTGCAAAATCTTTGCAAGGGCTATCACTAACGTCTTAAATAAAAGGTGACTTCATAACTTCAACCCAAACGATTACAGAGGTGATTTTGCCTGCCTGTTTTGTGCTGAATCTAGGCTTTTATTTTGTGAAGTTGACTGTATCTAAGCATTCTTAATGCCTTTCATAGGAGGAGTTGCACTGACTACAATCAAATCCTGGCAAAAGTAAAAAAAAAAAAAAAGACTAAATTTTGTTTGACAGACACTTTAGGCAAGCACAGAGTTGTAGATTCCGTGGTCTGACTCAGCCGTCTTCGACTAGCTTAGGTATAAAAGTGTCTGAGGCAAACCCTGTTTCCCCAGAGATACTGGAAAAAATACTGTACTTCTGAGCTGCAAAGGCAAAGAGTTAAGATTAGCATTAAGGTTAAAATAGACAAAATTTGATAAAAGACAGTGAGAAGGTTTCTTGTTTTGTTCCTTTCCTTCTACGTATTCAGCTAAAAAGCCTGCAGTAAGTGGTTAGCAGTACTGAACGTGTCCATTCCCTAACATGACTCTAGGAAGAGAGAAAATGTAAGGTGTAAAGATTTATTCTTCCTGTGCAAAAAAAAGTGATGGTTAAAAGAAGAGTTTCGGCACATGATAGAAATCTTGCTGGAAGGTGCAGTGACAAAAAATGTAATTCCAGGTGGGAGAGGCAGCAAGAAGGGCGATCAGACCTCACTTACTTGAAAAGTAAAAGCAGGGTCCCTTGGCCAAGGTGGGCTGCAGGTGTTATGTCTGTGTGAAGTCACTTTTTTTGCATATTACTCAGGCAGCCTTTCATTCGTTGTCCCACTGCCACAGCCTTCCCTTTCCCCTTCCCCTTCTTGCATCCCTCTTTTCACTGCTGTGCTCTACGTTCAGTTCTTTTTTTTTTTTTTTTCTCTTCCCTTTCCAACTCCAGTGCTACTGAAAGGTTGTTCTTCCTTGATATTCCTACTCCCCATGACCTTGTATGTATATTTAATATTATTTAAACTACTAAAAGATTTAAAACACTTAATTTTACACACAGTTAGCTCTGTAACTTATTTTGGAGGCTCCTCTTCTCCTCCTTAATAGCATTTTTTAAGCACATTTATTATAGCTTTTCTGTGATTGGGCATTCAATGAATTAGCCTAAATAAAAGCAGGTAGGCTGAAAGGATGGATGGCTTTGTAGTTAAGATACTGAGGTAGGACTCAGGAAATTAAGTTCAGTTTCAACTTTGCCGCTTACTGTCTCTGTGTGTATGTGTGTCTTTGAACGAAGTCATTTAATCTCTCCATGCTTCCTTATTTGTGAGGCAGAATTAATTGTAGTGCTGTTTTCCCACTTACCATCCGCTTTTTCTATTTTTTCTATAAATGCTTAGAATGGAAATAATATGTATGTGCAGCATTTAACACAATATGTTCATGATAGTGGATAATGGTTCAAGAAAAAAGGTATTAATCACAATAATTTTATTATGCACTTTATAGTAAAATCCAATCTATACACTATATTTGTACACTGTCAAAATGGATTCTAGTCCTGCGATATTATATTCATAATAAAAATAGAAACAAACAACAGTGATAGTTGATAACTGAATTGGTCACCTGGCTTTCTAAGGCGTACTGCAGCGGCATTAGTAGAGCTGCATGTGATAGTTTGAAAGAAAACATGCTGTAGGAAATAAAAAGGTGTGTGGTTTTTGTGTTTGTTTTTTTTTTCTTTTGGAACTTGTTCAATCATTAAAAATTAACGCTGAAGGTGTCATGGTATACATGATCTGTTTCAGTGTGAAACCTCAGTGCGTTTAACTGTTTCACCTTAGGTGGAGTCTAAGCCTGCAGGAAAAAAGCAGAAGATCAAGTTGATAGACTAAATATTTAATCCACTAAGGAAATATGAATTGCACATTCCATCTGTCACCTAAATGGTTAGGAAAAGGTCAAAGTAGAAGCTGTACTTAAGAATGCATTCCCTGGACTTAGTGGTGATGGGGTTTGTTGGTTCTGTTGCTGCCTCCATGTCTGCTCCCTCCTTGGGAAGCTTGTTCCGATGTTGACTGCATTTCTTGTTGCTCACTTACCAAATAATGCTGGCGAATATGGGAGCAGCCTAGCTGTCTTTGGAATAAGTTATCTAGTTCCTCGGGTGGTAGTTCCTTGGGATCTTGGAGGAGTTAAGGCTTACTTAGTACCTTAATACAAGGTTTCTAAGCAGCTTGGAGTGGCAACTCATTTTCTGCTACTTAGGAATATTCAGAAAACTATTGCACCTTGAGTCTTGAGTAGCAAAGTCAAGAAAAACATTTTTGCACCTCCCCTGACAGCTATTAGATATGCTATTAACACGCAGATCGGAGTAATAGAGAGTATTTCCATTCATGTTGTATTGTTCTGGACTTAGATGAAACACTTATTACAACTGAACAGGAACTGATGATGCATGATGTTACAACAGTTCAAATCTGTGTAGAGTCCTGAGGTGGGCAGGGTTGTGATACAAGAGAGAAACAAGCAGAGATTAGGAGTGCTTGTGCCGATTTCTTATACAAAGAAAGATTGGATGGTGTTAGCTCTGAGAGGTCTCCTATTCAAAGCAACCTACTTTGACCCAAACATGTTGCTGAAATCTGTTACAATCTGATGGAGAATTTCTGGTCTCCATGATAGTAGGCACCATCTCTGCTAGATGAGTCAGGCTTGCCTTGAAAAGGCTATTCCATGCAGATGTTTCCAGTGTCATATGAAGTTTATTCCCAGCCTTTGATTTTAGGATTTTAATAAAAGATCTATCCAATGCGATGCATGGTTCACCTCTACCCAGGTCATAGTGAGCATCCAGCTGGTCAGTTGTTCTTTGAATGACTTTGTTTCTGCTTCCTGGGACATGTAATGCATGTACTTGGATGCAGAATTTTAACTCAAAAATAGAAATATGAATCAATTAAGGAAGAGAAACTACAAAATGGGAATCTCTGACACCATAATAATTAAACCTGTGGAAAAGAGCCGTATCTTAATCTGCCACCACATAAAAAAAAAAATATTATTTTATTTCCTTCTCCCAGAGTACCTGCTGCTTTCTTAGACAAGGGAAGCACACGCGTTATGCTACTGTGTGGCAGTTAATACTCCAGGTTGGTTTTTCACAACTATTAACATAAATGGTGTGTTTACAGTTGGATTATACCTTCAATTTGTGTTTCCTGTGGGGAACTCCAAGTCATCTACTAGCAACTAGATGGGGACTATCTGCCAGAAGGTGGGGGACACAGAAAGGTGCTTTGTTTGAAAAATGGAACCTAAATTTCTCATTTAAAAACTAAAGAACAACATGGAAGTAAAATAGTCATACTGAAAAGTACACAACTAAGCACTTGATTGAGTCGGATGCAAATGTTTTCAATAAACATTTATACCTTTAAATTATTTATTTCTTATTTTAGTACAGATGTATGCTTTTGGGGATAGAGTGTTGAGCTAAATCATTTTAAACCTGATTGCAAAGAGGGTAACTGAATGTTTCCTTAATGAATGCATGCATGGTGCTATTGCTATGATTATAGGCATGGCGTGACTGGAATTTAAGTTACTACTCCTCCCCAGACTTGCATCCTCAACTTATTTCCTATTATATTCAAGGCACCTGTTTTTTCCTGTTAAGAATGTAAAGTGCTAGCTGAAATCATAAAAGGAACTGCATGAATATATGAAAAGCAGCCACCTAGCATGATTTTAATAATTCTGTAGCATTTATTAAATTCTCTGTTGAATCACTTCATGGTATTGATGGCATAATTTAAAGTGACAGAAATGAAGGAACATGACCTTTAATGTCATGACATGAGTTGTCACAAAAAAGGAAAGATGAGCTTAATTCAGCCAAATGGCTTACTAGGAAGTCTTGGTACATAATAAACTGAGATTTACCTTTTGCTGAGATTACACAGCTCAAGCTGTGATTTTTCTTATAGATGAGACAAACTGACTGAATAGAAGATAAAAATATTGTTCTAATTTTGATCTTCAAATTACATTATAGCAAATCAATACTAGTTTTTAAGAGGGAACATGTAAAATATGGTAGCTTGCAACAGAAGAGAGCTAGATACAGTGATCGTTAATGTGTTTTCCAGAAGAGTATCCAATGTTCCTAAATAAAGAAGTAGTTATATTTCTCGAAATGCTATGTCATTAGGCACAAACCTGCAATCAGCTGTCTTGAGGCACCGTATTTGCCTTCTGTTGGCTGGAATCCTCTTGTATTGATGCACTTTCTGTAGTAGAACTACAGAAGAAAAAGTACAGATGTATTCAATGGTTGTCATCGATGATGTCCAGTTGTTTTATAACTTTAGCACCAAGACAAGTATAATAAAAAGAATAGATTTCTTTAAATTATTCTGCTAATGCACCTGGAACATAAACTGGTTCCCTCTTCAGACCTTGTAAGAAGCATGGAATGAGGTGGAAATACCTAACAGAGACAAAAATTCTTGAGTCCTGCCAGCTGTAATGATTGCCGCTGGTGTTGCTGTGTCGGAAGAGGGCCTGGATATGTCTGCAGGTAATAGTGGCTGGAAACAGTATGGAAGGACAGGTAAGACCACTGGGAGAGGTGCCTGATCTTAAGGGAAGTGTGGTTCAGTTCTTTGTTACGCAGATCAAAATTAGTGTCACAGTTGAAAAATGTCTCAAACTGAGTTACTCAGATGTGAATGGTGTCTCTCTTCTACATGAAGAGATTCAAACGAGAAACTTATGTCCTAGATGTTTGTTACGACTATGGTATTCTATTTTATTTCAGCTGAATACTGAAAAGTCAAGGCATTTAAAAAAAAAAATCACATTCTCTTTTCAAATATAAAAATCAGTGGGAATTTACTTCCAAATAAATCTAATTTTAACCAAGGTTGCATAGAAAGTCAGCAATAGAGGTTTGGAACAGAACACGAATCCTCTTCCAGAAGAGAACATATGGCAGCATCATAAAAACTTGTTTTCAAAATAAGCAAGTATTGATTCAACTTTAAAATGTGATCCCACTTGATCCTCTTTTTTTGGCTCAGTTTAATACAGACTGCTTCAGGACTGTATTTATATCTAATTCGGAAAACAACAGGGAAAGTCATCAGCTAACCATCACACCACCCTTTTATCTTTTCTGTTACGTTATTGAATATTGGCCTGGGAGGGTATAATCTGTGTCTTAGTCTGGGCTAGTCAAATCTGAGTGTCTTAGGTTGTTTTCTAGATCTAAAAAACAGTGTGTTCTGTATTGAAATAAAACACTAAATCACAGTGGATCAGTTGTAGTGTCTCCTTCTTTGTTCACGTATTTGATGTCATTGACTCTTCTGGAGTTAACTAAGCATCAAGGATTTTTGGAATTATTTGATCAGCAGGTTTTTTGTTACAGTCTAGAAGGCCAATCCTTATTATTAGGTTGTCTTTGATTTAAGTAGAATGAGAACTACCCATGACAATCAGCAAATGTCACAATCATGATATCGGGGGCTCCCTACATACGCTGGTGGGCAACGTGGCCACATGCTTACTGTTCAGCTGGCACTTCAAGAGAATTTATTAACTAGCATTTTTCCACAGCCTAATTGGGTAATAAATGGGGTCCATTTCTATTTGACAGACTCTGAACAGACCCCGGATGTTAGTGCTCTATCAAACTAGCAAATCAAATAGCAGTGTGACAACTTATGAAAACAGTGGTTATTCCTGTGCATTTATGGGCAAAAAATATATACATGGGGGACATCCCTCATCTGGACTGAGAGAACGTGAAACACAGGCTGAAGTTTAACTTTCTGTGGAACCTCATTTATAAAATAGTAGTATCTATTTTAACACACTGTTCCCTAAAGAACAGTAACATGTGGGATACAGAAGCAGCCATCTAAGTAGAACTCTTTACTAATTACTAGCTGTCTTTTCATGGAAAAATCCATTAAGAATGAAATGTAAAATATCTTTATGGATGCACAATTACTGAAAGAAAGTGCAAATAAAAAAAAAACAAAAATACCCGAAAGAAAGTACTGTTTAAAAATAAAATACCATGTAAGCTTAAACTGGGGAAAAGTAATTGTTTGGGGATTTTAAGAGAACATATAATTCACACATTGCAGGATATTAAAAAAATTTTTCAATGGATAAAATACTGAATAATAGAATTAGGAAATAAAATGGGAAAATAACTACTAACTATGTAAAAATGATAATACAAAAAAAATTAAAAAAAGAAAAGGAAAAAGATGGCTTGAGGCAGGGAAGTGTTTCTAAATGACTATGTAAAGCTTCTGGATTGTGGTCAAAGAGCCTGAACTCAGTCTGAAAGTATTTTTGCTGCAGTAAGTGTGAGTCTTTCTGTGACTACCATAGTTTCAAAAGGCACTGTTGACTGAAAATAAGAAGCACTAGAATAGCTGGTGCGTAGTGTCAGTTCTGCAGTGGCTTCAAAGAAGCTTTGGTGATGAGACAATTTTGTACGTTTGGAACTTGGTTCACAGCGGGGTCTCCTGTAGAAGGTGTCCATTCCTCTTGCTTTGAGGTTGCCAAGTCTATTCCTGATGGGCTTCTAAATAATACGCTGTCCTGTAGTTACCTATAACTTTAACAGCATTGTATAAGGCATAGTATAAAGACAAAATACAACAAGAAAGCAGATAAAAAGTTCTTGCTTTCCTTCAACAAGAAACTTGTTTTTTCTGTTCTTGATTCTGTCATTTAATGAGAATTATTATAAAAGTCATGCAGTTCAAATAATGTAAGGGACTTTGCCCATGTAAGCATGGTTCAGAAGCAAGGAAATAGCTAATTGTGACTACAAGAAGAGTTTGCAAGAAGAGATTCACACTTCTAAGTCTACTTGTTTAACTGGGAAAGCTGATCCCTCTCAGTAATGTACATGTTACATATTGATATTATATATTAAAGAACTAGGATATTTTTTTTTAAAAGGAAAATCGGGTTTTGTTTCAAAAGTTTACCTACCATAGAAAATCACTCATCACACAGGGCTACAGGTCTTGATATAGTCCCAGAGTCAATTCATCCATCAACAGAATTATACCACAGCCCCTTATTTCAGAATGATCCATCATTTTCTTAAGCAGGCTATTGCTTTTGGAGGAATTTATCCTATCAGATGGCCTTTTTTCTAATTATACCAGCACATTGATGAGAAAAGTAAATTACCAACTGAAATACTGGCTAGTGTGTGACACTGGACTATGGCTGGATGCTGTTCGGATTTCTATATCATCTTTTTAAGAACAGTGCCAAGAGCTAATGACTGTGATTTGATCCCACATTAGCAGGGCTCTTGTTATTGAAAGGATTCATCATGCATAGAAATTATTTGTGCTTTAGCTAGAGGCCATATTCTGCGCTCTCAGTATTCGGCACGGAACATGCTGTCTTCATTTCTACTCACTTACCCGTGAAACAAATGACAGAAGGGAAGGGACAAATGCAGCCTATTTGTCACTTTCCCTCTGTGCCTCCTCTCCCCCCAGATCAATAGAAGAATGGAGAGAATAGAGAACAATCCTACTAAATGCAAAACTAAAGAAAAACAGAAGTGTGAAGTGACCTTTTTGGTTGTGTTTTTTAAAAAAGGACTAAAAAAAGGCCAAAAAAAAAAAAGAAACCAAAGCCCAGCAATAACAACATCCAAGCAGTTCAAAAATCACACTGCTTTCCAAGACCATTATGTATCTGTTAGCACTTATTATTAGCAAAGGAATTGTAGCTCTGCTTCCTGACAGTTGAGAAATCCTAGAAAAGTTCTAACAACCTCATACTGTTTGAGGAGCAAAGTTTCCCATGAGAGACCAACTTCCATTGGTACGTCCCTCGCTATCCCCGCTGCTGTTGAAGGGAAGTCTCTCCTGATAGCAGACAGAGTGAGTAAGAGCATTTCTTCTGCAGGAGTAGGATAAATAGATTGTGCCTCAAAAAAAGCATCAGCACGCCATGGGCATAGGTCCTTAACAGCTGAAGGATACAACAGGTGACTGAAAGGTAGGTATTGATTGAAGCTGCAGTAAGTAACCTCGGTAACCCAGAGTCTCCCTTTGGGAATCTGTACCATAGGTATTGTATTTTCTGTAGATCCTAGGAATTATAAGAGATGAAATGTTAATATTTATTTCCTCCAGAGGAGCTTAAAAAGGTGTTTTAGTACAACTTCAAGATCAAATTCATAAGGAAATATTCTGCTCAGAGTACATATATCAATAGATATCTTTATTTTTAGCAATGTGGAATAAGCTAGGAGTCAGCCTGAAACTAAGAATACATATATTTAAAAGTAACAAACTTCCATTTAAGTAAGCTAAATTAAGTTGAGATGTCAGCAAAGCTTCACGACACTGAATGAAATGGCAGTTTAAGTAAATAAACTCAATAAAGAATTTGCAGGTTTTAAGTGTAAATGCAAAGTCCTATTGCCTTATTAAGTCACCCTATAATTTATGATACCCTTGCATATATACATTGTGCTGCTATTGTAATATTTGCTGCTGGAAAGGGAAAAAAAAAATTAAAAATTCCCTTTGAGAGGGCTATCACTTTTCTCTTTCTTTAAATTAACCCCCAACAAGGTAATAGAGACCACACGCTTTACATTAATCCAGTAACAGAATATATTCTATTCCTGTGTATGAATAGCTTTAAGTATAGCAGCCTCTGGTAGTAATTGGTGATCTTTAATGCTTATTTCTGAATGTCAGGGGAGTTTCTATTTTAATTTGACAGATGAGCTTATATTTTAATTTAATCCAGTCATTCATGATTAGAAAATAAATGTCTTTGTGATAAAGCAAGATTGATCAGAAAATAGGTTTAGTCTATTGTGTATGTCATGGATAAGGAGAATCTACATTGGTTTATACTGTGATGCCAAGTGACTTGGTGCCATTTTTCCCATTCTAATTTTCTCTCTAGTCTAATTACTTCTATACATTGAATTTTGAAAATCTTTCCCCTAAGCAAGCACATATTTGGGCTTATTACTCTTTCTTACTTTCAGTAAGTGCACTTATTGCCAAAGCAAGCCCTTGCTCTTCCCTAACATGAATAATTAGTTCTATCCAACTAAATCTTGTTACCACTTTATCACCATTATTTTTTTTTTCTTAGAAATGTTTAGGTTAATGTTTTCCCCTTGCTTCAGAAACCATACTTCTCTGGAGAGCTCTCTATTACACTGCCTCACATTTTATATTCTCTGGACCCTGCAACTTCTGGCATGAGCCTCAAAATAATATCCAAGAGATCCTTAACAACAACAGATTATGCTGAAAGGAAGTGGTTTTGAACGTTGCCATTTGGCACCCGTTGTAGACCATGGGTGTTGTATGTGCTCTCAGGCTTGTCCTCTATATGCAGGAGAGAATCTCATTATAACTTCTCAGATATGACAGTGCAGTAAGAAATGAGGGTTTGTGAGGCGTTGCTGCTGTTGTTTTCATGTTTTAGGTGCTTTGTTACCTAAGAACTGTAGAAAAAAAAAATCCAGTCTTTTCTCCCTAAATCTCGCATTCTCAGGAGAAGAAAAAGACCACAGATGCTTATGAAGGAGCTTGAATAACCCAGGAGACAATATTTCTTAAGATGCAATACAGCAGTGTCGATATTCAGCTGTCCAATTCAAGCTGTCATTGTTTTTGTAGGTCCATTACGGCACTGGAAATTTTAAAGAGGGCTGTAAAGGGAAACAAGAAGTGCCTTTGCAGATGTTTACTAATCATTCTGTTTAGGTGAGCAGCATGGGAGAAAACAGAATTTTTTTTGAAAGTTTAGTATTTGAGTTATGAAGGCTTTGCTGTGGTTTATATGGGACTGGCAAAGCCTGCGAGGTATGCTTTATTAGCACTACGGTAATCATGGGGTCAGTCAAGTCTCTTCACTCCAGCCTACTTTCTGATGAAAAGTCGTCTGTCTTTCTTTCATCCTAGTGAAAAATCATTTCATTTATGTATATATACTGAAGTATTTTGGTATATTTAGTTTGTTACTGAGGCTTTCAGGTTTTATTTGCCTCCTGCTGTTGAGGTACTGGGATTCCTTCCCTGCTGCTTTATTCCTTCCAGTTCCCATTTCTTTGTTTTTCCATTTTCTGTTCTGTACCTTTGCAAGAATTGAAGAATGGCTGAAAATTTCAGCATCACAAAAGAAAAAGTGGAGAAAAAAGAAAATAAAAAAGAAATCTGGATATCGTTCACTTTATTATATGTATATAATCTTTAAAAAAGAGAACATAGGCACATAAGGGAGAAAAAAAATCTGAAATTTGGGAAATTTTTTTGGTAAAACTCTATTTTTTTCAGGTGAGTTTATTTCCTTGAATATGTGTAGAGCTGAACTTCAGGAGAAAGGAGTATTTCTAAGTTAGCATCCATGATTTCTTCAGCTTTGGTAAACAGAAGTACTTGCTTGCCCCATTAAGCAAAGCCCCATGGAGTTTGCATTTATTCAGTTACTTGTTAAATAGGGACATATTTTGCTGGAGGGGCTTAAGAGTTTCCTTTTCTAGAGGAGCAAAAGGACATTATCATCAGTAGGTTCTTTTTGCACCTTGTGAAAAATGAAACATGCTGCACAGCAGGGAAGGAGAGGGACTTGATGTTTAAAGGATAAATTCTATTTATGGAGACATTTTTCACAAGCCAAATCTGCAAGCATCACAAACTCATCCTGGGTATAGTCTAGAAACATTAACAGGGATGTAAAAGTACAGAGCCAGAAATAGTGCCAGATATTTGTTAAAACATACCTATTTCTATTGCAGCTCCCTGTCTTCTCATGATAATTGTGATCAGAAATTGGAAGGCAAGTGGGTGAATGTTTCAGTATTGTCCTTCTCCTATGCACAAAGATTGAGTCAGAGGCTGACTGTGAATCTGATAAGACAAGGGGATAAAGAAATGTGAGGGAGGAAGAAAGAGGTAAGCAGACACTGAAACACCACATCATCCCTAAAAGGCTGCAAAACACAAATTAACCCACCTTCTTCCTTCCAAGCTTTGTCTGTCCTTTCAGGCTATTTTAACATAAAACTCTCTAGAACACGGGTGCCTTACACTGTGTATTTTTATAGCACCGTGGTACAGTGGGTCTTCAATTTCTGGTAGGAATTTTAGGTGCTATTGTGTTAAATATAGCAAATAATGCACTATTTGAATATTGATATTCTCTGTTAGGTCCTACTGCTGAATTTCAGGACATTTGAGAATAATGTCATGAAGCCTCTCACTGTAAAACAGAAACACAAAATACATGGTAAGTCAGAGAGCAGCAACCCAGCTACTATTTAACTGTTTGGTGTGGGCATCTTCTAGAAATGCAGAATGAATGGAACTGTTTCCATGTTACTTTCACAGGATTATGGTTAAGCATGTGCCATAAATCATGATGTTCCAGATGTGAGACTAGTTAGGTAGTAAAGTTAGCCAAATGAAAGTGGACCTTCTCCCCGTGCAAAGCAGTGTCCTCTTGTAAGTCATTAAAATGTTTGTGATTTATAAGCAGTTTATACGAACATTTATTTGGTCTTTCAAAAAGATTTATAATGGTGATGCTTGGAGCAGATTGACTTGCGTGGGATCACAAGGCTTACAACGCCACAAGCTGTTGTTCACTTCTGTGTTATAATTCTTTAGAGACAGTTTACTTGAAGTTCTTGAAGCCAACTATCGTGCTTCTGAGCCCTAGAAGTGAGAGGAATACCGAATGCAAATCCTACCACATGATGTAATCTGGAAACCCTGAAAATAAGCTCACTCTAGGTTTAGTAACAACCATAGTCTATGAGATGATCCAGACTTTTCAGAATCTTATGTATTAAATATTTTTATTTATAGAAGTTCTTAGGGCCAGATTCACGCTGTGTCTATTGTTGTTAGATAATGTGAGTGACTTTTGCTACAAGAAAGATGTAAATTAAATGCCAGTTATCTAAATGAAAGGCCTACTAGCTTGAGACAGTGTTGCAAATATCCTCTATATTACAAATACTGCTTCATTGTATCCTACCTAACTTGAGATTATGCCCATGCTGCAATGAGACATCATTATGTCATGAACAGGGATACCTGGGCCAGCTTTTATCTAGCAACTATGGAGTTGCTGCAGCAGAGTGGATTTCAGAATGGACCATCCAAGGGTGTCAGTGAGGCATCCTGGACATGAACTGAAAGAACAAGCTATCGGTGAGGTCTGTGCTGTTGCAGTTTCATTGATTTCTGGTACTCTAGGTATATTAAAGATAATTCAGATATGACTGTGTGGTGCACTCTGCTTGTATAGCAGCATACCATGTCCTAGATAGAACGGTAGCTTGTGGTATGGAGATAATGGTTATTATTCAGCGTATCTCCTCTATAAAGATATTCAGGCAGTGTCTCTCCCCTTATGAGCTATTCATCTAATTCTTTCCTGAGGCTGTGAGTCATAGTACATCAGATTTGGGTTTAAAATTCAGAACCAACTGTGCTAATATCATATAGTGTCTTTCTGGCAAACACTGCAAATTCTCAGAACACACATCTGCAATTCTAAACATGTTAGAGACTTGGGTTACAAAGTTTAGTTTAGAAGCAAGCTGCCAATATGCACAAAAAAGTTACTGCATCACAGAAACCATCAGCCAGTTACTGAGATGATTGCCAGTTCTGCCTGAATATAGGCTAAAAGCCTTGATGCTCACAGGTTCAATCTGCCTTTCCAGGTAACTATATTTTTCACTTACATTCCAACAACACTCTCAAAATAAACATTCTCCCCCACACCCTGATCCCACCAGGGCATCACACAGATCTTACGTGACACGTTTTACCATATATAATCTCTATGGTAAAAAATAATCCTCATGGATTAGATGTTTGTGTTCTGCTCCAGAGCTGTTCAGAGAAAAGATGTAGGGAAGATACTCAAAATTAATGATCCACTGGTTTTATTGCTGAAGATTCCCTGTTAAAATTGCATGTATGGAGCACACATAAGACAGGCAGATAGGAGGGAGATGCCCGTGCCCAACTGCTGGATAGCAAGATTATAGCAGTCATGTGGATATGGAAGAGTTGTAGCAGCTTTTTGAACCTCTGCCCTTGAAGTACCTATGGAGGCAACTGGTTAGAGTCTCCATTGCCTGGGCTGTTGCACTTTGTAAAAATCATTAAATATTCATCAAAGCATGTGAAGGTGGGATCGATAATATTTGAGGGAAACCACTGAAAGTTTAAAGAAAGTATTTTCACCATGTTTGGCACTATTGTGGATAACAATTCAAAGTCTAAAAACAACAATTGAGAATCAGGCCCCTAATAATCAGGAATTCAAATAAATATATGCCATATTCTGAAAGGTAGCCTCTTCCTGCACTGAATGTAATGTGAAGTCCATGACCTCATGCTGGAAGCATTCAGCAGTTTAGCTGATGGAATAACCGTGGGTTTCCAGTGACCTATTGCCTCTTTACCTCTGAAGCAGGTTAAAGTTATGTCAGATGTAATATGTATCAAGCTTATGTATATGCATATACACCTGCACATTATATGTATGATGTGTTTAAATTAGTGCTTTTTTCATGTTCCAATTTAAATGAGTGCCTTTTTCAAGTTCTAATTTTATTGATGTCAAGAAAAGAAAGATACACACGCTATGTCATAACAACAGGATAACCATATGCCACTCAATCATTTGATTTACATTATGAAAACAGCATCAGGGTTTTCTGAAAACTGTCATTCTGGAATGCCTAAGCTAACGGCTGAGTCATTCTTATCACACAGTGAAGTTCCTGAGCCTGGAGTATTTCATCAATGACACTTCAACTGAATAATTTTTTAAATATGCTGATTTGTTTGAAGGGAAAAAATTGTTTAAAAATATCTGCAAAAAGAAGGTTTGAAGAAATTTTGACATTTTATATTTTTGCCTTTTTTGAACACATATTTGAGCAGAAGTTTGAGTACTTTTCCTGAGAATCTATTTTATAGATGGGTGGGGTGTATGTATATTTAGAAGCATGTAGGTATATATGTTTATGCAAGTGCTTATACAGATGTTACACTGTAGTATGTGTCCAAAGTAGGATTTTTTTTTTTTTTTGGTCAAGATCCACTAATGCATCTGTTGCTCTCTCATATCCAAAACAGCAGCGTAAGTGGAATGGATCCAATCATTGTATAGGTCCAGTCCAATGACTGCTTGGTCCTTTATCACTGCCTCTGGCTTTGAGATGCAATTAGTATCTGTTTAGCTAGTGAAATGAGCAGCTACCCAGCTGGTGCCTTCCAGGGAATGGTGGTGAGTTATTTCCTATCGAGCTGATTCACTGCAAGACAAAGGAAAATATCACACTCTTACCTCCAAGGCATACAATCAGCTAGCAGATATTTATCAGTTGTTTGTACTGAATTCCCTTAGACCTTGCATATCACACAAATCCTGATTTCCCTCCTGGATCTGTCTCCTTCCCGGCATCCCTGGCTTCCTTACCTTTGGTCTGGCAGGGACTGTGCTCCGGGTTACAAAGCATTGTAGGCAGGGGTTGCAGTTAACAAATGCGAGGTAGGTAGGATGTGCTTCTGGTCTTTTCGTAGACGTTAAAGACTGTAATTGCCGGTTTGCCCCTTTATTCAACGTTACAACAAGACTTAGACTTATAATTGCACTTTTTGCTAATGAAGATCTGCCCCTAGTCTCTTCAAGAAGAATATTTAGCTTATGGTCTTGTTTACAGGAGCTGGAATCATTTAGTCAGAGGAAAGTGTTTTAGAAACAGTGCTGCAGGGGATGTAGAAATACTGGCAAGCCTGTTAACTATAAAATGAGAAAGGAAAGAAGGAGTAGGTACAGCAGCACCTTTTGTATGAAGCACTCACCTGGGAATCAGGACACCTAAATTTAAATCCCAGCTCTGTCTTTGCGCCCCTTTGTAATGTTAGGTAGTTGCTTAATTTTTGTCTCTCAATTCCCCATCAGTAAAATGGAGGTAATATGCAATTTACAGGGAGGCTTAGAATAGATAAAGATTGAGAGATAGTCAAAAACAATGGGAGAAGGGGCCCACACAAGTAGCACAAACAGACGTATATATCATCATTATGGATTTTTCCCTCACAGCCCAGCAAGGTGGCTCTTTACATGTATAAACCCCATGGTAAAAATCATCCTAGTGAATTAGATGTTTGTATGCTGTGCCAAGAAATATTCCTTATGCGAGAAATCTCTACCTAAATAAGAATGCTCTGGAGACACTTAAGGTACAAATAAAAAATGGTTATGTCAACTGCTGTGTATCTTTTAAGCAAGAGAAATGTTACTTTTTTTACATTGCCTCAGTCTTTCTCCTGATTTAACTGCCAAAAAGTCCTCTGATCACAACAGTGCTGTTGTATAGCTTGACCTGCTGTGCTGATCCTAAGTACAGCAATATATTTTAAGGTGGAATGAGCTGTGAGCTTTTTAAATTAGGTTATGTGCCTTAAGGTGGCAGTTGCTGCTCCCAGGCACAATTAGAGTAATGAAATGAAAGCTGATTTAATGGTTACAATAAAAGAAATAAAATAGCGAGGTCTGGCCAGACTTAGTTTTTATTCAAGTTTCTATTAAGAAAGAATGGAACTCATAAAAGTAATACCAGGCTGGAAATCATAATGTTTTTTCATATGATGATGAAGATATGCTCTTGCTGAGAATTTTTTTTTAAAGTAAATTATCTTTAGTATTTATAATCAGCATCAAAAACACATTTTAGAGTGTGTTCTCCTGTAAGGAGGCTGGCTTACATTTATCGGAACTATATTTTGTCAATAAAGCGGTAATAATATATAGAGAGAGACACATGAAAATATTTTAATGGACTATTTGTTTATCCTATAATTTTTGATCTGTAGCGAGAGGGATTTACGGATGTTGGCCTGGGGAACAAACACAGAAGCACTCCCTGAGTTTCTTCTCCCATAGGAGAGGCTACGTGATTATTTTTGTGCAGCAAACGTAGCCCGGTAGCGGTGGAGCTACGTCCAGTTGCCACCCTGTGTGATTTGTCTAGCCAAATGTTGAAGTCAGCAGAGCTCTGACAAGCCTGGTCCAGGTGCCCTGAATACCTGGTGACGTATTTCAGAGGAATCCTAGTATGCAGGAATATCCTTTAAAATGGCTAATTATGGAGGGAGTTGTGTAAGTGACAAGTGGGTCTTGTCCCCATTGCTGTCAAGCTCATGCTGTTAAGTACGGTTTCAGTTGGTTATTATCCTGGGACTGAGTCTAGAGTTAGCAGGTGCAGAAAACGTCTGGATTTATAAGCCTTTACCTTCTGAACATCACATGTCTTTAGGTAAATGAAATACAGCAGTTTTTTTATAGTCTGCAACGTACTATTTCTGTACTTTCCAGAAATCAATAAACCTTTAGTTACAATATTGTTTGGGAAAATATATAGATAAATAGCACCTGATAAACATGGATTCTAATAAGGCAGAAAGAGAATGGTGTACTTTTCATGGAAACCTTTACTTTCTAATCTGCCTTTCCCTTAAGAACTAAGAATTTTTCACTTTTCTTTCAACAACAGATAAAGTGACTAGATAGCTTTGGGAATTAAAGATATCCTCGTATCTTTTACCAGTTTTGCTAGATAATAAAAAGCCATCTAGTCAGGCCATGCATTTACAGGAGGCCAACTCCCAAACACTGTTGCTGGCTTTCAGGTATTTGTAACAAGGAGGAACATAAAGAAAAGCTGGGAGGGGAGTTATTCAAAGATACAAATACAATCTAGATGCTATACTATTGTGGAGTTTTAATGAGAGTGTCTGTCATGAGACAAATGTATTTAGCGTAATGTCTAAGCCTGTTACTGAAGTCAGAGGAAATAAAATAATCCTACTGGTTTCCAAAATATGAGAATTTAGGAGGTTTTTTGTTCTATATATTTGTGTTTCTTGATAACGCCTTGGTAACATCTCATTGTTTATTTAGGCCCAGATATTGCACTAATAGTGTACAGTCAGTCTGCTAAATTAATCAATCTTGACAGAAGACAGATAAGTAACAGTGCATTCCATTAATACACTATAATTTCTGCTTTGTTTCACATTTGACTAGAATCATAACTAGCTATGAACAAACATTAGTTTTAGAGGTAATGAAGAAATAAACTACAAGAGCTGAAGTGACTTAAGGAGGCAGCTGTCTTGTGTCATAGAAACGTCTTTTAATATAGTAACTCTGTCCTAGAACCAGGTGACCATAGAAAAAACGGCAATGTCCCCATGAGAGTTGTTAACGGAGGCTCTCCTTCGTGCTTAGAGAAAACTCTAGCCACACTGCTTAGCACAGCAGTCTAAAGTTCACGCAGATAAGGACACCTTTTCTGATGTGTCATGTGCAAAACAATTTCTTTTAAAGTAAGGTGTTAATTAAAATCGACATTTCTTACAGTGGCAGTGCTAGAAAGTACTATCATTTGTAATGCCAATTCACTGTGGACCAAATTTATCTGCTGTATGCCTATTTTACATTCATCAAAATGACAATTAGACACTTTAAGCAGCTCAAAACATTCCAGATAACTAAATATGATTTCCTATGCAGAACACCTAAACCTTAAAAAGATTAGTGAAGTCTAAGCTGCAAATTACAGTATTTATTTTTAAACCTACTCCACTCACAGTTCTTAGGGTTTTTAGGGGAATGATACTGCATCAAGCAGAGCAGTACAGAGGAGTTAAACTGTGGCTCAGGCACTCAAACAAAACTCCTGAGGGTTTGTCTGGACAAAAAGGAACAGAGAACTGGTTTAATGTGGAACCATTCAACTATATTACTGACAGCCAGACTGGTTGAATTGTGATTCGGCATATCGATCCATAGATACATTTAGATGTTTGACATTTTAATATGTTAGAGAAGAGTTGAAGTATGTGGTATTTTTACCCGGACTTTATTTTTGCACACAGATATAAATATATTTATATTTTGCAAGTTCTTTCCATAAAGCGTACCTACGATATGACTTTTCTTAGTAATCCACAAGTGTTGTGCAGATAACGTATCGTTTCATGTCTTGATTAGTAGTGCAACATCCTTTTATCTGGTATTGACCAAAAATGTCACCTACTCATTTCCATTCAGACTATTGCTGCTGAAATCGTACCCTAGATTATGTGATTGTCTCCTCCTACTCCACTGAATCAAGTGTTAATTGTTTTCCCTCTGTAAAGCCATATCCCACTTTTCCTGTCATCTTCTAGGAAGCAGTAGTAGTAGCTTGACTTCTCTCCCCTGCCTGGCAACCGCTCCCATAGACTACTTGTAGTATTTTGGTACCTTTTCCATGTTGCCCTTGACACTCAATAAACATCAATGAAACAGAAACATTTTCTTCTTTAAAGCTCTCCTGACAGGAGTTAGGCTGCCAGTGTGCTGAGACCACTGACTAAATTGCTGACCAAAGCTGTGTCATGGTTTCCTTGAACTGTCCCTGCTTTTGTTTGTCTGCTGTTTGACATCTTCAGTTATAAACCTTTTCGGTCAAGGACTTTGATTTATTTTCTTTGCACAGTGTGTTAAGGCCATAGACCATAAGTGAGACTATAGACATTTGTTATTTGCACTACTGTGAAAAAACTGAGGGAGGACTAAGCTGTGCAGATCAAAACCTTTCAAATCAGTGTTCCACATGGCCATAAGTAAAACTCCATAAATAAACTAGTTTAAACTTGTGAAATGCATTCTAGTATATACAAGAACCCATCTTTTTGCACCCTGCACACTTACAAAAAAAATACAGGCATGTCACTTCATGCCCAGATATTGCCCAATTAAGTGTGTAGTTTGAAATCCACATGGGCACTTGAATTTCAGATCTGTCTTTGTTCAAGTCCAACAGCACAATTCCGAATGCCCCTCTGGGATAATTATTTTTTTTAATGTGCCATTTTTGCTCCCATCAAAGGATGAATTTTGCCAGTGTTCCACTGGGACAATCATTAAAAATAAACCAAATGATTTTGTAATTATTTTATTCCCATGTAATATAATTTATCTAGCACTAACAGTTATGTAGCTTGCAGTTACAGTAATCTCAACTCTGTTGAGTTTAATGGGAGTTCTTCCAGTCTCTTTGGCGAGTTTTGGACCAGGTCCTCAACAGAGGACATGTGCTAGTTTTGTCTGGTTTTGGCAATTAAGAAATGATCTGATTTAATTTGTATCATCAGGAGACGAGATTTTGCAACTCATCCTCCTCTGTCTGCTTTCAAGCTTCTTCCTGAACTTTGAACAACCATTATTGAAAATGTGAGTCATGATAGCATATTAAATATTAAAACCAGTTTAAGATTTAATCCCAATTTATAGTGCAGCTTTGTCTAATTTACTGCATATTACACAATTTCCTTTACAGATAACTTTTAGTGTGCTATATAAATAATAAATCAGCCTCTCATGATTCTCAATTGTTCTAATATGGTTTTGCATTAAACTTACATTTGCCATCATTTAAATATTGCTAGATATTATTTTATTTTTTCTCTTTTACCTATTCAGCCCGCACGTTAGTTCTTTTATAATGTTATAGGTTTGTTGTGGTTTAACCCCAGCCAGCAACTAAGCCCCCCCCAGCCGCTCACTCACTCCTCCCCGGTGGGAGGGAGCAGAGAATCGGAAGGGTAAAAGTGAGAAAACTCATGGGTTGAGATAAAGACAGTTTAACAGGTAAAGCAAAAGCCGTGCACGCAAGCAAAGCAAACAAAGGCATTCATTCTCTGCTTCCCATGGGCAGGCAGGTGTTCAGCCATCTCCAGGAAAGCAGGGCTCCATCACGCCTAACGGTGACTTGGGAAGACAAACGCCATCACTCCGAACGTCCCCCCCTTCCTTCTTCTTCCCCCAGCTTTATATGCTGAGCACGACGCCATATGGTGTGGAATGTCCCTTGGGTCAGTTGGGGTCAGCTGTCCCGGCTGTGTCCCCTCCCAGCTCCTTGTGCCCCCCAGCCTGCTCGCTGGTGGGGTGGGGTGAGAGGCAGAAAAGGCCTTGACTCTGTGTCAGCACTGCTCAGCAGTAACGAAAACATCCCTGTGTTATCAACACTGTTTCCAGCACAAATCCCAAACACAGCCCCATACTGGCTACTAGGAAGAAAATTAACTCTACCCCAGCCAAAACCGGCACAAGGTTCTATCTAGATAATTATAGGTATTCAAGTATTTTAAGTTCTTTGTTATCGTTTCTTTTAAAGCAGATTAGAAATAACCTTAACATGCATAAATGACAAAGCAAAAACATAGGTTCAGTAGGTTATAGAGGTTCATCCCTAATCAGTGACTAATTCTGGTGTCACTGTGTTCTGTATTCTGCTTATACAATCAACTGAGGGCATTACATCCTCATCTTGCTAATACTTATGCAGGTCTTTGTGTTTAGTATTAAGCATTGGCCCCTAGGGAGGTTACTTTACCTTAATTTCAAAACTTTAGGGTTTTATAACTGCCCAGCTTTCAGCTGAAAGTGAAATGTGTTTACCTAATTCACTTAGGTATTTAAAAATTTGATGTGGTAGCTATGACCTGTGAAATGTTATCAGCAATGTCTCTTTTTCTCTGACCTTTGCCCTCCATGATGTGAAACGATTTTCTGATATACCTGTGCTTTTGTCACACAGCTGAAAGATGTGCTCAGTGTTGAAAGCGTAAGTGGGAAAGCAAAGGGGAAGGTCAAGAAACATAGGGAGCCCACCCCCAAAAAAAAAGGGGGGGGGGAAGGAAGGAAACATGAGCATTAGAGAAGCGTTATCTGGTTTGATAATGCTGATACAATTGCTAGGTTTGCGCCCAAATGAGAATGGTCTTGCTCCTTCTCAATCTCCCTTAATTTTTTTTTTTCCTATTCACCAAAAAGAATCAGATCTGCTGTGAGTGATGTATGGTGGGTTTAATTGCAGCCTCAAGCCAACTCCATCTTTAGTATTTTTCAGCATACGTGCAGACTGTTGATATTTATTTCATATTGTGTATGATAAGTGAGGCTTTCTAATGTTTAGACTGTAATCGTTAGTGGCAAGATTTCATTAGGTGGTTACTGTCAAATGGTTTTTTTCAAAGACATAAGGAATCTGTTTCTAAAGGCTATTTTATAAAGGGTGAGAGGGTTTTTTCATTTTTTTTTAAATTCCTATGGGTTGATGGATGAAGAAGAAATTAGGAATTATTTAACTAATCTTAATTTCCGCATGATATGAACAAGAAAGTAAATACTGTGGAAATAAGCACGTTAAAGAGAGAGTTTGGATCTTGAGAATGTTTAATTGAAGATAGGAAAAAAAAAATTGTCTTTAGGGCAAAAAAAAAAAAAATCATTAAAACTTGCTTTTCTCCCAAATCAATTGAAAAAATTCTGAAAGCAGAAGAAAGAACTAGTATATTATACAAAGAGGTTACAGCCTATGGGTATCCTAGAGAACAAAACTTGAGACATAAAAGAAGCCAACAAGAAATAATGATGTGTTTAGGGCTCAACATCTCAATATTTTTTATTTTTTATTCCCTTCCACTGAGCAGGTGGTTCTGACATTATGCACATAAATGTTTTATTTAAAGCACTCCTTCAACCTAACTGTAAATTTGGAGGGGGGAAGATGTTAAATATTGAATACTGACTATTCTGATAAACTCCCGTCTAAGAAAATGAGTATCTATAAACTTTTACTCTGATCTTCAGACATTCATAGGTAGAGTCTATACCAGAAATGTGACCTGCTCATAGTATCAAGGCCTTGTGCCTTTCTTCTGCAGTATTTCTGCCTGACATCCAAATGGAATTAGGATTCAGTATCATGAAGTTTCACAATCTTCTCCATTGAACAAAAGCTATATATTCAGGTAGAGCACATGCTTCTCACCTTAAAGTAAGGACAGTATTTAATTCATAGAAGAATCTGCAATGTGATGTGTTGTGGGGATTGCAAAGGGCTAAACGCTTCAGAAAACCCGGCCTAAATCATATCTGACTATTTATTTAAAATAATAATAAAAAAATCTTAGTCTTTCATACTTCACTATTACCTGCAAAATGTGACAAGCTTGTTTTCTGTGTATCAGGACTTGCTGGGACTTTGTTAAACAAAGCAGTCCAAAGATCCTAATCTTGCCTAATTTGTCCTAGATTGTGAAATTGTTGCAGAATTTCCTGGGTAAGGAGACCTTTGTGAGAAAGAGGTTCAAACAAGAGTGCCATTGATTTTGGGGTGTGCCCCTCACTCATGAGGTGAGCCCACATTTGAAATCAGTCCAAGATAACAAGTTCTCTGGAGGTGAAGAAACAAGAAGCAAGAGTTGAGGCAGTTTGAGGAGACAGTGGCGGGGGTGCTGAGGACTGGTCCAAGAGAGCTGTGGCAGCAGCAGGCTATGGCACAGTAGACCAGAGAATAAAGTAGCAGGAGTCAAAACACTGAAGTGGGGCAATATGAGGAAGCTGTGATCTAGATGGCAGTAGCAAAAAGGAGGAGCAAATGAGACATACCTCCCAAAAAACCTGGGGACCACTGAATGAGGAACCTCTAGGTCCTACTAATGAAACTTTATAGCTTTGGTATTTTCTAAAGTTACGCAGTAAGGTGTTTACCTCCTTTGGGGAGCTATGGCTTGAAACACTTTAAAAAAAAAAAAAAAAAAAAAAGGCATGGGGTTGTCAGTGAGGTTCATTCTCTTCTGTTACCTGGTTTATAGCAAAACTGCTTAGCACTCGGGGTGGCTTCTGTAAAAAAGAAAAATTGTCTTACTCCAAAAATGACATGCAGCAGTTGGGAGGAAAAATTAAGCAGACAGCACTTTCTTACAGTGGCATTTGGAGGTGCAATTGTAGCCGGCTCCTAGGAGAGGTCAGTTTTAGGCCATTTATCATTTACAGCAGAGTGCATCATGGGCACGCTGAGAGCAACCGCAAAGGGATGATACATGAGCTACAGTTTCTTCTGTAAACCTTCACTTTGAACTCTTATTTTATTACTTCGTCATTTTATATTCTATTAAAATGGGAAAGGAGTCTTTCCTTGCTCTTCTCCATTATTCTGAGCATAGCTTGTACATAAAAGGAGAGAATCAAGTACTTTCACGTACTTTGCTGTCATTCTCCTTCATGTGGCGTTCTCCACTGAACTGCCAAAAGGAATGGGGGACAGAGGCACTTTGCCCTACTTGATACCCCTTGGTAGAAGAAAGCCGTAGGAGAGGGCTAGTGAGGAAGAGAGTCAAGAAACCTGAAGTTTTAGAGGAGGGTCTCAAGACTGACAGACAGAGCCAAAAGCGGTCCAGTAGGTGGAGTGGGGAGGAATAAATTTCCAGATTTTTTGGAAGGGGAAGGAAAGGAGTCTGTCATCTTTGATGTCTGTCTTAATTTTCAAAACATATCCCTGAAACTTATAAGCAAATGTCTAGTGCATTTGACTGTTGGTTTAGAGTAACTGGAAGAATAATAACTCTCTACAACAGTTTGTGACGTTTTAAATTTTCTAGCAATGGAAAATTACATAATAATTAACAATTAAATCATCATAACACTAAAAAGCTTCCACAGTCTGTACCTCTCATTCAGAAGAGTTGGTGTACAAAAGACAATGAGGCCATTATAGACAGAAGTAAAAGAAGAAAACCTTTTAGACAAGTGTTGCATCGACTGAAAGTAAGACTTGCTGGGTTTAGTGCTGGATTATTGATGATTTAACTAATAAATACAATTTTGTGAATTTAAGGTTTTTAGGACTTGTGGAATAAAATACCTAAGGAGGTGTATTCAAGCAAGCACTGAGTATTTTTGGTTGTTACTACAGAATCTGGTATATATGCAACTTTTATGTTGCAATTTACAGTGTAACAGAGACATTACAAGCATACAGTGCCACACAGTTGCAGCATTTATTATATTCTTAAGATTACTTCAGTAAGTACAGTCATGTTAAAAGGAGCAACTCATGGGTATCTGGAGCAGCCTTTTCTACGTATTGGGCAATGCAGTAATGGAAAGGTCACCAAAACTGTTTTCTGTGCTGGTTGTGATCTTGTCAAAGAAACTGATTTTAACTAGTCTTTGTTATCATTTGGCTTTGTGATATCTAAATACAGAATACAGTTCTGATATTTCAAGAACACTGCTAGCTTTCTAAGTACCATCTGAAATGAATGCCAACATATGGCACTAAGGGGTGTAAAAATACCCTTAGGACCTAGTGGCTCCGTGTTTAACAAGGGAGCTGTAACTATAACCTTTATTATACGTCTATGGATAGGACATAGAGTTCAGCCTCCTGCCAGTGCTTCTCAGAGTCGCAGTGTCGTAGCAGAAGACACAGAGTGGCTGGCAGTGCCAGCTTTAACATGCAAAGTATAAAACCAAAGCCCTTGCCACCTCCGGTCATTAAAATTCTCATGGAAGCTTTTTTTGTTAGAGAAGCGGTTATTAACCCCGTGTGCTGGCTAACTTCCAGCTTGAGCCAATGACATTCAGCACAAGTTTCCTTGTGTAGAGAGTTATTAATTGTTTTATAATGTGGAGCATTTGCTCTGTTGTGGTGGTGACTGCCACTTCTGTGACGGGTGAATGTTTAGGATAACTGGTGCTACCTAAAGTTGGTTTTAGACAGAATGAATGAAATATATAATCTTTCTGTATAACTGTATCTTTGGATTATGGACTCTGTAATTGTCCCCATAGCACCTGGTTATCACAAACAAAACAGCAAGGCCAAACTAACTTCTGGGGAGTATATAGTGTTGCTACCATTTATGGTCAAGATTTTGGTTATGACATTTTAAGTTTATGAATATTCTTTCTCATTTTTAAACAGTTTAAGTACAAAAGGGACCAGCATTGCTATGGCTATTAGCCTTAAATCAAAAAGATTTTTATAGCTGAATTAATAGCAATCTTGAGGACAGCTCTCTTCCAGGAACACACCCTCCCCTTTTATAAAGAAATTTCCCTGTACGATAGAGTTCTATCTTTATTATTTATATCTAAATATTATTTAAATCATTGGCTAATATTGCATAAAGGTTATTTATCTTTCTGCGCACTTCTAAAATATCTGTGGAATTGTCATGTTTCTGTGGGTATTTCATGCTCAGTTCTTCAGTCTCTCTCTCCAAGTGTTCTGCAAATTCATCACTAATTTTTATGCACTACGGTAGGAGCCAACTGCAGCAATATCACAGAGCTGAATT
The DNA here is from genome assembly GCF_000699105.1 of Pygoscelis adeliae. Taxonomy (NCBI): domain Eukaryota; kingdom Metazoa; phylum Chordata; class Aves; order Sphenisciformes; family Spheniscidae; genus Pygoscelis; species Pygoscelis adeliae. The sequence continues at coordinate 6,869,316 of NW_008825076.1, forward strand.
CTGCTTTTATATCAGCATAAAGTGAGTGAGTGCTGATCATGCTTATTTGAAGTCAACTTAGTTTGGCAAATCTTAGTAGCAGGCTGCAGGATGAGTGGCCAGATTTTCTAATAAATGCAGGCTTAGAATATGCATACTTCAAAAGACAGCACAATTGGTCTCTGAAGGAGTATTTTGTTACTATCTTGAACCAGAAGATACTTTAGGGTTAGATTCAAGGCTAGCTGTAGAAGCGCTACATTGGTATTTGTATTTACATATATAACCCCCTAGGCAATGTAAAAAGAAGCAGGTCGTCAGATTCAGTGGGTGTCAAAAGAAATCAAACGCATTTGTCAGAAAACATTGATCTTCCTGTCTGGGGGCTCAGTGTCTCTCTAATGTGTATGTAGTTCATATGATATTGCTATAATCAGGGGGTTGACCATTTGCAGATTTTACTGTACTGTCAGCAAAATTCTTGGATCTGTATTTTTGGAGTCTAGAAATCTAGTTTTCTCTTACTAGATGTTGGCTTTTCTTTTGTAATTGCTTAGCCTAGTGCTGCTGTTTAATTCCTACAAAAATTTTCTTGCTAAGTGGCATTCTAGCATCAGTCTGCAAAGCTGACCTGTTCTCTGTGGATAACCAGCTTCCATTACCAAAACGTCTGTGGGATGTATCCAGCAACATCACTAAATTTCTAAGGTAACCACGGGAGGTATTCAAGCCATATGAAACCTAGTGTGAACACACTTGTAAAAGCTTTTAAGCAGCAATCCACAGTGTGATTGCCTCTGATCATTCTGAAAGAAACTTTGTTCAAGATTTTTCAAGGGCTGAACATCGATCAAATGTATTATTTGTGATGCAGAACAAGTGTGTTTACATCATGATGCCCAGAGGAAATCTGAACTTCAGTTAGATTTTCTTTAATGTATTTGCTATATTATTTTCATCTTTAAAAATACATATGGGCATAGATTGTTCATATGGGCAAACTGTGTTCTTATTTAAAAACTGTTGGTTTACACTGGGTTTGTTTGTGCCCCTTCATAAGTAAATTAACCATTAAAAATTGGGGATAATCAGGGTATAGTATTTCAGGACAATCCCAGTCATGCAGAAAATCAGGGCACACAAATATTGTGTAACACCATTGTTACGGTTTCCCTTCAGCTTTATCTAAATTGTTGTTTCTTATATGTTATAGTGCATGTACTAATCAAGCCCGCTCATTTAGTTTCTTATTCTCCTTCTCTCATAAGTGTCTCTTGCTCAATTACTATAATTAAGGTATTCTGCGTGAAAGGAAATGAATAGAGTTGAATAATAGCCAACAGAGTGCTTATAATGTGTCCCCAGACTTTTGAATCATGTAAGTTTTGGAGATGCTTGCACCTAGCATTTTGTTTCATACTAATGTTCATACTTAAGCTGTTTATTAAATTATGTATAGTTGTATGAATGATCTATAATCTGCATCATACACTGACCATTAAATAAGAAAATATCTGCCTCTGGAAAAAAAAACACTGGGAAAGCAATTTTTCATGATAAAAGTGTTCTTCAGTTGTGATAGAAAAGAACATGATCTAACAAATGACAACTGGCTCTAGAAAAATTCTGGTTAAAGTAAAGCATTTTTTTAAGCAATGAAATACAGTTCCGAAAGGGATGATATAATATGGTTACTGATTGTGATTAGAAGTGATGACCCAGAATTAGTTGATGACTTGATGATGCAGCTTCCAAAGTATCTAGATTCTAGTATCTAGAATCTACAGATTCTCCATTATGTTGCAATGAAGCATGTGCAAATTAAATCAAGATGTAGGGATGTGATGCGGGAATAATTCTTGACTTTGTGGACATAAAGCATGGACAATCAAAATGGTCTCTCCTAGCTGTAACCCTACAACTAGTATTTCATAACAGTATTTATTTTTATTTCATACCTACAGTACAGAATTTGCAAATAATTTATGTAGCTGTATTTACATATTAGAGCTGCTTTGTGTAACTGGCCACAAGACAGTCAAGTCAAATTTATTTTATTACTTTTTTTACCAAATTTCACTTAGAAATAGTTCAGCTTGTTTTGAGTTTTATCAAAATCCTTTTGAACAATTTTCAGACAACTCTAGAAGTGACATGAAATGTATTACTAGAAACTATCAAGGTAGAATAAGACCCTAAAGGAAGGAATACATTTTCATCATTCAATGGAAGAAAGCAGATACAGTCAGAAAAGTCTGGGATTCGTTTTGTCTCTGCTGTTTGTTTCTAACATAGTCAAAGGAAAAGAGCTTAATCTGAAAATAACAAAGAACAACTCTGTCAATCCTGTTTAGAAAATATGTCCAAAAACCTGACATGTTTATCATGTTTTCCTTACTCATGCAGGCACTGAATCAGTGAGATTCATGCACCAGGCATGGTATAATGTGTGTCACGCATACATTAGGCTATCAGCCAGTAACGAATTACTCCCCAAACTATGTGGCGGGACTGTGACACTGAAATGGCGGGGAAAAGACTATTCACACATCATACTATGCTGATGTATGCAGTTTTGCCTTAAATCATACAGTAACTGTTGCATATATTTTCAGAAAAAATGGCAACCTTTTAGAGTCTGTGTCTGCCATTAAGTAATTTCTCAGGTAACCAGGAGGGTTTAGCCAGTTATTTAATAGTTCTTGTTTTGGCACACACTTGCTGAGAGATCTTGAGCAAAAATAGTTCCAAACATTAATATCAGTGTCCAAAAAGATGCATCCAAATTGTCTTACAGGGTATCCAATAATGGAGTCAGTCCTCACCTGTAGTGGAGGCAGTATAAAAATATATTAAAAAAATACCCGGCAACTCTAAACCGCCTTTATGACTCCCAAGCCTTGGGACAGCCGATAGCCTGTTTACCCCGTGGTGTAACTTAAAACAGCCTTAAGGCTGCTCTCATCTGCACCAGCTAAATCAGGGATAGACCAAGCTTAGCAGTATGCCAGAGGATTCCCTGAAAAGTCCTTCTGAGCAG
>NW_008825076.1:6872373-6877255 GCF_000699105.1 Pygoscelis adeliae
TGACTCTCAACTGCTCAGATTTCCTGATCAAACACTGGAACAGGTTGCCCGGAGAGGTTGAGGAGTCTCCATGCTTGGAGATACTCAAACCCTGACTGGACGTGGTCTTGGACAGCCTACCCTAGCTGCCCTTGCTTGAGCGGGGAGTGGGACAAGATGATCTCCAGAGGTGCCTTCTAACCTCAGCCATTGTGTGTGTGATTCTGCGTAATACTCACCTGTTCTTCTGCCTGCTAATAATAAACAAGGGTTGGTTCATTTGTGTGTTTTAAACAAAAGATCATAGTTGAGGATTCTGCCTATTTGGATGTGGAACATCATATGAAAAGATTCTTCTGCAGGTTTTCTTTTGTGCCAGGCCTCTCCTGAGGCTCGGCTTCTGGGAGCAGCCTCTGCCTGTATGCGAATGTACAGTCAGATCTGTCCTTTGTCATCAGCTACCTGAAGGAGCTTCAGGTATTGATAACATAAGGGTCTCTTATTAGCATATAGGCACATTTCTTACTCATGGAGGCAATAACGAAGTGTAGTTCCTGCTAGCTATTATCTGAGGCAGGATATATGCAGCCAGTGCCGGGCCAGCAAGGTACAAGGCAAGAAATCACGTTTGTTTGGGTTTGTGTTTTTTTTTTCCCATTCTGCTTCCAAGACTTCTCTAGATATTTCTCTTGAAACTTTTCTTGTTTTATATTGGGCTAATAATTTGCGGAGCATTGCTTCACTGTGAGCAGGAGAACAAAAAGCAAAGCAAAATTGTTTTACATTAATCTTATTTTTCAACTTTATACATTTTTCTTATCAAGCATTCACACTTTGCTTCAAGTGAAGAACAGTATGATAAATTCATTTTTGTTTTGTTTTCTTTATAACATAGCACTTGCCCTGCAGTGAGAATCAGCATCTCTGGATCACTTGTCAGCTGCAAGTGCATTCATTTGAATTTTACCATCGATCTGTTCTACCCTTTGACTCACTTTTGTGGTGCTTAATTTCTAACACACTGCTTATATACTCCAAAGTGTGATGACTTTTTTTCTGTTGCCCACCTTAATCCTTTTCTAATGAATAAGTTCAGAGCAAAACACTGCCTACATGGATCAATATTCTAAGTAGTAATTTTGCAAGCAGACAAAATGGTATGTTTCTGAAGGGTAAACCGATGAAATGTTAGTTAGCAGAGACAGAATAGAATCCCTTTTACTGTGAATTAGAGGATATGGGCCAATACACCTGTACTGCTTGAGTAACATGTGGATCACTGGGCATAGATAAAAGCCTGAAGTAATTTAAACAATATCTTGTCTTATTGTACAGCTAGACACGGAATTGAGGCCCTCAACTATTTTCAAATGTTAAAATTATTCATGTCTTGTCAGGCTTTTCTTCTCTGCAAAATGTTCTGTCTCAGCTGTAGTGCAGAGCATGCGCAGAGGCAGTGCAGACACCCTCCCAGGCACCCCAGCACTGGGAGAGGATACGACCAGCTTACAGTGTAGGTGCACAAGGGATGGTGGTTGAGATCCAGTGGTGAGTGCAGCCCTCGGCTACGCAGCCTCACCTTCTTAGTTTGTGATTTTATTTGTGGAGCTCTCCAGACCAGCCTGTCTTGTTGCTGTGAGGGTAAATACCACCTGTGATAACCGAACAGCTTGGCACAGGAAGGTACCTGTAATACTTCACAGCTAGTGAGTATTCACCCTAGTGCTGTGCTAAAGAAGACCTGCTCCCCTCTACAAGCTGTGCCCATTTCTCTTTGCTGGAGATGGAAGGAAGAGATGGGGAGATCATTTTCACCCTCCCCACTGTCAGGCAGCTTCTGGGACAGGAGCAGTCCCCAAGACTGACGGAGAATAGGCAATTCCCTTCTTCCTATGGGAAAATCCCCCGAGAACTGCACTACAGGAATAGTAATTCCATGTCCCGAGGAGGCTTAGCGGTAATGCTGTCAGCCGTGTGGTGTTAGGACGCTGCCGTGGAGAAATACTTAATGACTGAGATGCGACGATTACAGAAGCAAGCGTATGCCTCGTGTGAATCTCCAATGGCTGTTTGTTGGATGTTTTGCATGATGGATGTCAGGGCCGTTTGCAGGTTCTGGTGAGTCACGGGACACCTTTAAGAAGGCATCTTCCCTGTGCTTGCCATTCACATTGAGCAGGGGAAGCAGCCAAGGTCTTCTCAGGTTTTCTTCCTGTGACAATAAGGCTTTTCTTTGACTCGCTCACATATTACGTGCATAGGATCTAGAGCAAAGAAAAATACCTATTTTGAGGAAGCTGCATGGATGAACTGCTAGCCCTAAAATTAAACCAGTTATCTAGCCAGCTGGGAAAAAATGTGGTTCATGTTTGACCTAACTACATTACAGAAAATATGTTAATTTTCCTCTATGGCTTGCAGTCACACTTGTCTGTGTGCTAGCTTTTAATAGAGTTGTGGCCTCTGTGCCGTGAGCCATCCTTAGCTTGGGTGCCGGTGTTTATAGGGTTCCCTTGGGCAATCAGATACAGTCACAGGGTAGAACACTTACTATTTTACTTATCCAAAGGAGCTTGCAGAAAATCTTAACTTTTCTTTTGTTGTGGAAGTAAAATTAGAAAATATACCAGTGCTCAGGCTACTTCTAAAAAAAAAAAGAGAGGAGGAAAAAAAAAGAGAGGAAGGAAAAAAAGAGAGAAAAAAAAAAAAGAGGAAAAAGTGGCCTGACCTCTCATTAGTGTACATTCTGCAAGAACACTCTGTTCTTTTGCAGGGCACAGGTGTTGTTTTTCTTCTCCTATCACGCTTAGAGGCAAAACTCAGATGTGGAGGAGGTCTGAGAGCTGTTCTGAAACTGAGTGATAAATGCAAATGAATAATAAGAACACAGTTAATCTTACTGAGAAACAAATATAAATATTGTATAAAGAGAGATCTGTGGCATTGGAGTGTATACATCACGCTATCAAGACATCATGTAGTTGTTTCATTTATTCTAACTTCTTTTCATCCTGTGAACAGCTGTCCCTTTATTTCTAAAAGCTATTTTAATGTGGCAAGGGTGTTTTTAGTTTAATCTGCTACAATACTCCTTTTGTCTCCTTGTCATACTTCCAGCTTTAAAATATTAATCCAAGCTAACAAAGAGAATTTTTGATGTATTCTAAAATCCTGAATGCAATGTATAATTTAAAAATAAAAACACTTTATTAGGTTATGTTCATATTCAGATCCAGATATGTTTGGCTTGAGTTAGGCTCCTACTTGGAGACATTTTTAAAGAAATAAATATTTATTGGGCATGAACAGTCTCCCTAAGCGCAGCTAGTTACTACAGTGTGTTAAGTGCCCTTTCTATGCCTAGTCTGTAGAGGTGCTGAATCTTTGCAGTCCCATGCTAATAGTTTAAACTCTTAGTCCAGCCGGTAGAGGTTCATATTCTAAGTTGAAGATTTCACATTCAGTTCCAGTCATGATAAAAATCCGTATATCCTTGGGTTGTGTTCTCCTCCCCACCTGGGGTCCACATGACTGAAACACTCTTCAGACCCAAACTCAGAAACTTCAGCACCAACGCTGTTTGTATAAAGATGCCAACTGGAGAGGAAAGCACTGATTAGTGAATATTTTTTAGCTGAACTGAGGGTCATTGAGTCATGCTAAGGCTGTCATAATTCTGGATAATTGCTGGAAAAGTGTGTAATGATTTCTGAATCCCAAAATTTCAGATACTTTAGGATATCACAATTCTGGTAAGCGTTATGTACCTATGTGGTTTCATAGGAAATGCTGTACATAAAAAATAACATGTATAAAAGCTACGCAGTTTATAAAAAGCAGTTGAAAATTAATCATTTGGACCATCTGATATGGCACATTTACAGAAATTGTGTCTAGCTGGAAAGTGATGTACTAGCCAAAAAAAATGGCTGCAACTTACTTCAAAAATTTAAAGTAATCAATTTCATTACTTTATGTGTATCATTCAGATATGTGTATTGTGTATCATTCAGATACACAAGCAACTTTTTCTATTATTTGTAAATTAATTTCTTGGTATTTAGATAATAGTATTTCACAATGAAAGGATTGCAGAAACAATTCATAATGCCATTTTCATGTTTCCAACATGATTGCAATTAAAAACTATGAGGAAAGAAGTACTACGGAATTTTGTTGTGTTACAAGTCTTGACTTCACTGGTCTGACATTTTTAGGGAGGAAAAGAAACAAAGAGGAAACTGTGTGCTGGGATTAGCTATTTGTAGCATTTACCATTGTAATTGTTCTGCAAATGGCTAATGTAGGGTAGGTCACATGAGACTTGTTACGGGGGATGGTTTCCAGTGGTAGAGCTGCATTATGTGATTAGCAGAGAAACTCTGCTGTTACAGGACTTGCGGGGTAATCCAAATCCTAGCCAGGGGAGGAAGCCAGCCAGCATGGGCTTTTGTTGCCAGCACCGCTAGGAACTGGCTCTTCAGTTAAAGTAGTGCAATGTGATGATGACTGGGGTCGCTGGCAAGCCTTCGTTAAGTTGTACCCGTGAACGAGCTCCTCTTCCTTCAGTTCTCTGAGGTGTGTATCTTGTGTCTCCTGCTACGCGTGTGGTCTATTAAGCCTGCTGCTCCTGGGCTAATACGGGACCAAAATACGTTGTCTAAAAGGCTAGACTGGAAAGCCAAGGAAAGAAATGTGACAAATTAAAACTCCATGGTGGAGATCAGATTTCTCACCTGAGGTAATGTTAGACTCAGTAGCTGATATCTTTGTGAGATTAGCACTTTGCTGAAGCGTATTCAGTCTGGAAGTCAGGGACCATAACATGTTCAGAAGATATATTTAGGATATAAATAATTTTCTGCTTAACTGCAAACACACAGTTGAAAGAGTTTTAATTCTG
>NW_008825076.1:6877281-6890606 GCF_000699105.1 Pygoscelis adeliae
CATCATCCCAGTTTTCAGTGTTTATACCAGAGCGTGTGCCAGACTGTCTCTGCCTCGAAGGCTCTTCTGACTTATTTGGCCTTTAAGCGAGAACAGTTTGTACCAGGCAAAGGTTTGATCTCTCTTGTTTTCCATTGCTGTAATATTCTTCAGGAAAAGCCTATCCGTTTGAGCTATCTACGCCTTTCTTGCAGAATGATATCAGAAGCTGCAGGAGCAGACAAACTCAATGCCCTTCTGGTCCCTGTCAATGTATTGTGATAGAGGCCAGCTAACTGGATTAGGTTTTGAGTTTTTCTGGCCCTGATGGATATATCTTTAGAAGAATCCACTGCAATTCACGCTTAGTTAAAAATGCTCTTATGTCCATACTTGGTATCCCAACTTCTGTGAGGCTGATGAAATTTGAATCTTGACTTTGTTACTCGTTACACACCTGAGATACTACTTGGCTATTTTACCAAGGCCTCATGCTAGCTGGCTGCTGTCAGTTTGGGGAACTAACTAGCTCATCCCAAGCTGGGTGAGAACTAACTGACCTGAATTGTCAGTTTGCAGAGATTCTGTTACTGCTTTCTGTGTGATTTTTGGATACTCTCATAAGATGCTTGCCTTTGAACTCAAATGCTTTGAATAGGCTGGAGATAGCACATGCGTTCAAGCCACTTTCCCCACTAAAAGTTGTGCAACTGTAGTGAACAGAAATGCAGAGTAATGTGGAAGGAGGAGAAGGGGGTGAGAACTCGGTAAAGCGTCATCTAAAGCAGGACTTTCCAGCTCATTGGACCTCTATTTGCTGCATGCTCAAGAGGGTACTGGAACAACAGAAAGCTCTGCTTGAGTGTGTAGGAAAGAAAAAGACAGCTGTTGTGCTGTCTTCAACTAAATGAAACCTGATTGCTAGGTTGGTTGCCCTTCTCCAGTTATTAGAATGACCATCTGGGAAGTCAGTAACAATTAGTCATTGTTTGGCCAGATAGTGCCAGGAATCAGCTGCCTACATGCACTTGCAAATAAGCTGGGGCTTAGCATAAAATAAAAGAGGAATTTATTTCCAGGGCAGAATGTGGATCTCCGAACATGAGGGAATAATTTTGTCCTCTAAGATAAGAATATATGAAGAACTGTAGCTTTTAAATATGAGCCCTGACCATTCCTCCTATGGTTTCTTTTTCCCCTTGTCAAAATAACCATTCTCATCCTATACCCTCTTGTAATGGCCAAAGGCCCTGTCTTCTACTGGACCCAAGTATGCTGCTGCTACATGGAAGAGAGAGGGCAGAACAGTGCTGTTGTCTTGTACACTTCGTGCTTTATGCATTTCTCTTACACACTGGTACACGTCAGAGCTTGAAAGTAGTAGCCAGACAAGCTGGAAGAGCAACAATGAGAAAAAATGACAGGTCTGTGGCTACCTGGATCTATGGCTTTTAGCTATTCCCTTGCTCTGCAAGGAAAGCCAATTGCATTTGCAAGAATACACTCATTTATGGATAGAAGTAGTATATTAGGATAAGATTCCCAAGGCCTCTTTCGCCAGCAAACATGACTGTTTCAACTTCCTGCAGGAAGGAATTTTGGTCCTTTATCTGTTTGCATGTGGTATAACAATTATCTCCTAACAAACACACCAACCCTGCTTGTGAACTGCAAATCTGGGTACTGGCTACCAAACACCGGTGCATTCTATGAAGGTTCAGAATGGCAAAGGCTTTTGTGCTCATCTCTGATAAAACTGTTTGTTTTTCTAATGAGATAAATTAATAAATTTGAAAGCCTTCCTTATAGGAAAAAATTGCTGTGCCAGCCACCTGCAGCACTGTGACCTGTGGTGTTTGCTCTAGATGTTAAAGTCAATTAAAAAAAGAAAGGGAAATGTGTTATATACATGGCCTATTATTTTTAATCCTTTTAATATTATTGATTTTTATTTTATTCCTTTTCATTTCTGTTTGGACTTAAAGTGGCTTTACATTGATTTTGCTTGTTATCTTGTTTCAAGTACCATTTTTAATGTTGATTTGTCATGTAATTTTGGTTGCTTACCTTTCGGTTGTGTGTGTATGCAAATCATATAGGCTTGTGTTTATTTTCAGTTCTGTTACATTTCTTCCCCCCTTTCTTTTCTTTTATCAGCGTTGTATATTGTTATGTCCTATCCATTTTCTTTTCATTTTAATATCTCTCTCCTGTGCCTTGTAAATTATAAGCTTTTGGTAATATCTTGTTGTGAGTTGTTTCCTGGTGTGTTGGGGGGTTTTCCCCCTTTTTCCCTTTTTTCTAATAGAAAAACAGTATTTGTTGGAATAGAAGTTTTTAATTCTAGACTGTTGTCACAATTCACACTACACTGCAGTTACTAAGCACAATATTCTATACCTATGATACCTTAATTTAGATACTCTAAATTATTCAGTTTTAAACTTAGAGGTCAGCATTAAAATTGGGGTTAAGGAAATGAGTAGTAAATTTCTTTAGATAAAAATTTAAAATGTACCACCTAGATAAATATATTACAAATTTCTCAATGTCTACATGAGCGTAGATTTTGTATGTACGCTGGCAAAGCTTTGAGAACCTCAGTGCAAGTACAAGCCCATTGTTGATGACCTAAAAGTAGGAAAGCTTGGCGGAGGTGTACATTCAATGCTTTCAAAATGATTTGGCTTGTCTGAATAGAATCAAGTGTATGAGGGGAAAATAGGAAATACAATTCAGATATGAAGAATATAAGGAAAGTGAAGTGACTGAAGTGTTCATGGCAAAAAAGCATTTTTAATCTATAAAGCAGGTTTCAAGGTTAGTCAAGTGTGCCAGTTCATTTATTCTAAAGCTCCTATTGCTTAGATTTTAATAATCATTATGCACTATGATAGGTTATTGTTAATAAGAAATGTATTGGATAAAATGAATAGCTAATGATATCACTTTTTAAGTGCTGTTGAATGCATTCTTCAAAATGGAATTAAACAGTTTGAACCTTATATAACTTTTCTGAGTAGGCTGAGTGGTAATAAGGAAAAGAAAAGAAGAGTAGAAATTGAAATGTTTGTTGCCTCCCCCTAAAAATCAAGTATCTCACTATTATAGCCTCATTAATTAGAACCAGAAACGTAAGGCTGAGCCTTGTTCTCATCTATACAAACAGTAGAGGCTTGAGTGGAATACACAGATAGACACTTTAGTACAAAGAGAATGCATGGACTGCAGACAGGCATCATTTCATTGTTGATAACTTATCGCATTTACTCTCTCTGCTACAAGTAGAAGTTGTGTACTGCCAAAATCAGCACATCAAAGGTTAGTAAAGAAAATTCTTTGATATTATTGCAGTTCCATTGTCCCAAACTACATTTTCCAGAGAAAGCAGTTATGAAGAACTGTAAAAATAACAGATAAGATATCAAAATAGGTGATCTTTTCAAAAACAGTCTCAATGGCATCTCAACTGTTCTGGCGAATTCAAGAAACTTTGTTTCATCTCCAGTTCAATTCCTAAATAAGTCAACCTTTAATAACCCTTTTTTTTCCTCCTGTGGGAGATGGAATACTCTTATAGTGCCTTAAAAACCTCAGATAACCTCCTGTCCTGCTACAAATGAGACTCTGCAGCAGATACCTGTCAACCCCATCTCCTCCTCTGTGTCCCGTCAGTGCTGGTTCTGCATAGGAACTGGAGCAGCCCCTCAACACTGCATTGCCAGGAAGGAACTGGCCCAGGACCTCGGTTCCTGGCTGGTAGAAGCTCTGAGGCCTTTTAAGTGCAGACACAGCAAACAGGTTGGAGGATAGCAGGGAAAAAAGTGCTAGAAAATAGCCAGAAAAGGAAGGGCTCTCCCAGAGCAGCCACTCATTGGATTCCCCTCCCACGTCCCCTCCCTGAATTTGCAGGGATAGACACCAGGGGATGGCCACTCTTCTTTCCTTGCAACCTTTTGTGTGTCCTCTTAATCAGGAGTAGACACGGCGTGCAAGGCATTGTCATCTTTGCGTGTTCAGTTCTCTTGAAGAATGTATACTCTAGTCATAGCAAGCAGTATTTAAAATGAGGGTGATTTTCTGTGCAAGTGTGCTCTAATGAACCCCAGCGTACTGCAGTGGCTGGTTGCTGTGGGTGGCCGTCCCTGGTCCTCACCTTCCGCCTCCCTGATGGAGAAGGAAGTGGTGAGCAGAAGGTGGCTCTGCGGGATCTGGCTGTACGGAGAGGCAGCGAAACATCTGAGCCGCGAAGAACGTGGCCCTTCAAGTTTGGTATCAGGATATCATCTCAGCAGTTCACAACTTGATGCAATATATTATGCTGCTGTCCCAATATAATACCTAATTTTTCTTGGCAAAATTAAATGATTCATTGAGGGAGTTGGACTCTTGTGCATTTTTGGGGTTTTTTTTGATCTGTTACAGTGCTATTTTTAAAGGGAGTTATAGCTACTTAAAAGTCTTACTTAAACCGCTGGCAATCCTCTGTGTTATAAAGTGAGATAATTCTTTCAAAACTAAACCCCAGCAGCAAAGGATAAAGAAGTGAAAGGTGTTATATGATGTTCATACACGTGTGCTGTGTCATTGCAAGTATCTACAAAGGGCTCCTTTATCTTTTCTCTTGCTCAGCAATCCCGTCGGGCTGCAGAATAACAGCAATCAAGTCACCTGTCTGGGGCAGATTCCCTGTTTGTTGGCTTGCTTTGTTCTTTTAGTGTACAAAACCCTCTGTGGTACTTGACGTGATTTAGGAGTGTGTCTTTTAGAGTAAATAATCTCACTGAAGCATCGAAGGAAGCCACTGCCATTTTCCTTTTTTTCTAGCTGCATGTTGGCCACATCTGCTCCTTCTGGATGAACACAGAAATCACGTAATGAAGAAGTGCGGTGGGAGGCAGAGCACTACCTCTTGGTAGCACGGCAAAACAGGAGGCTGCTTTTCATGTTCAGATTCCGCTCTTGCTATTAATGCACTCACAGGCCAAGATATATAAATTGCGCAGAGCAAACCGCTGGGAACAGGTTTTTTTAAACAACCTTTCTAATACTTAGTCATGCTGAAATGACTAAGTTCTAAAAAGCATTGAATTTAAGGTCTTTTGACCAGGTTAAAAAAAATCTGGAAAAATGACCACTTGCTCTCCTGACCACTAATTCAGCTGCCAGAACAGAAAATAGTAAGTGTTAAACAATTTGAAGCCCTAGCCCAGACTTCTGAAGAGTAATTTAATAGTCTGTCAAGGTGGCTTTTAGTTGTCAAAAGAGTAGATTTTTCCTGGGCAACTCAGATGGCTCTGTGAATCAAATTTCAATTATGTCAGAAGAAGGAGCACTCCAATGCAATGTTCCTGTAAGAACAATACAAAAAGATGCCATTTTTTGGCACAAAATTGCATGGAAAATGAGTTTGGTTTTTTTTTTTTTTTTTAGTCTCTTATTTCTGGCTCCTATTTGCCAGACTATTCCTGATGTTTCTTTCTTTGTTCTTCTCTCTCCTCAGTGATGCCTCTCGGCAAAGAAAATAAGGTGTACAACACCTACAATCATTCCATGAAATAGAAATTAACCTCATTTATCTGTGAACCTTTTCCCCTTAAATTTAATTCAGGGGATCCAGAGAAGCAGCTTTTGTAAAAACAGGCTGCCTGAACATTTTCTATGAGAGAAGATGCAATGCCATACTGCGGTTTAGCCTGACCTTCTTGGCTTGAGACAACTGTTCTCCCTAAATGTTTCTTTTTACCATCCATCTTCAAAGAGCCAAGGGGAAACCTTGTCTTGTTTGAAGTCAGTGGCAAAACCCCCATTGACTCAAATAACATCAAGATTTCACCCTAGGAACATTTCAGCCCTTAGAGAGAGTTTGAAGCAGTTATAGACGTAGAGATGCAGCCTCCTGAAATACAGAACAAGAAGCCATCCAGCCATCAGACTGAGCTGGAAATATCCTTACAGCTTCTTCTTAAGTTTATCTAAAAATTATACCATGCCTGCTGTAAGGTTCAATTCTTTTACATCTGTTAAATTGCTTTGCATGAAAGTGTAGTTCTCAGGTACCATGGCAACCATGTTTTCAAATCTGATTTTAAATTTTCACGGTGCAATGCACAAAATATTGGTACGTTTTCTAGTTTTTGATTTATAGGTGGGAGTAAAGTTAGGGATAGCAATTTAAAAGGCATATGATTCTGTAGAATTAAATGCTGTCTTTTTTAGATGATATATGCAAAATGGTTTCTTATTTTCTTATGAAAAGTAAGTATTGATTGGCTAATTACAGATGTGTAGATTATGGCTGGCATTTGAGGTGCTAATAGCAAGTAGTATTTCTAGATGGAAAAGTAGGACATTTTCCAGTGAGTCCAGATAGATTATAGAAGATACAATTGTTTCCTGTATTTCCACATATAGAGTACATATCGGTAAATACCTGGCAAATTCTACTTCTTACTGAATACATTTAGTCTCTCGGCAGTGTGGAGGTAGCTTTATTGTTTTAAGAATGATTCTGAAAGATTTGCTAAAATGCATAAAAATTGCTCTTTTCCCAAGAAAGCTAACACTTTGATTTTAACCTTGTATTGTATCATACTCTTCATATAATCTCTAAGTCATTATGTTTCCAGAAATGTTCTATGAAGAAAATCCCATTGTAAGTGATTGTACATGTGAAACGTGTCGTGGTCAGTATGAAGCCTCTATTATCAGTTGAATTAAGTTGGCACAGAGCACATTCTGCAATTCAGATGTGCAAGAATGTCCCTGAAAGATGTCAAGCACAATTCATCTCAACATTTGACCTGATGCCCATTACACCTACCTGCAATGGAATCACAGTCTGTGCTAATATACAAACTTTGAATTTTGCTTCAGTTCAGTTTTATAATTGGAGAAATTGTGGGTTTAGGTGGAGGGAGGACACAAAGGAATTCTTTGCATGAGGAGAAATAAAAGAACAGAAATATTTGGGTAGTGTTATAATACATCAATTAACTTTTTAACTAGGTATGCATGACTTGCTGTTTTGACCCAATAGCCCTCCTGTGAACCCTATTCTTGTCTCTGCATTATGCCTGCTACCTTTATAAAAATACAGTCAGTATCACAAAGAGATAAGAGGAAAGTAATCTTCCTGTTTCAAAAATCAGTGAGCAAGAAGCCTAGTACAGCAAGAGAAATCAGAGCAAACTACATTGTGGAAATTCCAAATAGCCTTCGTGTATGAGGTATGTAGGACCTCCATTAATAGAGAAATGATTTGAGGCGATATTTGATCTCAGTCCTATCTGGAGAAACAACTTTTGATCAGTCTAAGAAAGTAGGGGTGCATGTGTGTGTTGGCAATGATTGCTTGTGTTTCTACTGAATTAGATTTTCATTGGCTTCATGTGTACAAAGGCAGTTAGCAGATGACACGTGTGAGTTTTGCACTAGAATGTGTAGATGACATGGAGAAGTAATAAAATCCCTAGCAGTCTCCAGTGTATATATCGTTATTGCATGGTTTATAAACATTGTAGCCACATCCTTTTATTATTTTTTTTTCTTTTTGAGGTAGTGAATTCTCGTTCTTAAAAATGCATTTGTCTAAGCTATAATGTTGATAAAAGACATTTGTTACAGGTTTTTTAGCTGACACGTTTTATTGTGCAAAATCACTTTGGATTGTGTCACTCCTGGTGCATTGTATCATAGAATAAAGCAAGACTGATGTAACCTGACATCACATGCCACAATGTGATTTTTCAGTTAAAATTCTGAGCTAATTTGTTTCTCTCAAAGCTGTATATTCCTAAAACTCAGGCTTTCTGTGAAGAAGGAAGCAGCTTTGAATGAATTGCATTCATTAAAAGTCAGTATTATTAAGGGAGAAAACAAAGCTGTTATTTCCACTAGTTTTCTTAGTCTGAAACTTCTTTTTGAGAAACTCAGCTTCATCTTAGTTACACATCTGGAAACCAAGAGTAAGTACACTGAACCTCATGGCTTACAACGGTTAAAGCAAAGCAACAGATATTAAGTGCAAGTCCTCAGAAGGAAGCAGTAAAATCCACGTTTTGCAACTAAGAATTACTGCAATTCAATTTTGCAGAAATCTTAAAGCATTTACTCAAAGTAAATGGAAACTGAAGTTGTTCACACAATACTGAGAAAGTAGGTGCATACTAATTTTCTTTGTATTTTAAAATAGGTCTTAACATGAATATCAGAAAAAGTGGATGGCTGTATTTCTCGACTCTTAAATACTGTAGCAAAATGAAATTACTTGTCAAATTAAATTTTGTCCCCTATTCTAAAAATTTATCATGAATATTACTGAAAATCTTAGTTCAGAGAACAATTACAATAATAGAATCTGTGTACTTATCACAGAGTTTTTTATTTACAACTGTTGCATCAACTTAGTACATACATGTTTGTCCAGAAATGAGAAGATACACCAACAGAAAATTCTGGAATAGTATATGGTGGGATTTCTGGGGTAAAATTTGAGGCCTTTTCAATTATCTGAAGAACTAGGTCACAAGTAGGGCATTGTAGGATAATAGAGCTTCCATTAAAGTAACAAGAAATAAGGAAAGCTCTGCACCAATTTGTATCAAGTTATATTTTTGGTTAGTGTTTGAAAAGGATGTATGGCTTTGGCTTTCTATTTTGTTCTTTTTCATACTGATATAACTGGGAAAAGTTGCCTCTGAAATCGTGGCATATCAGATGACTGAATAAATAAATTCAAGAAAATATTTATTTTACAATTTTTTTCTCCATTATCTAATTTGTGTTGTGTATATAAACAAATGTGTTTCCTCTTAGTCATGGCAGCTTTCCTCCAGAGCTCAGTATATTAATCTATGTGATCTGCAGTGCTTAGTTTTGCCTAATCTTTTTGTGTGTGTGAGAGAGAAACTTCTATAAAACTTTGAAACCTGAAAAAATAACAGAGCATTGCCAAGTAATGGGCGGCAAGTAATTTTAATACCAGCCAAATGTAAGCATTGTGATTATTTTGAGCGTTGGCATATGTAAACAGCAACAACAGTCTTCACTATTCCCCCTTCTGCTGGGGAAGGATTAAACTCCATGGTAGGATGTGTTTTAAAATCTACTTTCATGCATTTTAATCAAACAAAATAGGTTATCACATTAGAAACGGGCTGACACAAGCTTACGAGGACAAATGTATCATGTCTCCTACGTGTTCTCTTGGCAGTGACTGCTGGAGCTGCCATGAGCAAATGGGTTGAGAGAAGCGAGGAAAAGGAAAAGCGTGCAAAGATGACTTGTTTACCAGTTTACACAGTTGTTCTAGGATTGCTTTTTTTACTTTCAGATTATTCCAAAATAGGCATTACTCTACATCAAATGTGTTCGGTGTAATGATTACAAAAGCATAGGAGGCTTAGAATAACTGCCATCTAAAATTCTCATGATGGTGTGAATTTAGAGGCTCATAGAGTAGAGGTAACTTTTCTTTTAAAAAAAACCCAAATAACGACCCCCCCACCTTCGTCCATACACAGACTCCCATATATGTGAAATCATCACATTTGATACTGCTACACATTTATTTTAGATTTAATTATCAAAAATGTTTATGTTGATCTACAAAAAAATAGTGGTATGTATAAGCAATCTAATAACAAAAAGTTAAACTGTAGCATAAGAATCTGGGTGTAAGGGCTTTCTTAGGGAAAATCCTTGATTTCAGTGAATTTTATAGTGGTCATTGTAGTATAAGTCTGTACTTACAAGTCATTACAGAGACAATGTGTTTGCCATTAATATATTAATATTTATTGTATTTTAAATACAATCTGTTTGCAGCCATTTCATTTATTATGGTTTTACGTATATAAAAGACTCTGTGGGTGAAGCCTTTAAAAGGGCAGATCTTTCTTTTTGTGTGGTAAAGGATCCTTTTTCTTACATCTTTCTCTGCCTCTCATCCATTGGCAGTTTCTGCTGAAACCACATATTTTTCTTGTATGTGAAATTTTGATTGCTCTCCATGCTTCATGTTCTTCTGAAGTCAGATTAAAAGACTATGCTCAATCTTAAAACACATCTTATGCAGCAACCATCTCTGTTACTAATACCTTATGATATTCCACAAGTGTGAGTACATTGAATTTTTCCATTCAAGTTACTTGAATGTTAACAGTTTTACTCCCCTGTAGAAGATGTCATAATGCCATATCTGGTATTAACAACTGAACATGTAACTTGCTTTATGGTTTACCTAGAAAGAATCTGCTTGCAGCCCAATCTAGGGATTATTAGCTCAGGCTATATCAGCCTTCATTTTTTTGCTTCAACAGCTCCAGTTCAATCTCTGGTACGTCAGCAAATATGACAGCTGTCACAAATATGCTAGGTTTAAGATAAGATACCTATTTTCAGATCTGCTAACAGTCAGGTGTTGGAATTTGAAGTAGTTCAGATTTCTAGTAAAGCAGATAACGTGTTTGAAACTATTCGCATTTTCCCCAAAACTGCAGATTTTCTGCAAAGATTTTCTTGCCTCAGTTGAAAAAATCCCCTGAATTCAGCTTATTAGAGTGTGACCACTTGAGTCCCTCTTCATAAGCAAAGCTTTTTTTCTTTGCCTTGCATTTCCACTCTGAAGATCCATCACTAAAATTGCTGCTTCAGCTATACCCTCTGGGATATCAATAATAAATCAAGCAGCTATTCACTGAGATTCATTGATGTAACCAGGTGAGGCTGCCAAAACCTCCAAGAATAAGTTGTTGATTATCAGGATGACAGCAGAGGTCTAGCTGTGGTGGTATTCAGCCTGATTTGATACATTCACCTCCATCACTTGGTAGTATGACTGCTACCTCAGTAGTTCCCTGGGATACTACGTGGCTGTATCTACTCATGTTTAACGAGGTTCAGGTCAAGCATGTGAAGTACCAGATGAGAATATTTTCATCTTGTGCTTGATACAGTTTTAACTATATTTGTAGAATTATTTCATGTTTGGATTGGGTGATATGGATCAGATTAAATAAGATCTGCTTCCTTTCTACTGGATCATCTTCATGGCTTTTGGTGGCCTGCAGTGAAATGAGTTGCTAGAAGTTGGGGAAGTACTAAGTGCATGCATCAGAAAATCACAGTGGCATAATTCAGAATATTTGCCCACTGAGTTGATATCCTCAGCAGAGAAACCACGAACCAAACTGACAGAAAAAAAGATGTTTTCAGTAGTCAGTTCAGAGCAATGAAATAACCTGCGAGTCTATGGCAGAGGTCTCTAAGGTCTACGGAGAACTGCATCAGCAGTTATGTGGAAGAAAGCTTACCTTGGCATGCCAGAGCTATGCCTATTCTGTGTGACTGGTGAATTTTGTAGGAATTATTATTTTCATTAGTGTGTAGTTCATTTAACAGAGGTTTACTATTCTTTTAACTTTATGGCTGTCAGTTGTCAGTGCAAATCTGCATATTTTCTTATAAATATGAGGAAATATATGAATCTACCATATTAAGATTTCAGTCTACTGTATCTTAATGTACTTGTTCAGATAAAAGATAAAACCAAGAACACTTTCCTGTAATGAGTCAATCTATACATTAAGTGTTGAAAAATATTTGAGATATAATTAGTATGTATTTTGCAAAATTTTTTCAGTTCAGAACTTTGAAATAATATCAGTTCTGATACATGGAATATAACAACGCATCTTTGCATTTAGCTAATATGTCTCTTGGTCTTTGGTTGTGAAAATAGCCAATACTCCATGGAGAATACATGCTTTGAACTGCAGTATCTACTGTCATCCTTTCATTAACATCACAACTCACCTCAGAAATGCAACACCCCTGAGCTTATAAAACTTTTAACTGGGGCAGTCATAGTACATGACTGTTAGCTTTGTATGAGTGAAGTCTGTCTGACAGCATCGCCTGATTCAGCCTAATCGAGTGTCAGACCTCTTCAGGCATGAGAAAACATGCACTTAGAATCTTATGAACATAAATAATACCTTTTTTTCCTACAATGTTCACTCACACCAAATAGAAGGTCTTATGAGACCTTTTATGCTTTAAAACTTTTGACATAACAGACAGAAAATATGAAGTTTGTGGATGAAGTACAGCACCTGCATACAATAGTTTGGGTTCAATTCTTGCAGTAGTATGGCTTTGCTGTATCTAGCAAATCACTGAGTCTTTCTGCATCTCCATATTTTTAATACGCATAGTGTATATTAAAAAGAAGTAAACTTTCCAATATCCTTAAGTTTCGTGTATCTCCATGAATTTCTGATGAAATAAGAAATGCTATGAGAAATGTATGGAATAAAAGGATTTTATTGTGTGGCTACCTGAACACTTGTTTCAGTTGTATTTCCCAGTATATTGGTGCATGAGAAACATTTTCTTATTTATTTGGGGGGCACATGACTTTTTGTTAGATCAGAGTGTTATCTCATGTATTTGACTGGTTAAGCAATGCCTTCCTGCTTCAACAGGAGGGAAGCTTCCCCTCTGCTTCCCTTGGTGATTCAGTGAGCGTGTTTCAGCATTAAGTATCTTCATCCACAGAATTTTACATTTTAGATCAGTCTGTGTATGAGCAGAATGGTGATTGTTCATTTTAGGGTTACGTTGGACGGGGGTGAATGTATTCCTCCTACGGACTAATAATAATATGCATCGGATGGCTCTTAAAAAAAATGAACTGATGAAAACTGGAAACAATCATCATTCCTTACTAAATTTATGTGCAGTAAAATAACGCTATCTCTCAGCCTTTGTGTTCTTGGTGTGTTCTGCCAAGGTTAAATAGTTTGTTAAAAAGGAAAAGAAGCTCCAAAATACACTGGGAACGTCAAACCAGTAGAAAAGAGATATGCATCCCTTTCTTGTTGCTCTGAGTCAGGATAGATTGACTGTTCAGTAATAGCCTTTATTCTCTTCTAAAAAGTGTTCAGGAGCTATGGAAACTATTTCTCATAATCTTGTCTTTTGTTTCCCTTTGCTTGTTTTCATTGGCAGACTTCTAATTTCTTAATTGGAAAGCTGTCAACATTTGTTAATGTAATATTTGAAACAAACATATATAAATAATCTTAATAAGTTTGGATAAATGGGCTTAGTAATTATTATTTTTTCTTTGGAAGTTTAATTAGAAAGGGGTTTATGGAAAAGTTTATGCTGACTATCTGCCTGTGATAGTAAAAGTCTGAATAAGGGTTGTGTTCTTTCCTTGGTAATTTTGAATATTCACGACAACTCTCTGGTATCCTCATGAAAGATTTCTGTCCCTGTTCCCACTGTTTTGAGGAAGGTTGCTACTGTGTTCTGAGGACTGCTGGAAGTTACACTCA